>NW_027072089.1:72550552-72854066 GCF_038088225.1 Cyrtonyx montezumae | reverse complement strand
AACAGTAGTGTGAAAATACAGACCATGCAATTCAAAGCAATCCTATTTGAACATGAGTGTTTAGACCTCACTTTGTTAAGTAAAGTTATGATTTAATACATACTAAATGATGCAGTACTGCTGCTGTATCCTCCAACATGTCTATATCTTGGATATCATTTTAAACCAGGTTATGTGTTATCTGTCCTGTTTCAAGGTCTGTAGAAAACTTTTTTGTTTTGTGGCTGTAGCCATTACCTATGTAAGTAATTTAAAATATCAAAATGTTTCTGCATAGCATTGGATTTCATGCATTTGTATGAGTGATGTTTCATCATTCCCTGTAGACATTTTACCAGCTCAGACTAAATACATGGACAACCCATTTACAACAAACAAAACTTACTTCGTGATTTAAAGATTCTTCCTTTAAATCTCATCCATTTATAAATTTTCCATAAATACAATAAAGACTAAGGACCAAAATCGCAGGCGTGCACAAAAGTAAAAAGTAAGCAGCATTTAGGCATTCAAATTCATTAAGTAATTTTTAGAAATATACACGCATTTTACTGTCCTGTTGATTTCACTAATCACAAAGATAACTGGGTCAGATACACGTGGCCCACAGGCCCCAGCCAGATGTCCGCAGCTAACACTATGGTTCACAGATGCTTCAACACTTTCCCAGTTTGGATTTCCACAGCATGAATGGGAAGGCATCCTATTTATCTCTTTCCTTACAGATAGAGTCTCTCCAGGAACAGCCTGTCTTTGCTCTTACTCTGTCTTTCTTCAGCACCAGGATTACTGTGAGATATCTTGGTCACATAACTGAAAGCTAAAAACAAGTTGTTTCAGGCATCTGTGCTGATGGTGGAATTAAGTAAACCTGATAGAATTAATTAAATGATTCAGAAGTCTTTGGGGATGATGGAGGAGGCTGACTGAGACTGAGTGAAGAAACTAATTTAAGAAAAGTTAAGTACAATTCTATCAGAACCTGACGGTAAACACAAATTATATAAGCAGGTTATTAAATGCTCATCACTTCTCAGGGGTTTTCTTTTAAAAGCAAATACCAATGCTGATTCTAACAAAGTGTATAAAAAGGTTTATTTTAAAATAACCTTCATCCTTAATAAAGAAAATTGCAATTTAAATACAGCTCTTTGTAGATATTAGCTTGTCAATATGAACTTAATAAGTTCTGCATTGAATAATTATTCTTTGATATAAAATGAAAAAAGCTTGTTTTACATTGACATAAGTTTAATGAGAACACTACAGCTTGTCAAGCCCTGGACTGACATAGCACATGTCCCCATGAAATGTGTAATGTGGCGAGGAAGAACATTCCAGTGTTCTTCAATTCTACAACAATTACTGGTGCTTTCCACAGCAACAGAGGCACATTTACAAAGCATTTGCCACATCTGATTAACTGAGAATTAATATACATAGCAATATATTGATTTCAGATCACACATGTAACTGGTTTCCCTTTTTTAAAATGTATTACTTTTAAAATATATTACTTGCTTTTTAGCTTACAAAGAAAGTATCTATCATTCATTTATCCTACAGAATCATAGAATATCCTGACTAGGAAGGAACCCACAGATCATTGAATCCAGCTGCTAGCTCCACACAGAACCACCCAACATTCAAACCCTGTATGTGAGAGCACTGCTGTGGTGTAAATGCTGTCACAACCAGAACCAGTGATGGAGCACCTGGTGGAAGGCAGGGCCAACCCAGGGAGCTCAGGTGCATGTAGTGTACTTGAGTGATTGCAAGGGGTGGAGTTAGAATCCAGTCCTTCTCAGACCACATTGAAGGATTGGCAGGGAAAGGGACATATCTTTGTGGAGATCTCTGCGTGTTTAAGGCCTTCTGAAGGTGAGTAGTTTCTTTCTTGTCCTCCCTTTCCTGTGCTCATGGCTATGGTGTTTGAGCAAATCCTCCCTCAGTGCAGTTTAGGATCTTGACACTCAGCTGCGTTTTCCATTACGTTATAGCTACCCAAATGTTTCTTGAACTTGCCCGCTACCCTAGGCAGCTTGTTTTATGCCTACTGTCCTCTGGTGAAAAACACTTTCTTTATCTCTAGTCTGCAGCCCCACACCATTCCCTTGTGTGCTGTCACCAGAGTTCAGATCTCAGTGCTGCCCCTCCACTCCCTATGAGGAGCTGCAGGCTGCCATGAGGCCTTGCCTCTGCTCTCAGCTGAACAAATCCAGAGACCTTAGTTGTTTTCTAGGCCTATCACCTTCTTCATCACCCTCCTTCGGATGCTTCAACTGTAATCTAAAAATAAATCCATAGCATAGATATCTGTGAAGTCTTATACTGCCATTTACTTAAAGCTGGTAAAGGGTAGAAGAAAAAACTTAATAATAAATTTAATAAAACATAGAATAAATCAGAAGGATACCTTAACAAACAAAGGAAAAGATACAGCAGAAAATTAAATAATTCCCTCTTGAAGAGAACAGAGTATTTCATTACTATCTAAGTAACAGAACCACACTGATGTATAATTCCTTAAGTCATATATGAGCGTGATTCAACACTGCTAAATGGGATTGCTATGGAAAGAGATGTGCCCATGGATTTCCTTGCAGCACCTAGGTCTTAACTGCAGGCAGTACAATAAATGGGAAAAAAAAAAAAGCAAAAGAACTTCTGCCTGTTAATAGAACAGCTAGTGCTGGAGAGCAAGATGACAATACATGCTTGTAGTAAAAGATTTTAATTATGAATGTATATTTCTGATATCCAATATGAGATCAATTCTGATGTTTTCCTCTAACAAACTTAATAGTCTCTCATATACTTAAAGAAGAAAGATATTTCTTTGGGGGGGGGGGGGGGGGGTTGTAAATACTCATTACTACCTCGTATATTACTGAAGACTGAATTTTTTAATATGTGTGCTTATTCTTTTGTTTGATTTATTCATGTCACATTATAGCTATTTTTATATTGTAAAACTATAGTCTCAGTAATGTTAAAATTCCTAATTTGTACAAAGTTCTGGAAGTAACATACAACTGCTTCAAGTATCCCAGAACTGATACTCAGTTCTTCAGCAAACCTCAGTCAATCTGAAGAAAACCTAAAGCATAATGAAGTACTGCAAACAAACATTTTTTGAGTATTGTATTTCATTTTCCATAACCACCGTTTGCAATTCATGTTGCATCTGCTATCACAGACGATGTATGCTGACATAATAGTATCACCTTTGGTTATCCTCAACGAGCACTAAATATTAACCAGCAACATTTTACCATCTGTTATGTAAGCTCTTGTGTAGGCTTGTTGAATGCCTAAGAGTGTGTCACACCTTCTGAAAAATAATAAAAAGGAAGCTAGAGTGGAAATATACAGGGAAGGGCATAAAGGGCAGTGCAATTCTTAATTTTGTAAATCGTTTTCTTCTAGCTCTATGTTAAAATAAGATGCCAAGTGAAGTTACTAGTAGAAAATATGACATGAGAAACACAAATTGAAAAGTAATTTAAACTTGAAGTAAATAGTCCCAGTGGAATATGCAGTATTTTAGGTCAGACTGCAGAAAACCATGAACATCTAAAAGGTATTCAAGGCGATTAAGAGCAATAAGTGTCTATGGTCACCTTCCCTTTAAGCTGCAAGACTTTCTTAAATTATGAAAAAAGTCTAGAGTATGCAAGAAAGAAATGCTGCAGTATTTGCTCTGTAGATAGTACTAATCCTTTTGCAGAAATGCGTAGAAGTATGAATAAAATGGTGATATATTGGTCATTGCAGGAGAAACTGGTAACATTCCTTTTCAGTAAGGAATGCAGGTGGACTAGACCTGAGGAAAGTGTAAAGCTTAGTAAATTAACTCTAAGTAGTTCTTGGTGATACCCTCTCAGATGAGGTAAAAATACTGGAAAAGCATGGCAAAAAGATTTTTTTGCATAAGAAAGTTTTATCTGGTTTCATTCCTATATTGGTTTAATTTGATTTCTTTTATGAATACAATTTGTCTACTAGTAGCAATGTGGAAAAAAAAGCTAAATATATTAGTTATAAACCACTGTGTAAAATATATGTAACTGTTATAAATAGCAAAATATGTGTAAAGAAAGGTATTTCCTGCTCCTAGAGGAGGGAAGGAGGGAATTCCAAGTAATTATTGGCATTTGCAGTTTGGAGAAATAGCCTTGGAGCCAATTGATAAATGGCTATGATAATGTAAAATCAGTTGGTTTTGGTTTAAATAGCTAGCAGGCAGCTTAGTAAAACATGAAAGATTCTTATGGAAGCATTACTGTACAATATGAATATTTGTTTCAGCACTACTCTACCTTTTCTTCTATTATGTCTTAAAAGCATTTTTCAGCTAAGTATTACTTCTCCTGCCGCTCATCTTGCAACAGAAATGTAGCTACATGTTATTTCATGATTTCTTTTTTTTTGCATAACGCAATCTGAATAGTGAACAGGGTAAACAGAGATTGTACTGCATGTAGAGATTCTCAGTTTGTGGTTTTACTACTATTTTTCTAAAACTTCCTGCTTTTTTTCATCTTTCTAAGGAAAGATCTAGCTTAAAACAGTACCTGTTAACGTTAATCACCTTCTTAGCCAAATGCCTGGCTGTGCAATGAATTCCCTTTTCAGTCTCTGCACATTATCAAGGACTTCACTCCTTTTCCTTGAAGCTGAGAATGTTTAAACATATTCAAGTCAGAATAGGCAAGCTAATTGCTAAGGACTTCTGGACAGTCTGGATTCCTGTCTGTGAACCAGCACCAACATGCTCTTCTTACCTCACCCATGGGATACCATGGGATGAGGCTCATTCTGGAGAGGCCTCTGCCCATCTTTCTGTAGTCTCAGCTTCCTTCTTACCTTCTCTCAGAGAGCAGATTGTCTTTACTGCCAACTTACAGGACCACATGGTACAAATTTGCAATGCAAACATAAGGAGTTGATTCTTCCCTGTCTGGATGGTACAGGGTGTCTCCATTGCAAGGGAGTTGCAACACTGCTGTCTTCAGATGAGCTCCCTAAATCTTACCTTTTATTTATTTGAATCCTGCAGTCCTACTAGACAATTGCAGTATATGCATAGTATGATGCTATCATCTTGCAAAGTATCTTAAATACGTATAAAGTATTCCACTAGATGAATACTTTTGTATCTGCAGGAATTATTTCTGATTCCTATTTGAAATTATTCTGCATGAAGTCAATTCTAAAGGAAGAATTGCCCCAGAGACACTGTGAAGCAGTCAGATTCTCCTTTCCAGCTATTAATAATACATTTAAGTATACACGTAGTCCCTGTGAATTGAGAAGTTTGTAAAAGGGTTTATCTCCTGAACTCACTGAATGTCCACTGTGGAGAGCTATTGCAGCATCTACTGAAATGTTTTACTGTGAAAGTACAAAGTAAATCTGTCTCTAAACAATCCATGGATTCATCTGAGCAGAAACCAGCTGGAGGGTTTCTTTGATTGCTCAGGAAATCGGTGAATAAGTGTGCTGAGAGCGTACATGGTCACAGCCATAGTATCTATCCAGAACACAATTATAAATACAGGACAAACTTGAGTGTCATCCTCATGTTATCTGTAGATCTTACCCAGGCTAGCTGTGAGTTTTTAAGTATTTAAAAAGTATGCCTGTGTACATTAGGAAAACTTCTCCTTAAAACTTACAAACATCGATTAACGCAGAATATCTCTCAGGTAAGTTTTCTATATATTCATGGTTAGGATGTTTGCAGGCTACAACATAGCAAATTAGTCTCTCTGATAGCTGGCTCAGGCAAGTTGTAAACGATAACTTTAGACAATGTGTTGGTAAATATTACATCTATCTTCCAGTCACAGATTTTTCAGAAAGAAACTTTCTCCTTCATGAAAGTAGGATAAAATCACGTTAGAAGGGTACTCATCTTTCCCTATGGGAGAAGTTCAAACTTACAGATCAAAACAGTAGGAAAGTGAGAGAATGAGTAGCATATTCAGCCTACTTTTCCACTGCTTCTCTCTCTTCTTCCCTCTTCCTCAGTCTAAACTCAGAGTCCTTTTCACAGTCTTTATAAAGTATGGAGCATTCCATGATTGCATTAGGAAAATCTGCATGAATGCAGTAGTAGTAAGCTACTAGAATCAGCTTGAAATCTTGCTGGGATAGTGATGCACTAAGGCTGAAGACAGGGGGTCTGTGCTGGCAGGATTTAACCTATTACTTCAAAGTGTCAACAGTAGCAACAGGGCCATCTGCTGCTTGTAGCAGACCTGTGGATACAGGCCATGCCTGGATTCCTATTGCTTACCCTTGGACTCATCTTAAGGAGTGGAAACTGTTTTTCTTTATTACTGTGAATAAATCAGTGTACATTAAAGGATTGGAGCTTTCACTTTTGGCTGCTGTAGTCAGAACTGGCTCTAGGCTGTCAGCAGACTAGACAAAATTGAATTTTGCTGTCCAACATTGGAGGGCAATATGAATTTAAAGAGGAAAATGACAGTTGATAAATATTCCTCCTTTCTACCCTCTAAGAGGACCTGGCTGTCTCTTTCCTTGGAAGAGGAAAGCACCAGGGCCATACCAAAGAGTCTGCAGGGCTGAGAGATTAAAAACCCTTGGAATTTATGTTGCTCCTCCATAGAAAGTGCTGCTGTGTTCATTGTATCAGCAGCATTGCTGAGGAACTCCAAACTCTTTTCAAACTAAAAAGGTCATTTTTAGGTACGCATCAGGGCTGAGTGCATTAGAAGAGAAGCAGAACTGCCTTCTAGTGAAGGCATTTTCTTACCCTTCACAGCCTACCTGCAACTGGCAGCTGCATTTTTAACTGTGCCTACTGTCAGATTACCTTCAGTCAAAAGAGGCTGAACTTTTCTCCTATTCAAGCAGAACACAACATAATAAATATCAGAATGCTTATGTCATCCATTAAAATCAGTTTGAACTTTAATACAGTTACTGAAATAAGGACTAAATTATTATGTGTCATTAAGAACTTAATAAATTACATTTTTCTTTTTATTTGATTTCTTTATGAGTTAAAATAGATTTATGGGTAATCAATTCTTAAATATATTGTTGTTTCAATATTATTTGTCATAATGAAAAGCAGGTGAAAGAAAAATTAAACTGTAGCTCAGTTAAGTTTCATATAATAATGCTGAAGACTAGATGGGATTCAGTTTGACACAAATCCAGATTTCTACCTGCAAGAGTGTAAAGTCTCTCAATTTTTTTTTTAATGCATCTCAGATGTCTCCTCCAGTGCATATAAAATACAGATCATACAGGAGTCTCACACCTTCCTCATACAGTATATAGCAGACAGTCAAGATACAACAGAAAGCTTGAAATGGCACTAAGTGCTCTTATGAGGAAAAGTAGAGCTCCTAATGGCTAATCAGTGCATGTCTTCCTGTGCTTGTAGTGGCTGTATTGACGGTTACTGATGCTTGTCTTAAGAAAAGTGCATGGAAGGATTGGAAACTTAGCTCAATGAAGATTTGCTTAAAGAAATGGTCATAAGTTGAAGAGTACATTTAAGTCACATGGCAATCAAAAAAATATTTGCTGATAGAGTGGAATTCTTCCTCTGCGAGTCTGCACACGATACCAAGTTGTAAGGGTGGTATGAAGGGTTGGACTACTGTGCAATAAAGGGACCTTAACAGAAGAAATGATCCGAGAGAAACTTGTTACAGTAGAAAAAATATACATGTTAAATTGCACAGTTTGGATAGAAAAATCCAACAAAATATTAGAGACTGGATACAAATTAAAAAGAAAAAGTTTAGGAGTTGGAAGCACTGGTGGTCAGCAAATTAGGTAGGATCCAGAAATTCCACTTGCATCAAAGAAGGCCAACACCATCTTGGTCTGCCTTCAGCAGCCCCAGGGAAGTCATTCCTCTCCTTTCCTTGGGACTTGACACCACATGTGGAATATTTTGTCCAGTTTTGTTCTCCATTACCACACACAATACCTTGACTTATTGAAGAGATGCAGCAAAATTTTACCAGGATAATGAGAGGCCCAAATTAAATGGCATAAAGAGAGGCCAAGAGAGATGAGTTTGTTTAGGAACACAGCCCTACCTGAGGTGCAGGTCTCACGCATGCCTTTAACAAGCTAATGGAAAGCTATTAAAAAAAAAAAAGCACAGACAGGCTTTCAGAAGATGAGAGGAAACTGATGCAATTTACAAGAGAAATTCTGAATAAATAAGGAAATCTATTTCCATTATGAAGGTAGTTAAATTGGCTGCCTGGAAAGCCTGTAAAATGCCCATCTGCAAATATATTCACAATTTGGCAGAATAAAGGCCTAATTTGCATGATTAAAATTCTACACCCTCCCTCTGACTTTTTTTAGTAGGATTTTGAACGAGATGACCTCCAAAAGGTTTCTTTAAATGTAAGTTATTCTGTAATGTAGTTATTCTATAATACAACAAACAACAACAAAAAGAAATAGGTACAGAAATGTAATGAAATCTGCATATTTATGTGTCTGTAGATGAAGAAATAATGGCTTGCAAGCAGCTAAACTGCAAAATTATAATAGCACTTCGAGTTTGAGAGCCCAAGTAAAAACTTAATCCTTTTTTCCCTGTTGTACCTTAAAAAGAAAAAATCATAAATGCTGTTGACCAATTATCACCTGAAACACAGTAAACTCCAGACCTTACAAAAAATAGCAAAATGAAGTAGAGAGGGATTTACAGGTCATCAATACTGTGAGAACGTGAACTCCTAACAGACTTTTGTTTTGTGAGAATGGTTTGTCATTACTGTATTGCTTGGATAGGTCAATACGTGTATGTGAGTACAAGGAACAGAATTTTAGAATAATTATGTTCTCCTACACGTGCAGAGAGCAGAGACAGTTTGAAATAAAAATAAAATTAACAGTTCTCTCTGCATAAGTTCATTTTATGCAAAAATAACTTTAATGTATTTTAAAACATGTGTTTCTCATAACTAACTTTAAGGGTATTTTGAAAATAACAAACGACAGAGGTGGCTTGTTTTTTTTTTTGTTTTTTTTTTTTTTTTTACCATCTGCTTTACCTGTGTAAATCTGCCAAGATGAGGGACTTGCATTTTCTAAGACGGAAATAAGACAATCTGTCAAGAACAGTCCATGTTAGACATCTGTTAACGAAGTTAATAATCACGTATTTAGAAAATATCTTGACCTATTTGGAGAAATACAGATTGATATTCAGCAGAAATCAACAAGTTTATGGGAAAGATATTGAATTGCTAAAAACTGGCTTGTGTATCAATAGGTTCAAGTTTCTTCTTTCCTTTCATTTTTTAACTGTACATCACTGTATTGTTCTTTTGGTCCCTTTTCTATTTTCAGTGTTTTGTTGGCACATAACAATACTGGCATAAATGAAAATATGTTCATATTCTTATATCACTCTAAATGAGTTTGATCACTACTTCAATCTAAGTTCAGAAAATGATAATGGGCTAATTGCCTCCATAACAAAAATACATTGTGTAAGTTAACAGAACTTAACATGACAATAAGAATTAAATAATTTGAGTTTGATAAAGCAAAGGTGATGTAGATAAAGGCAAAAACACATTTGTCTCAGTTAAGTGAAAGCTTTAATAAGATCTTTTACTTAACATTCATTCTAAAAAACATTCAGGATTCTTCACTTTTGTGCATATGAAATTCTTTGCATCTTAGTAAGAGAAGTGGCAGTAAGGTTTTTGTAATCTCCTTAGAGAATTTCTTCAAAACTAAACTTTCTGTGAAGTTAAAAACAAAATTGATTATATTTATAAACTCCACACAACTTTTTTTATAGTCTGTCTAATTTATTTCCACTTACTAAAGATCTCAATGCTTTACTAGTACTAAAAATGTACTTTTTACATTTTTTAATACATCTTGTAAAGACCTCTACAAACCTCCCTGATGGCTCTATTATCCACATTTTAACTAGATCATGTATCTCATCCAGCACAGAATTAAAAACAATGTAAAAATGGTTTATATATTTAGATATCCTAAGTAAAATACAACTAGGAGATTATTACCTGTTAGAATATTGAGAGAGAGAAAGATAATGTTATTGTCCGCATAGAGGAATCAAAACAAAGTGACAGGGCATTTGAAATAAAAGGCAACTAATGAGTAAATGCAGAGAAGGGGTTCAGGCAGGCAATGGATTGCATGCTGTCAGGAGGAGTGTGAAAGAAGAGTTGCTTTCTTTTTTTTTTAATCCAACTAAATAGGAACCAAAAAAAAGTAATTTTCACTGTTAGTTTGAGAAGTCTATTTTGAAGATGATAAAGGCAAAGCTTGGAGCCACATATTATATTTCCACAGCTTTTCTCTGCTGAATATAAATTACGTTTAATAGCTTTATTTCACATATTCCAGTTGACTTAGGGACATGGCCTGCAAACAAATTGGCAGCACTGACTTCATAGCCTTGCATTACATGCTCTTCTTAGCCACTAGGATTCATTTTAATCATTTCACCTCATTGTCCTAGAGAAATATTATCAGACACGGAAAAGATTGCTGCCAAGGCTCTAATTTTCAGATCAATATTCATCACAGTATGTAGAATGCTTAGACCAAATTCAAGAGAAAACTTCAGCTCTTCAGATTAACCTTGCAATGAGTTATTATACACAGAGCAGGTTTATTATTAACTTCCTTAACTGAAAGTTTTGAAAAGGGAAAATATATTTGTCAAGGTGGACTTACTGATTGGCTAGCTTAAATTAATGAACTCATTGAATATGAAGGGCCACTTGTATGTGGCCTAAGTATTGCCCGAGTATTGCTACAACATTAGATTCTGCTTTTTTAGTCTAAAGAGAAATGTAACATCTTATAATCTAACACTGAACATACACATATTCCCTCTACAATATTAGATGTTTTGAAAATGATATTTTATGGAAATAAAATATAAACAACAATTATAATTACAATTGAACAATTATACAACTGAACAATTATAATTACTGATTAATTTAAAGGGAATTGAAATCTTACTACTGAAGGAGATAATACCATTCTGAAGTGCATTCTAGTGAAATAATTTAATTTGCCTATTGGATATGATAAACTTAGCAAATAATGTTTACACTGAGAAAAATGTTGTCTAGTTGAGATGACAGCACATTTTATTTAAGAAAAATTATGCTGTCCCTGGCCTATTATCTACCTACTGCATTTCTTAATCTAGCCACACAGCTGTAAAGGCCTAAAGAATACATTTACAAACTAATGGAAAAAAAATATTTAACAAAATCCTGAACTTAATTTAAGATTAAAAAGTAGTTGTTCTCTTTTAATTCTCTGTTAAATGAAACTCTATCTAGTCAGTCATGTGAAGAGCTATCGATTTACAATTTTGTGCTTCATTCTGATGTTAACCTGAATAAAATTTACAGAAGTTGAGTAAGAATAAACCATAAGAAAACTCAAAGGAAATGTTATGGAAACATATTGTGATTTATGAAGAACAGCTTTCAATCAGTCATGCTCATTCCTTTATGTATTTTACTTATTTGTTTCATATGGAAGATAATGGTTGCTAGCTATCAAGTCATCTCTTGGATTCTTCTTAACTAGTGATAAGGAACTGATTTTTGGCTAAAATATTCTATAGTGCTTATGATCTGACACCTGTTATGGTTAGATCTTTGATACTTGAAATCCTGTCTCTTACTTCCTTCCTTGTAAACATTGTAAGGGTTGTTATCCTTGCCTCATTTTCCATATCATACAGCTACAGTCTGATAAGGACTCACACAAGTGTTACTGGTATCCATTACAAGGGTGGTCTTCTAAAAGTTACCTAACCTGTGGTCTTATTACATCTGTGTTGACCAGGTTTTGTTGTTGTTTTTTTGTTGTTGTTGTCCATCATAGCCTGTTTCTAAATGCATGCTTTTTCTCTATTTTTTTTCTCTCTAATACTGACACAGCTGTGCACTGCCACTTCATACATCCATCATACCAATGTTTTCGTCTGCCTCCATAGCGTATCTCTATCCAAGTTGTTTGCTTTCTTTACAGTCTCTCCAAAAAGCACAGCTGTAAACAATAGCACAAAAAGTACAATGGTCAAAGATGTTTAAATGAGATATATCTAATCTATTGACACAAGTTTGCTCTATATAGAAAATTTCTGAGTACAATTCAGTGCATTGTATTTTAGCCAGGGACATTTCTTAATACGTATTATGTGTGATCAGTTACATTCTTCTGAATGTTATAATTATAAAGTAGTGTCTGAAGCAGATCTAATCCATAGTTTTATCCTCTCAAAGTCATAGACATGTAGCACTGAAGAAATGTTCTTAAAATTCAGATATGTTCTAGTGCCTACCTCTACTAGTATTAATTTCCTAATGTTTCTGTCTTCCTTGTTGCATATTCTGCTAATTCTATTTTGTTTGGAGATGTTTGAGAATCAGTAATTACTGTTCATTTCTAACAGGGAACATATGTTCCTTTCATTCTTGGCTCTCTTTGGGGAACTTATACTATGGAAGCAATCTAGGAAGCTCTCCTTCAAAATTCTAATTGATTCAGAGTAATTTTCCTACAACCATCTAAGCATTTTTTGAAGACACACATAGCTTCACTTTTTTTTTCTACCAACAACAGCAAGTTATCTCAAGCATTTCACAGTATTTTTCATTTTCTTATTCTAATATGTTTTTTTTTCATTTTGTATTCTTTATCTTCTTTTCATGAAATGCTGTGTACTTATGAGAAAATTTTAGCTGTAATTCAGCAAAGCTGAAGAGAGAAATAACTTTATTACTTATAAGGTACCAGAAACAAAATTTATATTTTCTTCATTTTTTTTCTTTTATTATAATATTGTGTCACTGGCTTGATTTGAAGTCCATTAAAGCTTCTAAACCTTTTTTTAAAGGAGCATTGAGATTGCTATTCTGCTTCTTTTTGTCTTTCAATTTAATTTCTCCTGGTTTATAATATATTGTTTTCACTTTTGTTAAATTCTTGCTAAATTGGAGTCAAGAATGGTTTTGACAAGCTGATTCAAATCCATGTTTAGAAGTTGTAAAGGCAAAGGGACCAGTGCAAACAAGGAGATGTTACAAAAGGGGAGAAAATGAATGCTCACCTATCTCTGAGGATTTAGACTTACAGGGAAAGAATTCCAAAAGGAGAAATTTCCAAAAAGAAATCCTTCATCAGTGGCAGTCAGCCCTTAAATGAGATCTAATTGTCACACGGTAAATTGCCTTCACCTGTGCTCCCAGGGCTGACCAGGTCTTTCCTTCAGATGCTCGGTCAGTGATTCAGGTTGTGACTTATTCCCCATACAGAAGTGTTTACGCTTTTCCTGGTTTGGTAATATCTACAAAATGTTGAAGAATGTTTTTTTTATTACATTGCTTGAATCATACCTGAAAATAGTTATTTGAACTGGGTTTATCCAAAGCATTCTCTAGGTTCTCACATTATATATTCACTCAGCCTGAATGAACATAAAACACACGCTAGCTGAATGTGACTTTAAGCTTTTGTGCACTTGCTTTTCCGTTTTTCATCTGAGCTGCTGACCTTTCTCACAACCACTGGAAAACACAAGATAACAGTACAATTTTAGAGATGAGGCAGATGTTGAGTGTTCATCAGGGGACTGGATATCATGGGTGATTCCACTTTATTTTTTTTAAAGATTTAGCAAATATGCACTCTTTATCTTGTATCTTTTAAACGTTTTTCAGTAGCTTACACTATGCATGTGCTATGTAGGAACCTCTGCAACATTTTCCTTCCTTTCTTTCTCCAGTACAATTCCTTTTATCTTCTGAAGTACTGTAAAATATAACAACCTGTCAAGTACATCTTACAACCACAGGTTAACTACAGAATTTAGGTTAAAAACTTGTGAAAAACAAAGCTTGAACTTCAATACTGTTAGTTGAAGACCCAATTTATAACTAATGTAACTAATTACAGTTAGCCTAGCGGTACTGAAGGATTACAAAATTCTTTGTCAGTGGCAGATATTAAATGCTACATATACACATTCATGGTCACGTATATACATAAATATAAATAAATATATTGTTTGTATGGCTAAAGTTTCTGTTTTTCTAACCAAATACATAACTGATATTTTGTATTGACACACCTGTGCTTTGTATTTACACAATTATATTTCAGAGTGGAAGACAGGGAATGGAAAGGGACAAAGACTGGAGAGAACTATGGTTTCTTTAAGTAACACAGAAGGTAGTCCCATACTTCTGTGAAGTGATAGGTTTCAGTATTCAACTCATCAGCATGGTGTCTTACTTTCCACCATATCTGATATTTGTAATTATCCACATCTACTGATTCTGGATTTCCTCCCTCTTTCCCCTAGTGGACTGTCTCTTCTGTTTAGGACAACAGACTATGATGATTAAAATAACCAAGAAAACACTTCTGTTTTTCTTCTTATGAAGTGGATTTTACTTGACCTAAGACACTATCATTTTTCATTAACAGAACGACTTGATTTATTAGGTTTATTTCTGTGTGTTTGTTTGTTTTTGTAAAAATCTTAGCTTGTTAATTCTGCTTTGTGAGACTGCCGACTATGACTGTTATAATCAGTCGTAAATGTACTAATAATACATGCTACAACAGGGTTAGATCAGCGGTTATATCAGTTATTGTATAACCATAAAATAAATGTTCAGTTTAGTCCAGCAATACTAAATTGGTAAACTTGGTAATCTGAAGTAAGGCAGCACTTTGGAATTTTTCAAAGGTGTGAAAGATCTGTTGTTCATAGCATGCAGCCATGGAGGAATCTCCCACTTGGGATTACCAATTTGAAAACAGATAGATGTTTGACCACTGGGCAGATGATTACAGCTCCTGATTACCGTGTCGTGTGGGATTCTTCAGGGCCACATGAATCACTGAAAACACAGCAGGTTCTGATTGTTTCTTATCTCATTCTGGTTGGTTTCTGCTGCTTATCTCTGTTGTGGTTATGCAAGGGTCATCTTCCTAACAATCAATACAATAATTTAAGTACTCATTATATATTTAAATGTTCATCTCATCTTCCTTATAACTACAATTAAAATGCATTTCTCTGGCCATAGTTTGTCCTCATTTCATCTTAAGTTCAAAACCTGCAATATACAAATAACTTTGATACCAGTGGACATAAACAGGGAAAGGTTTAGAGGTCATGTTTAGATAGGTCTACTTTTTAGGTTTATACTGTTGAGCTGTAATACCATGTCATTCCATGTGTTAGTATTCACTATGTATTCTCAATATTGCTTCAGTCTTTTGTTCAGACTGGACCTATAAGGCCGTATTTTTCTGGCTTCACTATGAGGTCTCATGTGGCACTGTGTGAAAAGCTTTATTAAAGTAAAGCGATTTCATCTTGTATTTACTTTTTATCTATTAGACTAAAAGTTAGTGTGTCAGAAAAGGAAATTAGATTGCTTTGACATGATTTACTCTTGAGAAAGTATCGTTGTCTGTTTGTTATCACCTTTTTATTCTCCTAGAGAGTGCTTATAAATTGGCTGTTTAATAACTTCTCCCAGAATCTTTCTACATACTGAAAATACTGTGACTGGTTGGTGATTTCTCAGGTCTTCACTTCCCAATGTTTAAACATTATTCTTATGGCTTGTCCTTCTTCAGTCCCCCAAGACTTTCCCCTCTGTGCTATCTTAAAGATAATGACTTGCGTGCTGCAAAAGAACACCATGACTGCACCTTTTACTGTGGTACAAGCACTGTGGAGCAATAGAAGATGACAAAATAAATAACTAAATAAAAAATAAATTGATTCACCCTTTCCAGTGACCAATGATGGCTCAAGATAAGTGCATTCTCTATCCAGAGAGTTGCTGTTCTCTCAGTGGTTAAACTTTAAATGAGAATGAGGAGGGATGGACCCAGAGTCCACCCTTTCCAGTTACTTGGGTGCACTGTGTACCTGAGCTACCTTGGGTTAGCTATACCTTTTTACCTGGTGCTCAAGCATTGCTTCAGTCTATGACCCGGCAATTCCACTGCAGCTCATGAGGCAGATGCTAGTTCACCTATTTTGTGAAGTGCTTGAAGTTTTGTTCCGTTCTTCCTGCCCATGCCTTGACCTATCCAATTTGATCAAATCTATGTAGGTACTTCTAACCATTTTATTTTAAGTTTGAGTATTAAAAATAACTACATGTGCTCTCTTGTTATGAACTGTTTTGCAAAAAGAATATCATGGCAATGAAAATTTCTTGAAATTTTTTTTCTGGTATATGGTATTTTTCTCTCAATCTTCATTTTACTTTCAAGATTATTATGTACTTATAGATTTCATGTCTCTACCTGTTTATCATCTATTCAGGTTTTGTCCTTTGATTGTGCTGTTTCTATAGATTAATTCTTAGTTGTGTAGTTCTGCTTTCACATGTTGTATGACAGCCTTTCCTTTTTTTCCCACAGTCCAAGTTATGGTTTAGGTATATTTTATTTTTAAAAGTTTTCTGTTGCTTCTCTAGTTCTAGAAATTTTTGTAGAAATGTTATAGGTTCTTCTGAGACTTTATTACCATGGAAATTTTTGCCATGTCACTCATCTGATTCTAAAAGGGGTGGAAGCCTCAAAACATTATCATCATTATTTTCATTTCAGTCAGTTTCTTCCTTTCTTTTCTAATGA
This sequence comes from Cyrtonyx montezumae, assembly GCF_038088225.1. Taxonomy (NCBI): domain Eukaryota; kingdom Metazoa; phylum Chordata; class Aves; order Galliformes; family Odontophoridae; genus Cyrtonyx; species Cyrtonyx montezumae. The sequence continues at coordinate 72,837,365 of NW_027072089.1, read as the reverse complement.
AAATTATGGACCTCATCCTACTATGACCATCTCCATTACCTTCCAATTTCCAGTCTTTAGCCACCTCCTGTCAACTAGAACCAAGACCGGCCACAGCTGGTTCTGGAACTAACCAGTGTTTCCAGGTTCCCCCTCAGTGCCTTCTCTACCTTCTTTTAGATGCTGTCTGGTTGTGTTGCTTTCTAATAAGTATCAGGTAATTAAAGTTTCTATATATCACTAGATCCTGCCAATCCTATCACTTTTTCCTTTGCCAAAAATATCTTATATCCTATATGTGGTGAAATAGTTTAAAGTTTTCTATACTTTTACAAAGACCTGTTATTTTCCATTTTATATTCATTCAGAAACAAAAGAAAACAACGAAATTTTTCTCTTCTTTAAATTGTTGTCTTTCTCGGTATATATATCATCTCCTCCAATTTTTGGTGTTTGTTTTTCAACCTGTTTGTTGTTCCTACTTACTGGCCTTCATTTTGATTGAGATGTCATGTAATTTTAAACAGTGTTCTTGAACACTGAGTAGAAATTCATGTAATGTGCTGTTCATCTGGTTCTTATTCAAGCAGCAATTAAGGAAGTGCAGAAAAGCCATACTGCTATTTGTATGCTGAAAAAAAAAAAAAAACCTGTTTCCCTTTCCATACTTATTATTTTTAAGACTTTTGTTGTATTCAGACTATCCTATAGCATTGTACTTTCAGAGAGGTTTTATATATCTCAAAGCCTGACAATCTTTCTTTTACGTGAATAATCTAATTGATGCCTATTTATCAGCTCAGAACAGTGTAAAACTGGGTAACAATACAAGACAAAGATTTTCTGAATTTGTTATGGCTGTTACTAATTAGTGAACAAATATGTGAGCAAATATTGAATGTGGTTTTCTGTGAAACAATCTTGCTCCGTATCTTTACTAAACTATATGGCAAATTATACTCGAGAATTTAGAAAAATCTCAGAAGTTACCAAACAGCTTTTTTTTTCCTGTTGATTTGGTTAAAATAAAAACTTTTTCAGGATAAAGACTGTAGTACTGAAAATATAGGTTATAATTTTAGATTGGTTTTTTTTCAGTCCACCTACTTAATGGAAAACTACCTATTTTCTATAGTAGTCAGTAAAAAGTGAACAAATCCTGGAATTGTGTTTGGGGTGCCTTCCTGACTAGGTATGATAAATGCATGCTATCATCTTAATTCTCATCAGGAGCTGCTTTTAAAATAACCTCTCTCTGATACTTTTAAAATCTTGCATAGATTTCCCCTCATTCTGAAATCCCATCAGAATAAGCAACTGTGAACAAAGCTGTCCAATTTGATGTCCAATACAAAGACCTGTGACCTGATAACATCAGCAACAGGCATCAGGGAGTAACTTATACAGAGGAAATAAAGATTCTGTGGTTTCCAGTGCACAAAGAGCAAACGGATTCAAGGTCTACCATCTTTCTACTTCATCGCCTCGGACAACCCTGTGCCTCCAGGGTCTTGGCCAACACTCCCAACTAGCAGGATGACTTTAGCTACACCTATCTGAGTCTACCTTGAACTTCAGAGCAGGTTCTGCCTCCTGGCTGCCTCTCAGGCATCTTCCAGTGATAGTCTCTTGGGTGTTCAGCACATCTGTAATAGCAGTGGGGTCTGAGGCCAACTCTAGAGAATTTCGGGTTTTGCCAACCTTCCTTGAAGGTCAAGAAGCATGCCCTAGGAGACAAGTGTTACTTGTAACAGTATACATTGTATAGTGCTATGTGACTCACTGCATGATCTTCAGATTGCTATGGCTGCTGTTGCAGCCAGCACAGCTTTTCTTCCACTATGATATTGTGCACAGATGAAAGAAAGTCATAGTATATTTGGAAGAGGTATCTCTCATACAATAAAGGCTGCATAAGTAATGTATAAACAACCAAGCACAGGTACATTACTCACAGGGTACTTTGTAACCTTCCCTCACCATTCCTACCATGAAACTTTTATTAGGAAACAAAGTAGAACAAATGGTTCCTTTGCTTTACTCATGTAGGCAGCAGCTTCAACTAGCAAAAACAGACATGTAGTCGTAGAACGCACAGATGAACAAAGGATCTAGACATGTTCCTGCAGTCTTTCTCTGTCTGCTATCAGATTATTTTCAGGACGGCCCAGGCATTGCTGTGTGTTCTAACAGGGAAGTTGTATGTGTGCACATGACTGGGCACAGGTTCAGTGTTTGTTAGACAGTCTGAGAATGCATCGAGGGAAAGCTTGAGTTCATGCTTCAGGGTACTTGCTTCTCTGAATTCTCATTCTCCATCTTTTTTTCTTGATGTTGTTAACTGTTCGTCAGAGACAGCTGGCTTCAGATACTGATATGTCAGTGACTGTGGTGTATATAGATACATGCACTGGCAGTGAAGCACTTGGCTCTTTGGCAGTAGGAGATCTAAGCCAAAACTCATAATGTTGGCAGAAAGTAGCCAGTAGTGCCTGGCTACAGATAAGCTGAGGAAACGTAATCAAACTTGTGTGCTACAAATCATTCAATACATAGATCAGATATAAGGAAGAGAAATTGTATAAATATATACATGGATTAAATACATATAGCTTCTACAGAATGAGAAGAGTAGAAACTAGGAGAAAAAAATTTAAATTGGAACACGTAGTCTCAGCTCACCCACCATAGAAGGGACACACTGCATCAGAATGTATGTTGAGTTAGAATTCCTGTGTGTGAGAGCTTGATAGAAAAGAAACATGGAAAAATAAAATTTTACAGATGTTTACTTCTAGGATTTAGTGGCTCAGGGATTTCCTGAGGCACACTATTGAATTTAGTATACAATGTTATTGTTGCCATTCTTGGATTTGATTAGGTGGTATCTTTTGATCTTTTTTATATGTATAGGATTAAATTTCCTTCTTTGCTGAGTACCTGCTGTGGCAGGGAAAGTAATTATACTCAAAATGAGGGGAAAAAAACACATTTATTTTTACCTTCTCTATCACAATCTAGTCTAAAAGGACACTAACTCATAATTAAATTTAGGTATTGTAATTTTAAAAGATGACAGACTGCTATCTTAAAACGGCTGTCTTAATTTACATTCAGTACAACAGTTCATAGGAAGACATAAAGATGGAATTTCAGGCATTTTTGCTTTCATTGAAGTTCATGTGAAGTTTATTTCTCAGCTGAAGCACATGAGACTCCATATTTGGACACAGAGGTGTAGACTATATTACATTCCATTAGGACGCACTTTAGTCTGCTTCAAGTTTGCAAGCTGAATGGAGAAGGTCAAGAAATACTGGACCCAAAGGAATAAATAGTTTCAAGAAAAAAGTAAATGGGAATCTCTTGTACACCTAAGAATTCCCAGCAGTGACAATCTTTCCCTCTTCAGACTTAATTATAGCACAGAAAATGTACATTTCACCTATTGGAATTTTTTTATTTTTTCATTTTTTTTCAAGGAGAGGAAAAACAAAACAAAGCTAACCAAATACATATATAGATACACACACACATATGTTTATATATATGTATATATATAAAAACAATTTGGAAGAGATTGGCCCACAATGTCCACATGTGAGAACGTTAGTTTTTATAAAGTAGATTGAACTATGATCTTGATATCAAATAATTTATTATTTATCCAGACTTTTTAGTTAACCTCATTAAAATCTTATTCAATCAAAGTAAGGTAGAAAACTGCAGATCAGTTCAGTCTTGCACTCTACAGGTACAATGTAATTACTCAATGCATGGCATTTGTAAAATGATACAAGTCAACAAGAAGAATTCCCAAGGAATTTAATGAACTGTAGCCATTGGTTTGGACCATGGACAGTACTTTTTTCATTGAAGCACATGGATATAATTCAGTGGAAGACAATAAGTTGAAATATTGGAAAACACTGCTGGGTTATAAATCAACTGCAAACTGCAGACTTGGTTGTCATTTCTGGACAATTCCGCTGTAGAATACTTTGATGAGCTCTGATCTCTCAGATACTAAAACTTATAGCTAGATGCCTTTGGCCAAACTTCTAGGCAAAAAGTGCTAATCTTCTTAGAGGAAGTAGTGCTGTAGTAATGCTCCAAAGGCTGGAGCATTTCTCCCATGAAGACAGGCTGACTGGGCTCAGAGGAGACTTCATTGCAGCCTTACAGTATTTAAAGGGAGCTTATAAACACTAGTGAAATCAATTTTCTGCACCGGTAGGCGGTGATGGAACAAGAGGGAAAGGTTTTAAACTAAAAGAAGGGAGATTTAAATTAGATTTCAGGGGAAGGTTTTAGCTGAGAGAGTGGTGAGGCACTGGAACACGTTGTCCAGAGAGGTTGTGGACGTCCCATCCCCAGAGGTGTTTAAGGCCGGGTTGGATGGGGCCCTGGGCAACCTGATCTAGTTCTTGACGTAGCAGATGGCAACCCTGCTACTGGCATGGAATTGAAACTTAGTGATCCTTGGATTCCCTTCCAACCCAAGCCATTCTACAGTTCTATGAAACTTACATGCTGTTTATTCTTCTTACACAACATGGAAGGGAGTTGTGGCTGACGTGACTAAGGAACTTGTGATTGCAAATAGTCACAAAGCAAATGGTAGCTCTGCCTGTGTAGTTGTCTTCATTCACAAAACTGTTTTGAGAAAACGTTTTCTAGATGGCCTTGGTACTGTATCAAAACATTCTACTGTGCATTCAGCATGCTATCTCTGATACCTATTTGTTTCAAAAGTACTTGAAATATGACACTAATTATTTATTTTCATATAAAGCTGTGCTGAGTCAGAATGTTGAAGTATTTTCTTATAGGAATGTAATCTTCAAAATGTTCTGCTGGCATATATTATTCTACTATAAAGTTCAACAGTCTCTAATTTAGAACTAAACTGAAATTTGTATGTCATGTGAAGTGTCATAACAATTTAAATAAAATATCAGATGGATTTGAGGCATCACTGAATACCAGTAAGTGCTTATTTACTGAGAGATGATGGAGAACAGGCGCAGGTTGCCCAGCAAGGCTGTGGCGTCTCCTCCGTACTGATATGGGCATAGGCAGGCTGTTCTAGGTGTCCTCGCACAAGCAAATGTTGGACTGGATGGTCCCTGGAGTCTCTTCCAATTTCAGCCATTCTGTGATTCTGTACTGGACACTTGAGAGATATGATCCGATCCTAGTGTCTCAGGTATTCCAATATCTTGATAATCCAGAAAGCCATCAGAAGATAAAAAAAGAGAATGTAACTTCATTTGTCTGAACTATTGTGACCATTTTTTCCTTTATGTGACAATCTTTTTTTGTGATGCAGTGTGGATCAACATATAATCTAAGACAGGGTTTACTTCTGTTGCATACATGCACTAAGATCACCTTGCTTTCTAGCTGATAGTTTTACTTCACATAGTCTTAACACCTCTCAAAATGTCCCTCCTTAGGAGTAAGAATGCAATCCAGGTAGTCTTCAAAATTTATCTGTCTCCTCAAAGTTTTGTAACATAACTACTGGAGTGCTTTATAGGATTATGTATTACTCTGGAGAAGTCAATGGATATTCACTTTTTGTTTTTCTGTCTCATATTCATCAGTTATAATTTCTGTCCATTTTTTCATATTCAACTTTTGGGACCAGTACTATTATCTTTTTCTTCTCATTCATAAAACCTCATTTATTAGTAAAACTAAATGTTGAGGTTTTGAATTGTAAGCAGCATGAATCCTAGAGGAAGAAATGAAAAAACTTACCATCCAAAGTTGAACAGTGGATAAATGAGTTGAACTGCTCAAGAAGTGATCATTACTAATGCAGATTTTTTGTTTGTACAAATAGATAATCCATTCTTATGAATGTAAATTCATAGTTATTCTTAAAAGATCCTAATACTGTATTTCTCCAAGATTCTGTGTAGAGTTTTACAGAAACATGTTCCAGTGAAAAGTATTGCCTCACCACTTAATCCTGTGTGCTTGCCTCCGCATCCACACACTGTCGCACTGTAAATATGTGATATAAGTAAAAATTTTATTTTTTGAACTTAAAAATTTTACTCATTATATCAGAAGATTTAAGTTAGATCTAGCAGCTTTTAAGTTGCATTTGTTTCTGGGATACAACCTTACTGCATTGCCTAGAATAAATTTTCTGAGATTTTAACGATGCAAGGTGAGGTTAAGTGTTCAGCTTCCTAAATTCACTGGACTAATGTTTTTGCTGATATAATATTAGACAGTCTAATACATAATCTTATTATCCTATTACTTCAGCTGCTTTGTAAGTAGAATTAAAAATAAGCTATCAATATCTCTTCTTTTTCTTCTTTTTCTTTGCATGTGAGTGATGAACACTGATTTACTTAATGTAAGTTTTCCTTTTAATTATATATTGTCATTTTAAAGAATGTTGGTCCTATTTAAACCTGTCATTTAATTCTGGAATTTAATCTGAATTTCCCAGTTTTCTTATACTAAACTGATATCAGTTTACACACTTATCTGAATTAACATCTCTCACAGTCAGAGAAAATTAGGCTGTTCATTCAGTGTGCGCACAGATATCCTGAAAATTCTGGTACTCTGCACTCTCAAACTAGATGTAGATGAACAGATTTTCTATGGCCTATTACAAGTTTTTATCACAGTAATATCTCTGTATTTGAAGTTGTTTATGGATTGATAAATTTCTAATTAGAAAGGGCTCATTTCCTGTGAAGTCACAGAACTTAGGTGTTGGAAGGGACCTCTAGAGATTATCAAGTCCAACCCCCCTGCCAAAGCAGCTCCCCAGACCAGGTTGCACAGATAGGTGTCCAGGCAGGTCTTGAATATCTCCAGAGAAGGACATTACACAACCTCTCTCGACAGCCTGTGCCAGTGCTCTGTCACACTCACCGTAAAGAAGTTCCCACGTACATATGTGCAGAACTTCCTATGCTTCTGTTTCTGATTATTTCCCCTTGTCCTATCACCACACACTGCTGAGAAGAGTCCAGCCTCGTCCCTTTGCCTCCTATTCCTTAGATATTTATAGATGTGGATCATATCCCCTCTGAGTCTTCTTTCTTCAAGTCTGAACAAACCCAGGTCTCTCAGCCTTTCCTCATAAAGAGAGGTGTTCCAAGCACTTTATCGTCTTTGTGGCCCTCCGCTGGACTCTTTTGAGGAGATCCAGGTCTTTTTTTATACGGGGGAGCCCAGAACTGGACATAATACTCCAGGTGAAGCCTCACCAGGGCAGAGTAGAGGGGATCTAAATCTAAATTTGAAACAGATATTTAGATGGAGGCGTAATGTATTAATATTGTGAAAGCTTTTTTTATTTTTATTCAATGAAAGAGACAACAGAAATAGATATGAAGAGCAGCATGAAACTAAAAATACAAGGACCACTTATACATACATACGCCATGTGTATTGATATATACACACACACTATATAGATATATGTACATGTCATGTACAAATACATATATTTGTTTATATGCATACAAAAGGAAAAGCACTGTGAGAGTACTCTTTGTATTCTTAACTATCTACCTTCAATCAAAACCTGCATATAGGCAAAAGTGTGATCTTAGGAAACTGTAAAAGATGATACCAACCATAAAATGTGTAAGAATGTTTGGTACTAAGCGTATTGTAACATTGTTCAAGACTATTTGATTTGTATGGTAATAAATAGGCAGTAGAATGAAATGGATAAGGAACACTAGAAATTAGGTAAGAGAATTAAATTACTCAGATGAAAGAAAATCAAGAGACAACTCATTTGCTTAAAGCTTCTTATGCTGCCAGCACGTTTAAAAACAGTTTAAAAGGATTATCTAAATCATCTACTGAGAAATGATGTACTCTAATTTCTGGTATTGTCAGAGAATATTGAGGACTGTTCAAGACGAGTTACTAAATTCTTAACAATTCGTTGGAAGCTTCTCCAACTAAGAGGAGAAGCTGCAGTGGAGTTTTGTCATTTGTGCTTCTTTTCAAAGAGTGAAATAAAAATACAGAGTGCTGTAGTAATGTGGGAGTAAATAAATCCACATTACATTTATTAGGGAGTGCCAAAGAAATGCCATTCACTGTATTGAGTATCCATATGTAGCCTTGGAAGTTTAGAAAATAAGTACAATGAATTGAAATATGTGGGAGATTATATCTTGCCTTATGAGGAGTATGTAATACAGAGTGATTCAGGCATGCTCTATGAGAAAGAATGTTACTATAAGATGCCTTTAATAAATTAGGAAAAAAAAAAAAGGTCTTGCTTATATATCGGGTATGTGGGAGAGCAATGTGTATAATAGACAGTAGAATTTCAGTGGTAATTCTAGACCATTCAACATGGAGACGGATATAGAGCAGAAGAGCAATCTGTCTACAGATGGAAGGCAGTAATAAATAAGCTCAGTTTGTAATCAGTTTGGCAGGTATCCTTGAGCAGTGATTACTCTTAAAGGCTTCCAGTAAAAGCGGATAAATTAAGTACAGAAAAATGACTCGAAAATCAATGAAAAGTTATCCAAGCCTCTGGACTTTCTTACAGCATTCAGTAATTTTTGCACTATAAAATTCTATATCAAAATCTTTTTCTGTGCTGACCTTCATTAGGAGTTTTTTCAAGGAGTGAGGATGATTTTTCATCAAAGAAGCCTACTATTTTTGAAAAATATTTTAGAAGTATCATCAATTAATAAAATTCATCCAGAAATTAATTCTGAAATAGCAGATTATCAATGCATTTTTGCACCTAATGCCAACCAGTTTCAAAAGCAGTTCAGTATCTACATAGAAGTGCTGCCCAGGTGCCTTCAACCTTGAAGAAAATGGAAATCTAATCACTTAATGGAAGTAGTTGAAAAATTGATCTCTAGATATGCAAATTGATCCCCAGATATGCTTGGATGGCAAAATCTATTTTAAAATACACTCACGGTGCATGTTATCCTCAGACAGCAGTGTATCATAGTTTTATGTGAAGAAGTTAAAACACTAAAGCAGATCACTGGTCCTAGAGAATAAGACTACTATCTATACTCAAACTATGTAGTTTAGACATTAATCTCAAAATTTACCTTCCTGTCTGGAATATCAAAAGTTTAGCATACAAAACAGATGACAATCTTAAAACATCATTAACTGAATCAAGCATTTTCTAGATCTGCTTACCCATATTATTAAATAACATCTTAGAAGTTCTCACCTATGACCAAATTGACTAACCAATAACTGGACTATCTGAAAATGAAAGTAAAATTGAATAAATTACATACATTATTACGTTATTACATTAACTGCTATCCTATTCAAGAAGGAGGTTAGTATTATGGATTTAAAAATGATGGTAATATGTGGTAATAAGCATAATTCAAAGTTGTATTAGATATTAAAGAAGACATTGCTTTTGCAGCAACATTGTGTCTTTTGGCAAATGATTGTATTGACAGTGGCTGGATGATATTTGCTGTGATAAATGAACAGCATTCCTACATTGTCCTTCGGCAGAGCATAGAGGAAATATGTGAATGTAGCCAGCACAGATCTCTCTGTTACGGGCTGCATTTCCTTTTACTCTGAAAATCAATTATTAAAGTGTCTACCTGATGCAACAGTAGAAAATACATCGCATATAATTGAACTAAAAGCTTTTGATTACTTAAGTGGTGAGGAATTTCACTAGCTACATCACATCAGTTTATTGAGCTCTTCAACTGCAGCCACTTCAACTGTCATATCTGATCTACCCAAAAGACAAAACTTTTAAGTGTTATATTGCCTGGGGAATGGGAAGCAAATATTTTTCTACATGCTTGTGTGGGAAAATTACCTTCTTAAATTGCCAGAGCAACATTTGTGTGGCTGAAAATAACACACAACTCACCTCTGGACACCTTTGCCTCTTCACTAGGCCTATGTTTATTTACTTATCACAGACATCCCAGCAGGAATCACACTGGGATCACTCTGTCTGGAGGTGATAGTGTTTGTTGCATCCCTAATACATGTTCTTCTCAGACCTGTATGCTACTAGCATCCTACCATATTCCTGATGCCAGGTTTGATTTTACATCCATAAAAAGAGGGATAGCAAAAGCAACCCCTTCCTCAGAAAACTGTGATCATCATAAATGAGCAAACAGTATCTATTTCATTTTTAAATTTTACTGTGAAATTCTCTAGTTTCATTATTTTTCAATACAATAGTGGGATTTTACCATATCCTGCTTGTAATTCATATGTTAATTGATTGTTAAATTTCCTGTTGTCAGAGGAATCTGCTTCTTTTCCAGAAATATTGATTTGAGTTCAGTGCCTTGCTGAGCTGTATTCCCAGTGAGTTTTCCCCAGCTCTTAGTTCCCCAAATCTCCTCATAAAGCCCTCAGATTTGCAGATATATTTAATCCTTCAGACATATTAGATAGCTCTATTTAGCATCCACTTCTAACAGTCTACGATTTTCTACAATTATCTGTATCTTTCAGTTCTAGCAGGTGTTAAATTGCCCCGTGAGGTTGCACTTTCAATAGAGACTAGCAATATCAGTAGCCCTGAAAGTAGCAAACCCAAAACACAAAGTTTATCAATTAAAGCAGAGAAATTACAAGTGCATAATTAAGATAAAATCATGCAATTTGTGGACTGAGAAAATACAATCATTTATGTCAGAATATAACCCCTTAAGCACCTCACTAATTTATTCCATAATTCTTCTAACAATTAGCCAACTATTATGTTATTAGATATTACCTATGAGTTTTTTAACTGAAGAAATAACTTACTAAAATCAAAGTCGTTTCTGTTATAGTAGATCTTCTAGATATTTCATGCTAATGCCAAGAGCACTTGAAAGGTTTCAGTCCTTTACAATCATTAGTGATGCTGTCTTGCATGTTCTCTGAATAAACCACGTTATGTATCAGCTTTGAATTACTGCAAAAAAGTTGATTCTCAAGATCACAGAGAAAAAAAGGCTGGAGTTCAAATAAATTAGCTTTATATGATCGTGTTGTGATTATTCTGATTGCTTAAATTATGAGAACTGATTTCCATAATTTCTGTTGCGTGGTCACGATGTCTATCAGCCATGAACATGACAGTAAGCTGTTTAATTGCATTGCTGTTGGAGGGGAGGCCATCAGAAATGCAGGCTTCGTCTGGGGATGAGTAGAGCAGCTCAGAAGAGCAGTCCTCCTGCTGACTGGGGTGCAGGATGCCTCCCACTGCCATGTGACATGTTAAACTCTGCATAGTGAGATGGTCAAAAGAAATTATTTTCCCACTGGATGCAGTGTTTATACACACTCGCACTGAGCACTCTGTGTAGTTCTGGGCTCCACAGTATAAAAGAGATGCTAAGATCCTTGAAAGAATGCAGAGGAGGGAGCCAAAACTGGTAGCATGCCTGAAGGGATGGCTTCTGAGGAGAGGGTGAGGACTGCTGGGCTGCTAATCTAGGAAGGAGATTGAGAGGTGACCTCATTGCTCCCTGAGCAGGGGAAGTAGAGGGTGGTGCTAGGCTCTGCCCCTCACCACTGATGGCAGAATGGGAGCAGCATGAAGCTGCACTTGGAGGAGAGTCAGACTGAACGTTAGGAAAAATTTCTGTGCTGTGCAGGTGATCAAACACTGAAACAGCCTTTCAAGAGGATGCTCTATGGCTGTCAGTTTTCAAGAGGCATTCAATAAGAGCCCCTGATAACATGCTTTAAGTGATCAGGCAGTTGAACTGGATGGTCTTTGTCTATTGGCCTTCTGGCTGAACTGTTCTATCTTGTTCTCTTCTACTTCCTCATTATGTATTGGTAGCAATAGTTCTGCCCTTGCAGCATGTGACAATGGTAGCTAATGATCAAGGAGTGCACAGTCTCATTGATACAATAGAATAGGATTGTTACCATCTCTGTTAACTATATGTACAATTTGGTATAATTTGAGTCAAAATAATTATATTATGATTATACATAAGAATAAAAATCACAAAACAACAATCAATACTTTCTTTCCACTGTATTCCTTACAGCCTGCAGCAGTGCAGCTTTGCAAATCACAGTAATAGCACTGCAGAATCATGGTTCTGAAATGAACTTTTCAGACTTCTATACTCATATTTCACAAACTGAGGCACAGTAGTATCATTTATTATGTGACTGGTACATTTGGAAAGATGTTTGAAAGAAAAAATATGATACTGAAATGAGTCTACACGTTCAGTCCTCCAACCTTTTATTGTACACAGGGAAGATCTCAGCTATGTTCCCTACCAACATAGTCCATAACTTTGTCATCTGAAAACAAGAAATCAAACTTCTCTACAAAATGAACTGAGATTTTTGAAAGTCTCAAATGGATGGGAATGCTTTTTGGTTTTGTCCCTATTCCACTTGAATATAATTAATAAAGCTAAATAGAATACAAAGTAAATGTAGAAAACTAAAAGAAGTATTCTACTTCTATTACCATTATTTTAAAGATTCAGCAGCATTTCAAGGACAATTTTTTCCATTCTGTTTTTGAATTGAGAGCCAATTAAGTGTTAGTTTGTAATTTAAGAATAATACCATAGTTGATTTTCCATAGGAATGTCTAATTCACATTCAATGCATTAAATACTTCTAGGAAATAAAAAGTCCAATTACCAGAAATCTTTTGCACCATGTTTGACTTTTCTTAAGAAATCCAATGATGATCAGTTAATGTTTAAGCTTTATTGAGTGATTTATTTTATTCTTTTTCTCCCAGTAATCTTTCAGTGCTCATAAGCATGCATTGCTTTAGGGGAAAAATGCTGTTTTCAATTTTTATTTTAATTTCAATTTTTATTTTTAATGCTCATAAGCATGCATTGCTTTAGGGGAAAAATGCTGTTTTCAATTTTTATTCTGTAAGCCAAGATTTTACCCTCATGGATTAAGTAATTCACTTCAAAATATAAAAATCTCTATAACGTGTTCAAATTATTTATTTGTTTGTTTATTTATTAAGATCATACATGTTACAGAATAATTTTGTTTCCAAATGTTTAAAGGAAAGATGTTTCTCAGATAGGAAGTATCTGAAAATCTCAGGAGAATTCTGCCATCATAATTTTATTTGTAATTGCTGAATATAAACAAACAAACAAACAAAAAAGTGAAAATAATTTCTGTGACCTGAATTATAAGCAAAATATTCAAGTCTCCTTATGTTTAGAATTAAAGTTGAATTCACAGTATATTATATCAAAACTTCCCACTTTCATAGAGATCACAGCTAAAAACTTATCCCATCATTTTTTGCAAAGCCTATGATAGGAAATGACTGTGAATCCTAAAATTCAGCAGACCAGGCATATTTCCAGTTCTTCCCAAGTGCAAAAGACCTATATAACAAAAATCTCTACACTTCACTAAACATTGACTTTTTCTAGAAAGTGTAATTTTGATATTCTACCTATTTTAAAGCTTTCCTTTCTGAAAGTGTTATGTATATTTTAAAATATGATTTCTTCATTTATGTTTGTAGTGTTGTGGTTTTGTTGAGACACATGTTTCTTTAGGTTGGCAGAACACTAAATAACTGATTTCTATTCAGAAGTGGTCTTGCTGGTTTACTACGAGGGGTCATTTTAGTCCAATGATTTGTATTCCTGCTTTTCTTTGACTATATTTTTCTGCTAGCTATTTTTAGCTAGTCATACACTTTTAAATTACTTTGAAGAACTGCTCTTCTCATAAAATTCAGTGGTGTTCTTCAAATCTCTATAGTGTGGGTTGATTTCCTTCCTCCAAGGAAATGAATCTTGATGATCCTTTCATGTCCTGATTTCATAATTAGCACCATGCTTTTCTATCATTTCATTTGAACTTCTATAATGCCTGCATTTAACTTTCTTACTAAATCTACATTACACTGAGTTGTCAGAGATATATGGAACTCATTCTTGGGGCCATGCCCAGCACGAAGGCCAAGGCAGTCATGGACTGTTTTCCTCCAGGTTGATTTGGCATTTGAGGCAAAACAGACAGTGGTGTTGGGTTCTTATGGACTGGGCATGGCTAGTTTTAGTTATTGAACAAGTTAGGTTGTGAACTTTGCTCTTCAGGCATGATTCCTAAAACTATTGAGAGTTTTGTAGCATTTGATTATGATTAAGTAGAAATCTTCTGCAATGAGCTGAGTATTATGGCCAACAATATTGACAGAGTACTCATTGGTACATTATAAATGACAGCAGTTGCTCTTCACTGTTCAGTCTTGGCACATGGCTATCAGGTTTCCCATTAAACTGAGAGAGAGCAGTTGTGATGACCAGAGGTAATGTTTGTAAGAATAAAATGTTCCTTTGAGAGTGCTCACCTAGCAAAGAAACAACAATGGCATGAGTATCACTTTCATGGATATGCTTTCTCATATTTTGTTTTATTTTACTTTATTTTTCATATGGGGCAAGTTGCTTTTTTTATTCATAAATTGAGTATTATTTTCCCTTCCATGCTGTACCTGAGCAATTTAATTGAATGAGATTAATCAGCATAATGGTGAAGAAAATTCGATCTTGTACTAGAGGGTTTCTACCTGCCCCCACTCCCCCCCCCCCCCCCCCCCCCCGCCCCACTGGTTAATAGCTAGGTGATTATTTTTCTGGAAATGAAGCAAATTACACACTTTTTTCCTCATATATTACTTAGGATTAAATGTGACTTACCTGATTTAGAGGACACTGGTCCCTATTGATAATTGCAATTCTTGAGAACAATATGTTCTATTTTTTGGGGGGTAGCAGACAATGTAGCTAGAATTTACAACACTTAAAACTGAGACTTATCAATGAGTAATGATAGTTAGATGGACAGATAGATGTTGCCTTCAGTCTTTAAAATTACACCAATATATTTTTAAAACCTTATTTTAAATGAAAATGAGGTCCTAATCATAGAAGTGTTGTTATACCATCTGAGTTTTTGTGTGAAATACAGTGGTCCTGAGTAATTTTTCTAGGCAAATTAAAGTCCCTTACAAATATTTTCACAATTCAGGTGCTGCCTTAACTGTAGTAATTTAATCAGCAGCAGCACTAAAACAAAAAATGAAAGTAGATTCAACATCAATCTCTGCAAAACAGAAAAGCTAGTGAAAAGCTTATATCTATACTTGTTTTTCCTGAAGGAATATCTAAGTTGATGAGTGCTGCCAAAGTGCACTATTTTTCTTGAGATTTATTCTGCATAGAATAAACTGAAGTTGTTTTCTTGTTTCCAGCAGTTTTACTTAATTTCTACTTACAGCACAGTACATTAGCCTATCGAGAATAATCATCACCTTGCAGCTCCAGATATGTAACTAACATTGTTTTATGGGATTCCACTAATAGATATATGCCAGCAAGATAGACTGATGCAACTATTTGTGTCTGTATGTGTGTGTCTGCTTGCACATTGAACAGTTATATTGCTGAGTATATATTGAACTTTTGATTCTATGGGCAGAACAGAAATTTACATATAAAGTGGACATTTCCCTCTACTCCTCAGAAAAGTGTTATATCAATAAATTAACACATAGCTGTTCATAGTTAGTTGTTTAAAATTCAGTTCATGTTCCAGGAATACTTTTTGTTTTGTTATGTTTTGTTTTTCCGTGCAAGGCTATTTCTTCAAAGTAGTACAAGAGACTGTGGGTCTTTTGGAATTACTTTTTCTGAGTCATTGGTATTGCTTTTTCTTTCATTCTTCTCTCTTCTAAGCTGAAAGTGTTCTCACTTGCATTATGATTGAAGGCTGTATTATTTTGCAGTAGGATACACAGGTCTCAGGCAAGAGGCACAGAGTAGCAGACAATCCAACATTTAACATCACAGTGGTTTGAACCATGAAGTGTTCTACCTTGCTAAAGTGGAAAGTTTAGGCCATTTTCCTGGTAAGTCTGGAGTGTGATGCAATGCAAATAAAATAACCATCACAGCAAATAATGCAGAAACAATATGGGGTGGATTCTTCAAACAGTCACTTATCACTGTATGCTGAGACAGATAAAGTAGCAGCAAGGGAAAGAAATTGAAGATAGTGGGAGACATTCTTCCATTCCCTCTTCCTTCTGCTGTGTATATTAGGCAAATGTAACAACAAGATGTGATGCTATGGAAAAAAATTAACATACAGTAAGTGATAACTTCATGGAGCAGCTTCATAGGTATTCCACAAGAGGATGCACAGTTTCTGTTTTGGTGCCACGCAGTGAGAAGAAGCTGGCTAAGAATTTACTGTTGAGGAATAACTCTTTAACAATAGCAGCAATTATAATTATATTTCACATCTTCACAAGATTTACAAAAGCCAGAATGTCCACTATAAAGAATCTATTAAAATATAAATAAACATCTTATAAAGAAATGAAATATCATAGCTCAAGGAATTCTTGTAGGTCTTACAGTGGGTCTACAGATTACTGAAAGACATCTTCTAAGAAGTGTAGCACTAATGACCCAGAAAGCTGATTTAGCTAACAAGAAGGTAAGGGAGATTGTTTGAAATAAGAAACCATCTCTGAAAAGCTGAAGTCAGCTTTTTCAGAAAGAAAATAGAAAAGATCAAGAACTCTGGCAAACTAACTGTCTTTCTAAATTTTATCTAATAGAGTCTGAAAAGCAATTAGCATAGGAAATATATCGAAGAATTCACACTTATATGGATTTGAACATAATAGCTTTCAATCACGAAACCTTTCAGAGCACCTGTTGAACAAATTCCTCATCAGGTTATTAAAAGAGCACTAAGAGCAGGCAAGGCATTTACAGAGCAGATAAAATTATTCTTGAGGATTACCTTATGAAAGAATTGTAGCAATTCAAGTGCTAGACTGTGTGTTTGAGGATGGCTTAGGAGAAGATATATCTGAAATTGAAGAGGATGTGGGACAAATTGGTAGCATGAAGAGTCAAAAAGTCTTGACTGGAATACCGTTTACTTTCTAAGAGCTATCTAAGAATTCATTATGAGCTCAGAATAAGAGCATACGTATTAGTAATTTTAAAAGAATTTATCAATTTCCTTGATATCAAGGTACAGTATGATATATACAAGAAAGATAGTAAGATATATACAAGAAAGGCCGTAAGGAAGACCCGGAGAACTACAGGCCTGTCAGCCTGACCTCGGTATCAGGGAAAGTTATGGAGCAGATGATCTTTAGGGGGATCACACGACACGTGCATGGCAACCAGGGGATCAGACCCAGCCAGCACGGGTTCACCAGGGGCAGGTCGTGCTTGTCCAACCTCATCTCCTTCTATGACTGGGTGACCAGACAGGTAGATGAGGGAAAGGCTGTTGATGTAGTCTACCTGGACTTCAGCAAGGCCTTTGACACGGTCTCCCACAGTATTCTCCTGTGGAAACTGGCAGCCCGTGGTGTGGACAGGTTCACTCTTCTCTGGGTGGAGAACTGGCTGGAGGGCCGTGCCCAGAGGGTAGTGGTTAATGGAGTTAAGTCCAGCTGGCGTCCTGTTACGAGTGGTGTTCCCCAAGGGTCAGTTTTGGGGCCCATCTTGTTTAATATCTTTATTGATGACCTAGACGAGGGGATTGAGTGTACCCTCAGTAAGATTGCAGATGACATCAAGTTGGGAGGATGTGTCAAACTGCCTGAGGGTAGGGTGGCCCTTCAGAGGGATTTGGATAGGCTGAACAGCTGGGCTGAGCTCAATGGGATGAGGTTCAATAAGACCAAGTACCGGGTCCTGCACTTTGGCCACAATAACCCCATGCAATGCTATAAACTTGGGGCAGAATGGCTTGAAGAATGTAGAGAGGAAAAGGACCTGGGGGTGTTGGTTGATGCTCGGCTCAACATGAGCCGGCAGTGTGCCCAGGTGGCCAAGAAGGCCAACAGCATCCTGGCCTGTATTAGAAATAGTGTAGCCAGCAGGAGCAGGGAGGTGATCATCCCCCTGTACTCAGCTCTGGTACGGCCGCACCTCGAGTACTGTGTTCAGTTTTGGGCCCCTCACTACAAGAAGGACATTGAAGCCCTGGAGAGTGTTCAGAGAAGGGCAACAAAACTGGTGAGGGGTCTGGAGCACAAGTCTTATGAGGAGCGGCTGAGGGAGCTGGGATTGTTTAGCCTGGAGAAGAGGAGGCTCAGAGGAGACCTTATTGCACTCTACCACTTCCTGAAGGGGGGTTGTGGTGAGGAGGGGGGTGAGCCTCTTCTCCCTGATAAATAATGACAGGACGAGAGGGAATGGCCACAAGTTGCGCCGGGGAAGATTTAGATTAGACCTGAGGAAACATTTTTTCTCTGAAAGAGCGGTCAGGCACTGGAATGGCCTGCCTAGGGAGGTGGTTGAGGCACCATCCCTAGCGCTGTTCAAGAAGCATTTAGATGAGGTGCTAAGGGATTTGATTTAGTAGTTTAGTGGGTAGGGATGGTGATAGGAGGATGGTTGGACTAGATGATCTTGTAGGTCATTTCCAACCTAATGAACCTATGAAACTATGAACCCATATAAGCATTGACTTTAAAAATAAAAATTATAGAAAGATATAGAAAAGTACAGGCCTATAAGTCTGACATCGGAATTGAATCAGTTAAATAAATACTGTAATTACTGTGCATCTAGATTAGCACAATCTGTTTTATAGAAGTTGATGTGGTTTTTTTATGTTTGTTTGTTTTTATGTAGTCCTGACTTAGAGATCTCTTAACATTCCCTGAAAGAAGTTTTGTATAAAAAATGGTTTATAAAGTTAATGTTATTTGTCCTACACTACAATTATGAGGAAATGGAAAACAATTTATCATAAACTTAAATATTTATTTTTTACACAATTCAAATTATTTATTTTCTGGTATTCATTGCTTCAAACAATGAATGAGACATAATTTGTAATATTTAAGGATTCGCTTCTTGTATTACCAAGAAAAAACCCTTAGAAAAATTAAGAATCTCAGGAAATTAAGATAAAACTCTTCATGTTTCCAAACGTAAGACTACTGAGAATAAATTTTCCATGTGGTTAGGTTAAATTTCCAGTCAGGTTTACCTGCTGGTTATCTGGCATGATGATAAACGCTGTATTGCCTTTGCTGGCAGCTTTATTTTGATTAATCCTATATTAGATTGCTCTCAATCCATTCTGCACCCAGCCTATATTCATGTCTGGAATTGCCGTAACATAGGTGTAGGACCTTGGAGTTCTCCTTGCTGAAATTCATGAGGTATGCAGACTCACTTCTGTCAAGGTTCCTCTGGATGGTTCTCCCCAGTTTGTCAATCACACTACTCAGCTTGGTTCAGTCAGCAAACTTCCTGAGGGTGCACTCAACTGTTCTTGTTGCTGAGAAAAATGTCAAATTTGTACTAATCCTAATACTGACCCTTGAGAAGCACCACTTCTTGTTGGTCTCCACTTAGACACTGGGCTGTTGACTGCAAGTCAATGAGTGCAACCATCCAGCCAATTCCTTATCCTTATTCACCAAGAAGAGCCTGGCTTTATCCATTTACCTCCCTCTTCTCTTTAGATCCTTATAACATTAATCAGATCCTCTGTCAGTCATCTTTTCCTCAGGCTGAACAGACCCATGTTACTCAGTCTTTCTTCATACAGAAGATACTTCAGGCCCTTTATCATCTTTGTAGCTTTCTGCTGCACTCCTTCTAGGAGATATATGTCATTTTAGAACTAGGGAGCCCAGAACTGGAGACAGTACTCCAAATGTGGTCTCATCAGGGCAGAATAGAGGGGGAGGATAGCCTCCTTTGACTTTATGGCTGCACTCTTTTCTGATGAAAGCTAGGAAAAAGAGTTCAATTAGAAGTTTGATTAGTGCCAAAGCTAATGTTATAAAACAGTACAGTGACAAAATGAGAGAAGACATCCGTGCATACCAGTAGCATCTTCTAGCAAGACCAGAATTATATACCATATCCAGTAACTATCTCTGTCTATTACCTATTTCTAGTCGGACATTTGTGTTATGCTACACTGAAAATGCTCTACAATATTGCAACCCACCTTTTGACTTTTTATATATCACATGCAGCTGATGACATTAAGCTCTTGATCCTTAAGTAAGTCTTTTTGTTCTTCATTTGGAAATAAAAGTTGTAACTGAGCAGGTATCACATAGTTGAATGATCAAAGATCATGGCTGATCATCTGTGAACATATTAGACCATAATTTTAATTTTAAATGAATAAAAGTATATGAAAAGAAAAAATAAAATTGAAAGGTTGACGAAGTCTAATCCAAGACTGCTGATATCAACACACTTACAGCTAAGATGTGAAACAGCTTCTGTCTTGCTTAAAAATCAATGCCTTGTTTTTGTATATTTCTCTTGGTTTATTTATTTGACAAAATAGGATTGTCATCAAAAAATAAATGCATATCTATGTACTCTGTTATGGTGAGGGAACCATTATAACTCTTCTACCATTTACTTCTGGTAACCAGCTGTATATATCACAGTCTTTGTAAAACTCATGAGTTCCCTTGCTAAAAATTAACACTCAAAATAAAGTATTACATGTATATTGAACAAAACATTTTACTTATACTTGAGGATTTAATATCTGATAAATACATACTACCTTATCTTTTGTAAAACTATAAAGCTTCAACAAGAATAGAGAAGCAACATGGAATATAATCATCTAGTTTAGAAAAACTAGGATGAATATCTTTTTAGACAGTGGTTTGTGTTTGCTGACCATAGATGTATTGAATATAGCTTGCATAAAATGAAAACAACAGAAATGCTCTAAGGCAAAGATTTATTTCCACTTAAACCTCTGTAAGGCTTTTGGAGTGAATTATATCAGCGATCAGGGTCTTTGTGTACATGGCAAGATTAGAGTTAGCATCAGTATATGGTAGGTAAATGTCTGTGATTCATTAATTTTCAGAATTTTTATTTAGCACAAAAATTCAGCATGTCTACAATACCCTTTTCTGATTAGGTCTAATTTGCCTGAATTTTACAATGATTAAGCATTTTTTTAAAGTTGAATTAAAGCATTAAACATATCTTGCATTGTATTTAATTTCTAGTTGCTGAATTGATTTATTGTAATATTGAAGACACATGGATACTCTTGCAAAACTTAAAGTAATTGCTCAGAGACTGAGAGTCTGAAGAAGTTACCACAGTGTAGTATGAACTCTCCCATTAAACTGTAAAAATACTTTTCATTATGGTTATACAAAATCCTTTGGATTTACATAGAACTGGCAGAATCATGAGGGATGAAATAATGAGCAGATTTTTTTTCTTTTGAGCTATCCTTTGGTTGAGTCTTGGTAAGATACATTTGACTTGTTAGAGAAGCATTCATAAATATATTCATGTGCCATCTTCAATATGGACAACTTATTTTTTTATCAGGTTCCTATTACATTGGTTCACCCCTGCAGATCTGTGAAGTAGATGTTGTTGGTTAATAATAATACATTAATACTATATGGTTCATCTTTCATGAAATATGTAGTGACATTCAAAAAGCAATAGATTAAAAGAGAACCCTGAAAAACTTGCCAATCATGAACAAGATGGTGTGTATTTCTGCTTACAATTGTGTTAAAAAAAAAAAAATAACAAGAAGAATGTGACTAGAAGTAACTTGTATCATGGCAGCAGTTTAAAGAGTTACAATCTGTGTTTGTTTCATTAACTGGGGACATGGAATAAAAACAGTGAAAAGTCTGCAGGTGATAGTGAAGCAGGTCATCAGAGCTGGAGGAAAATACAAGGAAGCTGATAGAGAAAATTAAGCAATAATAATGATACTGGATGAAATTAGTGCTGGCAAAAGCAGGTGTACTGGAGGAGGAGATTACATCCCGTAGCTATAAAACTGCTACAGAACACAAAATTAGCAGAACGAACTCTGAACTATGATCTAGTTGCTAAAGTGGAAAGCTCATCAATCAGTGGGGAAATGCTGTTCCAAACAAAAGAAAAAAAAAACGCCCTGATGAGAACATTGCCTCTGTGGCTGTGTTACTCATATGCAAAGCAATATAGGGTATATTATGTCAGAGATCTCTGAAATTGCACTAAGACTATGCACTATGAAGAAAAGTTTTGTTGTTAGTACAATCAGATGGTGTTGTTTATAGTTTTTTGTTTCATTTTCATTTGTTTTTTTTTTTTTGAGAGAGAGATAAAGTAAAAAAGAAGCAGCAAGATAAAAAAAAATTGTATAATTAGAATCTTTCTTAAATTGCAAGGAAGAATAGAAGAGTAATAAGGACAGAAATATGCCATTCAATTTGTCTGTTTCTTCTTCTATTTGTCTAAAGATACCCTTTTGAAGTCAGCATGCCTATGCTTTCAAAAAGGTTTTAAATTTTGCAGATGTTGTAATATGAACTTCATTGGACTGTAAAGGGACAAAGGGACAATCTGAGAGAAATATAGAGGTAGTTCAGATGAGGAATTATGCAGGTATTAATTAAAATTCAAACTGCTGGAAGTAAAAAGCATGAGTCAATTCCTGTTGGATCAGTGTGTGAGCACTTCTATTATCATGAATATAGTTTTGGCCCCCAGCCCTCTCAATGAGCGTCATCAGTGCTCTCAATGCAGATCAAAGCTATTTACCAGGCACCCTTTTCAGACAACATCTGACTTCATGGCAGACATTTGAGGTTACGATCGTGTTCCAGGTAAACAGAATGTGGTGTAATTGAACACAAAAGCTGAACAGACTGACTGGGAGATGCACACTTCTCCAGTGAAGAATTCTTTTTATGATATGTACAGCTAGTAATCCTGGAAGCCTCTTCCATTCTGCATAATTATTGAAATACATTTTGAGATAACCTGATTGTTTGTCCATATTTTGTGTCCTGTGTCAGTCTATATATCTACTGACTATAAGACAGCCTCTCTGGAATGCAACCAACAAATCTTAGAACAGCATTTGACTTCAATGTGAAAAGCAGCGGCTGATTAGTGGATTTGTCTGTAGATAAGAGTACATTTCCATACCATTAATTCCAGAGGCCTGCTTTTGAGCAAAAACGAGCTGTTATGATTTTTGTTATCTCTAAGTTCAAATTGGTCATTTCTAATTTCATTGTTTTGAATATTCTGTGAAAGTTTATGAAGCTATCATACAAAACACCATGAAAAATTAGACTTAAACTTGGATGTTGACATGCATGTCATAAAGAACTGAGGGATTTAGCTCTTCTGACCAGCTGAAATCATGCAGGTCTTTCAAAGTTAATTCCAATATGGTTTCTCTTTGTAGAAAACTACAAACTATTCAGTTGAAAGTAACATTTCCTAAGGATGTTTTCAGTTAATTCTTTATCTCAGAACTAGAATTTGGTGCAATAACTGAATAAAAACTAAAATCTGTGGTTGAATCTGAAGTTATGACTTTGTTTTAATCTTTCGTCAGTAACAGCAAACAGAATATTCTTTCGTATTCTTAATCATGCTTTAAAGGTTATTATAGATCACTTGATAATGTTTGCTAGCCATGAATACTGGCCCATTACTTTTCTTGTTATGCACTGTTAGTTCATATGCAATGTACAATGCAAAGCCAAATTAAGCACTGCTGAAATATCAGACAGGAAATGAAATGTTTTATGAATAATGGAATAAAGGGAAGTATTACACAGTCTAGAATCATAGAACACTATTTCTATTCTGTTGCTCATTAAATCTGTCTGTAATAAAGTTATTTAATGTCTAGAAACATAATGTCTATTGCTCATGTATTAGTAACAAACTGAAACATTGCTTTAGAAAAATAAGATCTTGATATGCTTGATATATGGAAAGAAATCGAGCTTCAGTTAAAGCAAACCTATTGTGTGGTCTATACTGTTTCCTGAAAAGAGTTCATAAGCCATAAAAATAAGATTAAAATCTTGACTTGATAACAGAAATAGTCTTGGGTTTGTTGATTGTTTTATAATAAGAGACTAGCAGATAGGTGACTAACTGCTCTTCTCAAAGTGAAGTTTACTATTTGGTGTTATACAAGGCTTGGATATTAATCGTGGATTTCTTTTTCTCTCTTTGAGACTTAGGTGTGTCTTTTAGAATGTATAGCAAAATATATACACACAACTGTTTTATATTGGCTTACTCTCTTTCCATAAGATCTTGATCTATATATTCATTTATTTTATTTTATTCTATGTAGATTCTTCTCTTGATGAGAGGAAAGATACTTTTGATCTGAGTCAAACTTTGGCATGCTACTCATTTTGTCTATAAAGTTATAAAATATTACAAAAAGTCACTTTAAAAGCTTCAGATTATACAGTATTCAAACTTTTGTTGTTGAAATCTTAGATGTGTCCTTCTCAAAGAGAAAAATGTGAATAATCTTACTGGAACCTATAATTTTATTTTATTAATTGAGTAAAGTGTTGCAACTTCTGTGCCATTACTTTCCTGCTATGGACTTTATTCTCCCTCTTTTTATATTTAAGTTTCAGTGAAACCTAACAAAAAACAAACAAACAAACAAAGTGAATTATCAAACCATTTGAAAGATTAGTTAAACAGTTCAGTTATTATCATATTACTTTAAACAGTTGTCACATCAATTTTTGTGTTCTACTATGCTGAATGAAGGTCTTGAAGATTGCCTACTGCCAGGCACTCCTAAAACACACTTCAATTATTCTTTTGTTGAAACATACTTTTATGTAATGCAGATCCACCAACATCTTCTGTATTTTAAAATTTGATCTCTGTACTTCCCTCAATGCAAGGATTATTGCATTCTAGGAGCATTACTTCTTAACAGAATATAAGGTAGAAACTCAACATTTTATTTGCTTAGTAACAGTCAAAATGAGGTTAAATGGTATAATTCTAAAAGAACACTTGGAACATTAATTAATTTTTCAGATAAAGCTTTCCTGTGAGTAGTGTGGCCATTATCTTTAGGTTACAATCTAACCTCAAAGACATAGTAAGTGCATAAATGACAGCAGAAAAGTTCTATTTACTCTTAAAGCTATTGAAATAAGATTTATTTGTTTGTGTGTTTGTTTGTTTATTGGACAGAGAGCCCTTAAAAGTCAAAGCACCTATTCATAGGAAGCAAACAGGCATTAGAATAGAAGAATATTTTTAAATATTTTAGGACAACAAAGGTTTTGGTATACATTTGTCAAAACATTTAGAATCTTTTCAAGATAGATTTGAAGAGTTGACCGCATGAAACTTTTTCTTCCTGAAGTAGCAGAAATGAAGTGAGAGAAAAAATAACTGTTAATGTGTTTGTTTCAACCAGATAAAAATCTGTATGTTATTCTAATAAAACCTAGTTGAGATAATTTTGCTTTCATTAGCAGCAGAAATTTTGTTAATTTTTACAGTTCGGATATCAAAATATTTTTAAAAGTTCTATATGCACCATAGCAATTAGGTTATTTTCTTACATATGGCAATAAATTATAGTCAAGTATTTTTAGGTCATTTTTATATTACTCTTTCTAAGAATTGTGACAAACATATATATATATGTATATGAATTTACATTAAATAAGGAACAAGATCATATGGGAAGTGTTGAATCATGGCCTGAAGCACTGATTGATCACCTGAGGCAAGCACTGAGTAAACCGCAGGAGCACAGGTGAAGGCAATGCACTGTGTGACTGGAAGTGGTGGAGTCTGGCTCCACCTCTCCTAGAACCAATTTAAGAGCTGACCACCACTGCAGATGGATCTCTTGTTGGAGATTCCTCCCTTGTGGAGTTACATTGGTAAACCTCCATCTTTAGGGACAGGTGAGTACTTCCTGTATTACTGGGGGTCTCTTCACTATTTAGGTAATCTGTCTAAAAATATGCTGTCTCTCCTAGCTAATTATACCATTTGGGTCATCACCTTACAAAGATGGTGGTGGGTTTTTTTTTCTAGTTCGCAGCTGGTTTTTTTTTCTTGTGGGAGTCGATTCTGTAGTTCTGATTTGCCACAGAATTCAGTATTTCCATGAATTTCAATTTCTCATAGAATATCCAGAAATAAAAAAAGTCAATCACAAAACATGAAGAAGTATGTTAAAAAAAAAAAAACAAAACCATGAAACTCAAATTCTATCAGCTGTAAAGGAAAAAAAAGGGAGTTTATTTCAGAAATCATTGATTCTTTAGCTGTTGATTCAATAGTATTTCACCTGCTTTTGATATTGAGGTAGGTTGTATAGGCAGATGGAAATAGGTTTAATCTTGCTTGATGGTTCCTGTGTTAAGAAAAAATGTCTTAATATATATTAACTTGATGATGTTGTTCTTTTAACTTTTATATTAAATTATCCTAACGTGTATTGAGAGGTTTTGCTTGAGGTTTATAACGGTACTTCTTCCAGTAAGAGATCTATATAAATCCTTGAGAAATAGCCTGGTGAACTGATACTCTTTGTATCTTCTGCTCTTTAACTGATGCAAGGTCAAATGTTAATTCTAGATTCTCCTTCATTCCCAGAAGTGTCATTTGCAGAAGCAGAAGGACTATGAAGCAGGAGTCAGAGGTCTCATATAATCAGCTTTAGCTGAGAGATCTGTGGGGGTGGGAAGTAGAGGAGGGCTGGTGACTATGTAACTAATGTGAATGGTTACTTTTAATTTATTATTATTACTTAATAAGTACTTCCAGGAAAATGTTCTTATTTATGTTTTCAATCTGGTTTGTAATAGGACTAGAGCAAGGACTTGAAAGGCTGGGTCTAGTGCCTAGGTATATAGATTTACTGATATCCTTGAGTAGTAACTTATTTCTGAAATAGAACTAAGAAAGTCAACTTAAGTGGGGTAAGAAGTTTCAGTGTAGAATACACTGACATGGTTCACAGGGAAGTGATTTAAAAAAAATAATTTAGTTTTCATTCTGGAGAACAATATCGTTATCATCTGCGAAGCCTATCTAGGCTCTTTTTGCCTTGCATGGATCAGCATTACTTCAGTACACAAATGGTCATTTTATGCAATAAATTTGGTAGTGGATAGGATGAGCAATATACAAAGAACATGCATAAGTAAAGAAAATGTGAATTCTCAATGAAAGAACCCCAAAATATACAATAAATTTATGCCAACTGATATGCAAATAGCAAGTTTATATGCAGTCAATGCAGTAACACAGAAGTATCTATTTGCCTACACTATTGTTGTCTGCATATCCAGAACTTCCTAGGCATGTTTTGTAAGTGCTTTTTGTGTACACTTGATTATTTTTGCCAACTGTCTTACTGAAAAAAAAAAAAAAATCTTGAGTCCAGATATGCCCCTGTTCGTTAATGAACTCTAAGGGTTTTTTTGTTTTGTTTTTAGGGGCCTTTAGGGCACTACAGAATTCTCCAGGGACATTTTACCCTGTGTATTACAATTGAATATGTCTCTTTTTCTTTTGAGGTCTTTGTGATTATCGTTGCTCTCTTGTCAATAATTCAGCTTGATTTGGCCTAGTTCTGTGATAGGGGGGTGAAGGGACCCACACACTGGGGAGTTAGTAAGGGAAAGGGAGAAGGTAAGGAGATAGCTCGTTGCCACCATTATTCTTCCTCCAGTCTAAGGATTATCTTTGCTTACAAGACATAGTAGCAAAATGTGAGAAAACACAATATAATTGGAATTAAAGCTAATAAATCAAATAAAATGAGAGTTTCTGAAACCTGAGTCCTTACTCTAATGCCTTAGATGAAACAGCATATGAGTGCTGCTTTAAAAATAATGCCTACTATTTGACTATGTTGGCCCACAACATCAGATGCCAATGTTGGTATGGCAGTAGAGTTTGAACCTTCCCATCAATATTCCATTCTATTTTATTGCTGAGTGACAAATACCATTTTGTCAGACTGTCCTTTTTTTTTTTTTTTTGCATGCGACATGGAAGTAAGCAAAAAGCAAAGGTAAGTCACTGAATTCCTCCATGAGGAAAAAATGGCAGCCACTCAAATTCAATGATGCTTGCTAAATGTTTATGGACACCAATCATTGGATGTGAGGGCACTGAAGTAGTGAGTGGTGCGTCTCAACTCCAAAAGTGCAGATTTTTACAAGCACAGCATGCAGACTCTTGTTCATCATGGGTGAAAATGGATAACTAATGGTAATAGCTGTGATGAATAATAGTTTTTTTTTGTATCTAAGAATTCACTCTATCAAACAATATTATTGTTTGTATCCATTCACAGTTTCCAAGGGAATAAGTAGAAGGTATTACTTTCGGAGTAACCTGTATGTTGGTTCACCTAATAGCTTCATAATTGAAGAGTGTGTGTAAAATGTGGTATTAAGATGTTTTAATGTGTGTGAAACTTTGCCTTTCTTGTTGTCATGGATGTTTTCAAGGAGAATTTCAAAATTGTTGTGATCTGGAAGTCTTTCAACATAAAATTGCAGTTTCAAGAGTATATTGTAACCATAATCAGGCAATTTGCAAGCAGATTGTTTGGAGTTTTATGTAGGTACTGTTCATATAAACTCAGTTAATAGACTTAAGCTCACAATTGCGTTCTTCCTTATGTTAAATTTGTATCCTGTTAGTTGGTGTAAGCCCAAACAGTCAAAAGAGCTCATCTTGCTACTCCACTGCGGATGTTCACTGCTTCTTATTGTGAACATTTCAGTAACCGTTAATTTCAAGTATCATTCAGATTTGGTGGGCTGTTAAATGTATTGTTTGGACACTATCAGTGGAGCTAGTTAAAGTGTACACTGTGAAATTCTTTATCATAGAGAAGAAAATTATCAGACATTCTTGGCTTGGTTTTGTTTTGTAAGCAAGTAAATTCCTGTGCACTGAAGAAAAAAAGATATTGACTTTGGGGCAGGTATCAAATATGCACATCTTACAATGTAGATATATAGCCACTGGGATTTTGAAAAGATACCTACCCTCTTCAGTGACAAATTATATTTATCTTTAAACAGAGGACTGGATTTTATTCATGGTTGTATTTCAAGCAGAATGTGATTATATATAGTTTTCTGCTTCAGAAGTATGTCCCTCACATCATTAATATTACAGGTGCAGTTCATTTTTGATGAGGTAAGTAAAATTTAGAAAGCAGTGGAGGCCAATCATATTTTGACTATTTAATTTGGAGTAGTCTGGACCATATTGGAGAGGTTTTGTAAGTAAAGTGAAATTCCACATGCTGTCATTTAGTGTTAGATATTTAAGCTGTCATAATGAGTAGCAAGTATTTCTTGGTGACCTATCTTCAGTATAAGATACTGCAATATATATGAACAATTAACACTTCCTCATGTAGCTTGAGAAATACAAACGGGTTCACTTCGTCTCTCTAGATCTTGTAGGATCCTAGGACTTGTAATTCTGCAATGAATGTTTCATTTGAAAATCCTCTCAGAGACAGATTTCAAGTCAACTAAATAGTAACAATTTTAAACTATAGGAAGCAGGCAGTGATGAAGAGAAGTTGAAACCTTCAAGTATCTTTGTCTAAATGTTGGCTAGCATTCTTTTGTTCTGTTGAATGTTAGACATTTAATTGAAATGTTTGTATTTGCTTTCTGTTACCCAATCAGTCTGAAGTTAAATCTGTCAAACCAAATTGTCTGTATCCTATTCAAATGGAATAAAAATCTGCAACATAAATACTTAATGCCTCTGAAATAAATAAAAAGTTTTAGTTTCACATTTAAAATGCTTGCTAAACTAAAAATTCTTCATTTTGTCTTACATGGAGTGGATATTCTTTCACATCTTGTGCAAAATTTAAATTTCCCGACTTTTCTGGCAACTTAGAAATGGTGTAGAAAAACTTATGATTGTCAAGTCTTAAACAGATTACTAACACAATTTTCTTGTTGTTTTAAAATAAGATATATATGCTTTTCACAGCCTGAAAAAAGTTATTAGGATCTCAACTTTGGATGATAGTCTTGTTTCTCGTATCACAAAGCCCAGCCTTTAAGATGTAGGACTACTGTCTGATAATGATTCTGTGTTCATACAAGATGACAGAATTGTCGTCAGTGAAGTTCTCTGATAATGCATAATGCTTTTAATGTTACTTTATTAAGGACTGCACTACAGGCATTTAAATGTTTTGCATTCATTTTACTGCAGATTTAAAATATGCAACAATGTTGCAAACCAAGATGTTTGCCGCGTTTAGCCAAGGTTAACCCAGAGTGACGTGGGGAAGCATACACATACTCAATGTGAGCAAGCTTCAAATTTATTATTAAATTGGTACCTATTATATAGTATTTTCTTACAAAGATCATGCACACCACTCGTGATGTGTGCTTTCTGATTGGTTAGTTTTAGATTACATAATGCATTCCACACAAAACTTTGATTAGTTACACATTATCACTTAAGTACACTAAGACCTACGCGGTATAACATTTTACTTTTCTTGATCTTGTTCTGGTTGCTAAATCAAGTACATGTTCTTCTTCTCTCTGCACGCACCATTCCCCTGGAGGAATGCTGCGAGCTCAAGCGACCATGCTGTCCCAAAATGTATCATCCCTAACATTTCCCCTGTTTTTCTTTTAAAGTAAAATAGTCGTGACCCCCTTGCTCTATTAGCCAATTTTGAAAGATATCAGTTGTCGCCGCAAGATTTGCTTGTGGCGTAGCTAGTCGGACCGTGCAGGAGACGACTATGCGGGCCACAATAATAGCTACAATGATGATAAGTATCCATTTTATAATTTCCTTAAGCCATCCGTATAACCAGGATGAGAGTCCTGGAAAGAGTGACCGAAACCAATCATCAATGGGGTGGTGGTCTTTCATTACCTGTTGTGTGTGATTGAGCAACCAGTGAATTTGATTATGAATAGATTGACTATTATCAGATAGGTTAAAGCAACACATACCCTCAAAATCTTTACACCCATGCCCCTGTGCTAGCAATAAGAAATCAATTGCAGCGCGATTTTGCAGTACAGCATGTCTCAAGCTATTCATATCCTCCAACATTTCTTCAAGAATCAGTGATGTAATATTACTTTGCTTAACAGTCCAACAAGCTAGTCTCTCGATTTGGGTTAAGGCGTGGGCTGCTGCTACACCTGGAACCAGGAAAGAAGCGAAGGCGTTTGCTGTTGTTGTCCATAGTTTTATCTCGTCCGAGCACTCGGCTGTCAGCGGTGAAGCGGCTCTCCGATGTCGACGACTGTTGCTACTGATCAAGGCTTTAGAGATATTCAGCCATTCCTGATTGCGAGGAGCAAACAAGGTTAATTTGCCAAGATAACATGGTCCCCCAACTATGTTCTTTGGGAGGCCTGCCCAGGCTCTATCGCCACATATAAGGAAAATTCCTGGTGGTAAGGCTTTAGCTGACTGATCATTTATTAAAACCTCTTGTCTCCCAGTCCCTCCTTCAGATGTATAACGTAAGCCATAAGCATTTCCCTTCGAAAAATTACCTCCACAATAAGTAGACCAATTAAAAGCAACACGATTTTTTGGAGAGACACTTGTCCAAACTTGACCTAAATAAGGACTATGAATGGTTAGTAGTTTTGGATTATTGTGCGCAAATTTTTCAAAGGTACTACCTAGACCAAACAGCAAGCAAGTGGTATTAGTTCCATTCACATTATTAACCGCGCGGGATCCCAGTAAATCCAGTTCCTGGGGGTCCCATGGCAAAGAACTATTGAGGCTACGGATTAAACATGCACTTTGAGTTGCAGGCTCTGAATAATTACAGGCAGAAACATTTCTGACATATGCCTTGAATTCCCGAGTCTCGTACCCTGGCCACCCAATTAAACAGGTACGAAAGGGCTCTCCAGCTGATTGTAAGCTAAGACAGAAATCTGGATTGTGTGTAAGGTTTGCCCATGTTACCCAGACATTTGAACTAGATGTCAATAGTGGTGGTTGCCTGGTCGCTGCTACCGGGAGAATCAGCAGGGGTGTCAGGATGTTCCATAGCAGCTCGTGTCCACTTCGTAGGAACCCATAGTGGACCTGTGGGAGTAAGCACACACATGTATCCTCTACCCATAAATAATACCGGGGCTGGATCACACCAAACTCCAGTTTTCGGATCCCGATATTTTACACGCATTGCAGATTTCTGAACAGGAGAAGGAGTGTCCTCAATTCCCTGCTGGTGTTTGATGATAGGTGGGACCGATTCTTCTTCTAAAACACATAAATGATTCAATGTAAAAAGAGCATGATGTAATTTTTGACTGGGATCTGGATGGTCAAATTTATCGAGATACATTTTTAGGGTACGATGCGCTCTTTCTATAATAGCTTGACCAGTTGGAGAATGTGGAATGCCGAAGATATGCTTAACTCCCCACTTTTGTAGAAATTGTTGAACTTTGACTCCTGCGTAAGCTGGGGCATTATCTGTTTTAATACTCTGTGGAACTCCCATAATTGCAAAACATGCGGTGAGATGACGAATAACATGAACTGCTCGTTCTCCGTTTTGAGCGGTTGCCCACAAAACCTTACTGTAGGTATCAATTGACACATGCAGGTAATGATATCTGCCTAGATTACGAACATGAGTAACATCCATTTGCCAGATTTCAAGCGGACCAAGTCCTCTAGGATTCACGCCTATACCTAATCCTGGGCCATGGTTTGAACACTGAGGGCATGCGCGAACAATAGCTCGTGCGTCGGTCAATGAAATATCAAACTGCCGTTTTAAACCCTTCGCATTTTGATGATGCATAGCATGAGTCTGCCGAGCCAGCTGAAATGGGTCTACAGAGAGTGCGGGCGATACTAGTTGATCAGCAATCGCATTGCCTTCGCCTAGACCCAAAGTAGTCCGATGGCTCCTAATGTGCAAGGCACAATATTGGGCAGTGCGAGTGGAAATGGCTCGCTTCAAAGTACATAATAAGGAAAACAAGCGCTGATTAGAAATGTCTCTTATGCGCGCTCCCTCGATTCTTTGAACAACTCCTACCACATAGATTGAGTCCGAGACTATGTTAATAGGATGGTGTACCCAATTCAGGAGCGACCATACCACAGCCAGGAGTTCGAGGGTCTGTAAGGAATCTTCAGGCGTAGCTGCCATCACATGTGATTGCCACTGCGTCTGATTTTTCCATACTGCTGCTGCTTTTCGGGTCCGTTTTCCTGCATCTGTAAAAACTGTTACAGCATCATTTAGCGGTTTCAATGAGAGCTTTGGCATTTCTAGCCATGTTGAATTTGTAATAATGCTCACGGGAGAGGTCAAGGACTTTACCATGGAGTTGGCAAATGACAACAAGCTTTCAGACAGTTCAGGTGAATGCAATAAATACCAGTCCAACATCTCCTTTTTGATTGGCAGATAGATTCGATCAGGATCTGTGCCTGCGATTGTACGCACACGCAACCGTCCTTTCTTAATTAAATCTGCTAACCCTTCAAGGCGGGTTTCCAATGTAGTGCGAGGCTGTAGTCGAGGGAACAACCATTCTAGTACTCTAGGTTGCGGACTAGGCTCTCCTTGAGTAATGGCTCCTATCAGTTCCTGATCGTTCATAAAAATTGTCAAATCCAAGGGCAGTGTAGGTAATCTTCGCTGGACACTTTTATTCACTATCTGAGACAACAGTTTCTCCACAGCTTGTTGCTGCACAGGTGTTATGCATAAAGGAGCAGCGGGATCTGACCCTTTCAATAATGGTCTCAGAATATTTAAGTCAGCTGCGGGAAAGCCTATAATTGGGCGTAGCCACTGTAAATCTCCAAATAACTTCTGAACATCATTTAAAGTCTTTAGCTGTACCCGCACTGACAACTTTTGCGGTCTTATTGTCCCTTCAGTAATTTGCCAACCAAGGTATCTCCAAGGAGACTCTCGTTGAATTTTCTCCTTGGCAATTTGCAAACCATGGTTACTAAGAATGTTCTGCAAAAGCTGTTCCTGCTCCTGAGTAAACTGATCAGGTTGAGCGATCAAAATATCATCCATATAATGATATATAATCGCATGCGCCCAGCGTCGCCGAATAGGCTCCAAGGCTGCACCAACAAACAGCTGGCAAATTGTAGGACTGTTCTTCATGCCCTGGGGCAACACTGTCCATTGATAACGAGCCGCAGGCATGGATTTATTGATACTAGGAACTGTAAATGCGAAGCGCTCTGCATCATCAGGATGTAGTTTAATTGTAAAGAAACAGTCCTTTAAATCAATGATCAGGATATGCCATGCTTCAGGAATCATAGCAGGATTTGGGAGACCAGGCTGAAGTGCTCCCATTGCTTGCATCTGATCGTTTACTGCGCGTAAGTCATGCAGCAATCGATATTTCCCTGATTTTTTCTTTATCACAAATATCGGAGTATTCCAGGGACTTACCGAAGGTTGAAGATGACCTGCCTGCAATTGCTCCTGTACCAGTTGCATAGCTTGATCCAGGCTTTCACGGTTCAACGGCCACTGCTCGATCCAGACGGGGGTATCTGTCATCCAGTTCAGGCGGATCGGGAAAGCCCATGCAGTAGCCGTTACTAAAAAGGCGTCTGGTGAGAGTCGTTAGTAAGAACAAGACCCATTTGGTCCATAACATCACGACCAATCAATGCTTGTACGCCTGTTGGCAGAGGCATAACTATCACTTTACAGTTTGCAGTTTGATCGTCGATGCAGACTTGCACCAAATTTACACTTCGCTGCACCACAACAACACCACCTACACCCTCCACGCCTTTGCCAGCCCTTTCAGTTGGCCAATCCTTAGGCCATACAGTTGATGAAATGATAGTAACATCAGCTCCTGTGTCTAGGAGGGCTCTGATATGTTCTCTTTGGTCTCCGTGTACCAGGAGAACTGGCGTAACGGGGCGACCGGTGAGGGGCATTGTTAACAGCGCTAACGCTCCAGTTGATCCAAATCCACCTTGTCCCCTGGGGGTTTCTTGCCGAGCTTTCATAGCCGCAGACAGGTGGGGCAATGGTATAAGCTGTGCTATTAACGATTGCGCGGGAATGTGAACAGGCGGAAAGTTGGTATAAGCAACAATATATATCACGCCAGTATAGTCCTTATCAATGAGTCCAGGTATAATCATGAGACCCCTTATGCCAGCAGAAGAGCGGCCAATCAGTAACGCACCATGAGGCTGATCGTTAATCATTAACGGTGCTATAGCGGTTGATGGAATTTTCTGTGGCCGTTTATCAATCAATGTTACATCTACTGATGTTGCTAAATCGAGTCCGAGGCTGCCTGGTGTGGCTGGGGAGAGGGAGAATTGCTCGCTACTGTTATCATCGCGCGGCGGCTCGCGCTCCGCTTGGCGTTTCCCGAACGACATACAACCGTAGCATGAGTATTTGACCGACAGTTATTACACCATACATTGGTTGACTTACAGTCTTTGCGAAAATGGCCATTTCGTCCACACCTGAAGCAACGTTGAGGGCGCGAAGTCGAAGACGCTGCTTTACTCTCAGCTAGCTGCAACAGCGGTCCAAAGGCAGCAAACACCCGATCCTGGGCTCCAGCCAACTTTTCACCTATATCTTGAACAACAGAGCTTAACATCGCTTGAGTGGGGGTAGGCACTCGGCTCATACGCTCTAACATTTCTTCAACAGTGGCATTTAAAGGGAGAGTGACAAGAATTGCCTTTGTAGTTTGATTACTATTTTCTAATAGACACTGTCGTAACAAAGACTGTTTCATCCACTCAGGTACATCTGCATGTGACAACGCGTCAGTTATCTTATCGACAAAGTCAGCAAAAGATTCTTCCCGACCCTGCTTAATCGATAAATAAGAGGGAGCCGGTTTCGATGACCGCACCATGTTATATGCATCTCGAGCTAGGTTCATACTTTCCATACACACGTCTGGCCCCATTTGTACCTGTATCTCTGGTCTAGAAAACATATTACTGCCTGTCAATTGATCAGCTGTCACTTGGTACAATGGATCATACATATCTCGTGGCGCGCTAGCACTCATTTCACATAAGCGGCGCCAATGAGATTGCCACATCATCTGTTCTGATGGCTTCATAATCATTCTCATAATTGTTTTTACATCCTCTGGAACAAGCACACTGCTAGACCATATATAAGTTAACAATTGACGAGCCGGTTCACTATGCAACCCATGTTCTGATACTGTAGCACGCAATTGAAACAGCATTTTCCAACCAAGAGGAACATGAACCCCATGAGCTCCACCATCTGCTGTGGGCTCGAACCGAATCGGAAAAGCCTGACCAATTATTTCAGCCACGTCAGAGTGACCTTGTTCCACAGCTTGTCGAGCAATTTCTGCCCAGTGAGGTCGTGCAAGGGGACCTGCGGTGGGTCCACTTTTACGCGCCTTGCCGCCTGAAAGCGGTGGCGGAGGAGGCAATGACGGTGGTGGTGGGAGATCCCCATTTCCCTCCTCTGGGGGAAAAAGATCAGGTTCTGTCTCCGGGTCCTCAGCCGCTGGTGCAGTAGGCAGCACCGCTGATACCCGTACAGGGACAGGGATCCCTAGGGACGGTTGAGGGGGATCTTCAATTCGACCAGTCGCAGCGGCAGCTCCGCCCTGCAACTGAGCAACTGCCTGTCCCGCTACCTCCTGTTCAATCTTATGCCGCTTTATGCAATTAGAAATCTCCCGCCAAGGCTTCATCAGCTTTTTCGCCTCCTTTCTATCATCAATTACATGATCCCACAACACTTCACCTAAGGTACGCCACTGATCGATATTAAACAATGTCCCTGCCGTCAAGAAAACTCCTACTGTCCGACCATAATCCAAGATATTTGGCACTGCTTTAAGGGTGCCAGCACTAATTCCCCGCTTTTCTAAAAAGCATGATAAAAGATTTTGGGCTACCTCTCTCTCCATCCGTTCTGTCCCGCAGGAACAAAGGCACTCTGAGGAGGAGAAATCGCGCTGGCCAGTCGCTTAGCCCCTGGATCCCGTGCCGGTCCCGCTGCGCGGTCAACCGAAGCTACGCAGCTTTTCCGCTTTTCGCATTTGTGCCGGTCCCGCTGTGCGGTCGACCGCACCTGCGCAGCTTCTCTGCTGCAGAGCAGCAGAGGCTTTGGTCCAAAACCACGTACTCGGGTCCCTGTTCGGGCGCCAAATGTTGCAAACCAAGATGTTTGCCGCGTTTAGCCAAGGTTAACCCAGAGTGACGTGGGGAAGCATACACATACTCAATGTGAGCAAGCTTCAAATTTATTATTAAATTGGTACCTATTATATAGTATTTTCTTACAAAGATCATGCACACCACTCGTGATGTGTGCTTTCTGATTGGTTAGTTTTAGATTACATAATGCATTCCACACAAAACTTTGATTAGTTACACATTATCACTTAAGTACACTAAGACCTACGCGGTATAACATTTTACTTTTCTTGATCTTGTTCTGGTTGCTAAATCAAGTACATGTTCTTCTTCTCTCTGCACGCACCATTCCCCTGGAGGAATGCTGCGAGCTCAAGCGACCATGCTGTCCCAAAATGTATCATCCCTAACACAACAAGTGCTATGAGGTTATTCTACTTAGTATGAAACAAGTTATAGAAGGTACAGAATTAGATGACTGCATTTTTCTCTTTGCATGTAAGTATTTCAGGTCTGCAGTCATTCATAGAAGTACTAGGCTAATCTGATTCTAATCAAGCAGAGTAGGAATAGCACTAAATCTGACAGTTCTAAATGCAGTAGTGTTGCTTCAAGTATATAGAGATATAAAGGTGAGAGATCTAACAGTGCAAGTATTATGTAACTTTTACTTAGTTTGACCATACCAAACTGATTTTGTATTCTATATGATTGATATAACCTGCCTTCCACTTACTGTATTCACAAAGAATATTTATGATATAATAGAGCTAGCTGAAGATGCTGTTGGCTTTCTCTGCCCCCAAAGCATAGTGCTAGCCCCTGTTCACCTCTGTGTCTGCTAGGAGGACCCCAGGTCCTTATCTTCACAGTTCACCTCATTGGCTTGTGTGCAGGTTACATCTCCAGGGTAAAAGCAGGAAAAGCCGGAACTCTACTTGTACTGACATGGGCCAATGTGATGTCAGACAACAAAACAGGCTTTTTAAAGTGTGTTGCAGGAGGTCTAAGTAAAATGTTGGACTAAATACCTACTGAAGATGGTCACCTAACAACTAAGGATAAATTCAGTCTTTTTTTTTTTTGCCTCATCTTTTAATATCTAATTACAGATCTTGAGCTGCCAGGTCCTTTGAGCTGGAAGACTGTGACTGGGGGAGCAGTGACTTTCAATTTGTGAATGCTGAACCTGGGGAAGGAACAACAGTTATCTCAACTGAATGCTTGTCTATAAGGTCTGATGAGATTCTCCCCAGACTAATGCAGAAATTAGCAGGTGTCAAAGCTGGGCTCTCTCAGTAATATGCCAATTTGTACATTTAACTCAGTATAGCCAGCAAGACAAAAGAGGTGATTGCCCCACTATGCTAGTATTGATTAAGCCTCACCTTCAATGTACTCAGTTCTGGGCTTCACAATACAAAAGGTATCTTTGAAAGTATCTAAAGAGAGACAGTAAGGCTGGTAACAGGGCAGGAAGGAGACTCTGTGGATGGAAGCAGAAGGCTCTTGCTTAGTCCAGTCTGGAGGAGGCCAACAGGAGACCTTGTTGATATCTGTTCCATGAGGAAGTGCAGAAGAGGGAACTTCCAGTCACTTTTCCTGGTCACTCATGGCAGGATGAGAATGCTACAAAGCTGCTCAGGGGATGGTCAGACTGAATATGAAAGAAATTTCTTTACTGTGGGTGATCAAACACTGGAAGAAGCTTCTTAGTGAAATGGTTGATGTCCCTTTTCAGTGTTCAAAAGGTATTTGGATAATGTCCTCAGTGGTATGCTTTAACATTTGGTTAGCCCTAAAGTAGCCAGGCAGTTAGACTAGATAATTTTTGTAGGTCACTTCTATCAGTCCTATCCTTCCCATATATACTATAAATATAGTTAAGCATTGAGCTTTATTCTAACCCCATTATGTATTGCATTTTCTTGGGTGGAGTGTGAATGATTTGATAGTTTATTATGATGGAAGACCATAGTATCAGTTCATTTCTGGTTTTGTTAATTACAAATGTGGCTTTCAAGAGATGCAGTTTACTTGCAGGTAGAATTCAAGTCCAAGTGGATTACTTTGTATACAGACACATAATTTGATTAATGGAAAATTTTATTAGCCAATTTATTAGCTATGAAAGGAGATGGAAATAAACATTAAAAAAAATCATGCAGTATCAAACATGAAATAACAAGTTGCTGCATGAGGGGAAAAAAATTCAATTGTTAGTTCTCTGGATTTCTAGATTATCATGATGGCAAATGCGATACAGTTATTACAATAGCAGCCACTGCTTAGCTAACTGTTCAGTACTTCCCATTGGATTGTACCAAAGAGAATCTAAGAATGAGATGAGCTAAGTTTGTACTGAATTTTTTTTTTCGGAAAAACTTATATAAGTAATATATTCCATGGAAATATTTATGCATGATGCATCTTAAATTGTGAATAATTAGGTGACATAGATAATATTTTGAAAAAATAGGTAGCTTAAATTTAGACATGCTAAATAACTAGGATATTTTCTGAAACCTTACAAAACGGAGCAATAGATCTTAAAATATTTCTAATTTTCAATGGCATTTCCAGCAGTCTTAAGTCTGTACTTTGTGAGCTGGAATTATGTCTCAGATCCTAGTATTGTCATGGCAGAGACATAAGGTTTGACAGGGCCAAGTATACATCTGGATAAGAAGTCCTCTGTTAACTGCGACCAATCATTCTATATTCCTCTGTAAATTCTGATAACATGCATTTTGGGACTTTTCCTCAATATTTATTTCTAGTCATCTCAGATCTCCTATTTCATTTCTCTCTAAAATATTTTTCTACCACTGTATCTCCTGGGATGATTGTTAGCCCTTGTTTTCCTGTGCTGATGAAAAAATTCCTAATTCGTCTAAGAAGGGTGTATGGAAACTGTACTCAAAATGATTAGGCTAGAACTGAAGTTGCATTTCAATAAAGTGAAAATTAATAGCACTAGGTACAGGAAATAGATTCCTACCAGTAAAACTTGATAAGCAAATTTTAAATGCCCACAGACTGTGATGGCCTGAGACTAAATTAATCTACAAATGCTGGGATGAAGCTAAAAATGCTGTACTTCCCCTTCCACCTTTACCTAATAATATTAAATTAATTGTGCAAAGCCTGAGAATTAAGCTTACTGAGCTTTACATCGATTTTCCTCCTATATATGTGGTTGGGAGTAGCCTTTTATTGATTGCTTGAGCATAGCTGAAAATTTAATAACAAAGTTAAGTGAGTCAGTACACTGTGAATTCAAAACACAGGGCATTTCAGTCACTGTGTAAAGAAGTCTTAATCAGCAGCTATCTAGGCTGATTTAGAGATAGAGGACCAGTCTTTTAAGTTTTGAAACTTGGAATTGTATTATGAAATTTTTTGTTTTTACATTGTGTATTTGCCTTTTGTGTTTGTTTTATATGAACAGTGTTATTTGCATAAATGATCATAGAAAGAACACTCTAATGTAAGAAACTTCTTTGAATGCTTAGTATGTATCAACAATCCATCAACAAAATTATGACTACAGTGAAGTGTTAGTAAACAGTTGTGCTTTATGAAGTTATATATTGTTCTTTGCAGAGCAATCAAATTTTATGGAGTATTTTTCAAAGCATCTACCTTTTGGGATAGTGGTTAACAGTTCAACATTTGTCATGTTTTTCATTTAAATGCATAGAATGAAGTGAGTATATAACTTAGTTTCTTACAGAACATTGGAAGCATTTTTAAACAATGATTTTTATGACGTACGGTGTACTCTTAAGTTTGGTCTGATAAAAGTAACAGTGCAAGGATTACCATTGCCTAACATTACCAAGTCTACCACTACGCTATGTCCCTAAGCACTACATCCACAGGTCTCTCACATATCTCCTTGTGACAACTCTACCACTTCCATTGCCAACCCGTTCCTAATGTCTAAACACCCTTTCCATGAAGAATTTCTTATCAACATCTGATCAAAACCTCCCTTGGCACAACCTGAGTCTGTTTCCTTTTGTCTTAACTCTATCACCTCAGGAAAAGAAACTGACACCCAGGCTGTTGTAACCTCCTTTCAGGTCTCTTCTCAGCATCCTCCAGATAACCCCTATTTCCTCAGCTGCTCCTCACACAAGGTTTTCCTTTTTTGTCTCTTCAACGATTTCATTTATGGAATAACAGAATCACTGAACCATAGAAATATAGAACCATTGAATGGCTAGGGCTGAAATGGATGCATCTTAAAGAACAGCTAGTTCCAACCACTCTGCCTTGAGCAGGGATGCAGACACCCTATCTAACCTGATCTTGAACGTATCCAGGGTTGGGGCAAGCTGTTCTTGTGCCTTACCACCCTCTCAGTGAAAAATTTCCCCCTGACATCTAGTCTAAATCTCTGGTCCTTCATTTTAGAACTGTTCTCTCTTGTCCTATCTCTATCAAACTGTGTAAGAAGTTGATTTCCTTTCTGTTTATAAACTCTTTCAAGTACTGGAAAGTCTCAGTGAGGTCTCCCTTGAGCCTTCTTCAGGCTGCACAAGCACAGATTCCCTCAGTGTTGCTTCTTACAAGGGGTGCTCCAGCCCCCTGGTTATCTTTCTGCAGTCCCCTGCACCTCCTCTTACAGCTCTTTCTCTTCCCTGTGCTGAGAGCCCAGTCCTGAACACAGGCAGATGGAAACTCATGAGGGCAGAGTAGAGAGGGACAATGGCCCTCCTTGCCCTACAAGCTGCCCCTTTTCTGATGTTTTCTGATGCAGTCTAGGGTATTGTTGGCCTTTCAGTCTACAAATGAACGTGGCTAGCTCACAATGCATTTTTATCAAATAGAAGCCCCGTGTCCTCCTCTGCAAGGCTGTTTACAGTCAGTTCTTTTCCCAGTCTGTTCTCATGTCTAGGATTGCCTTAACTGAGGTATATGCCTTACATTTGGCCTTGTAGAATCTTTTTGATTTCTGTGGGCCCACTTCTCGGTCTTGTCCAGGTTCTTAAATATGGTATCCATTCCTTCTGTAATATCAACTGCACCACTCAACTTAGTGTCAACTGCAAATTTTCTGAAGGTGCACTCAATTCCATTTTCTAGGTTATTGATAAAGATGTTAAAGAATACCGATAACAAGACATCCCTGAGGAACACCAGCTGTCATCAGCCTCTACCTGACATGGAGCCATTGACCACAACACTCTGGCTTTGGCCATCCAGCCAATTCCTTATTTACTATGTGGTTCACCCTTCAAATCTCTCTCCAATTTTGAGATAAGGATGTGGTGTGGGACCACACCAAAGACCAAGTAAATAACATCTGTTAGTCTTCCCTTCATTGAATTCCTTCCATGTACTCAATGTCCTTGTTATGAGGACCACAAAACTAAATATAATATTTGATGTGAAGTCTCGGAAGTGCTGATTGCAGAGGAACAGTTAGCTCCCCAGTCCTGCTGGCCACAGTGTTTCTAATGCAGGCCAGGATGACACTGGTCTTCTTGACCATCTGAGCACACCACTAGTTGGCTGTTGACCAATACCTTTAGGTCTTTTTCTGCTGGCCAGCATGTCAGCCACTTTTCCTCAAGCCTATGCCTCTTCATTGGATATTTGTGACCCTAGTGCAGCACCCAGCACTGAGCCTTGTTGATTGAATATGGCCTATTGATCTAGCCTATCCAAATCCCCTTGTAGTGCCCTCCTACCCTCTAGTGGATCAATATTCCCATTCAACTTGATGCCCTTGCAAACTTCATGAGGGTGTGCTTGATCCCTTCAATATATTACCAATGCAGATATTTAAATAAATAAATAAATAAAATGGCCCCAGTACTAAGCCCTGGGTAATTCTACTAGTCATGAGCTGGCAACCAGAATTAAATCCATTCAAAGGACCCTTTGGGCCCAGCCATCAAGTAAATTTGGACCCAGTGGACTGCTTCTCCAGAAGAGAATGTTGCTAAAGAGTTGTTATCTGCAAAATCTAGATGGAATAAGAATTTAAATTGTTTAAAGTAGAACCAATATATTTAAAAACAGTACTTTTTCTGTCTTAATAGAAGTTGTATCTCTAGAAAGTTTTCAACCAGACACAGATTTGGATATTGAGTACCTCTGAAATTCATTTGTATTCACATCTAGAAATATTTCACTCATTTCTTCTCTATAAAA
Source organism: Cyrtonyx montezumae (assembly GCF_038088225.1). Lineage (NCBI taxonomy): Eukaryota > Metazoa > Chordata > Aves > Galliformes > Odontophoridae > Cyrtonyx > Cyrtonyx montezumae. Next base: position 72,794,181 of record NW_027072089.1, on the reverse strand, counting down.
CAGTCTTTGTAAATGTTTTTGCAGCAGAAATGCTAAGTCACACCTTAAATAGGGATTGAGCACCTGGTGGGAAGGCAGGGCCAATCCAGGAAAGCTCAGGTGCATACAATGAACCTGAGTGCTCATGAGGGGAGGAATCAGGATCCACCCCTTTCCAGACCTCATTTAAGGGTTGATGGTGGAGGCAAGGATATTCTGCTGGAGATTGCTGTCTGCCTGAGACCTTCTAAAGTTAAGCAGTTTAGGGCTTTTTTCCCTTTATTTCTCTTTCTATGGCTGTTGTGTTGAGTTCATTGTCACTTGCTGCAGCCTGGGATGTTGCTATGCCACTATTATTCATGTGCTGTGTTTATACGATATGTATTCTTTGTATTTTCTGTTTGTTAGTTGAATACGGTCTTGTTTTAAAGGGAATCTGTTTGGAGATAGACCAGCACAGGAAACTAAGTAGAACTATAAGCGACTGGGGGGGGGGGGGAAGAGAGCTGAGAGGTTGTGCAGCTTATTTGTTCAAGTAAGCTCATTCATTTGAGAAGATAGATGGTTGTGGGGGAAGAAGACTCCTAGGAAATCAAGAAAGTGTCAGTATCAGAGGCAATCCTAAGCATCAGGATTTGGAAGTTATTTATATATTTTAGAGTGTTTGTTTTAGGAATAAAAGGGACAGAGTAGAATTCAAAACTGCAACAGTAGGGAATATTTCTTTATCAGTGAAACAAATTATCTGTGCATCCACACTAAAATATCTGATATTTAGAAATGCACATAGTGATAATTTAGTCATGGTGTTGGTATTCTTAATGCATGTGGGGAGATATGGAGAAGGGTTTTTCATTGTTTATTTATTTAGGTAATGCATGTCAGCATCTATACATCTAATGAAGAATGATTGTTTTTAGTGGGACTGAGCAGATCAGGCTTTGCTTAGAGGAGGTGCTACTTCATTATTGCAAGTGATTTTATTAGGAAGGCACTAAATGAAAGCTGGAAATACAAGACAGAGATAGTTCAAGACAGATATATCTGGTTTATTTAGAAAAAGAAACTTTAAATGCTGTTTCAGTTTAAGAAGTAATTGTCTACGCTGGTCCTTTCCAGGTGAGTTGTGTAACATTAACAGTATATAAATATTGTAAAAAAATAATCTTTGTGCAATGTGAGGGTTTGTTAACTCCACAGATCTGTAACTCATGTAATCACAAATTGTTCATCTGTTCTAAAAGTCTTTGCTCAAGAAACTTCCACTGATTTCTCAAAGTACTAGATTTATTAATTTAGCTGTTAAAAAGAGACTTGATTGGTTTGACAAATATTAAAACATCTTTTTCCATGAAAGTACTTCTAGATTTACGTTATTTAGTGTTTTGTGACTAGGAATTAATACCTGTTAATCCATCAAAATTGTATACTGAATATTTTCTCGTTATTTTTGAACTTTTTAAACAATAACTATGAAGCCTTTATCTTCATATTATTGTGCTTTAAAGACACCAGTATAAATCAGATAAATATTTGCATGATAGGTTCATCATTCTGTTCTCTTAGCCTGTAATGGATGCAAATTTATTAATTTTACACAAATACTTCTCTGTAAGTGTGAATAAAATTAGCTGATACGCTGTCCGGAGGAAGAACTTTTTTTCTCTTTGAGTGAAAATGTAACTTTTCCTATTTTCTTCGCATAGAAGTGCTCATCTTGAAATGTCTGTGTATTGTATTCAAATTCTGCATAGTTCAATTTGCTTCAGTCAGGCTGAACTATAGAATACATAGTCAAGGCATCTTTTCTTTATTCACTGAATCTATGTGGGAGTCTAGGCTTTACATTGCTTAGCATTCTGTTAGAATGTGGATGATCATCAGCAGAATCTGGAAAATATCATAAGTTAAGCAAAAAGAGCGTGGCCAGCAGGTCAAGGGAGGTGATCCTCCCCCTCTACTCTGCCCTGGTGAGGCCTCATCTGGAGTACTGTGTCCAGTTCTGGGCTCCCCAGTATAAAAAAGACAGGGATCTCCTGGATAGAGTCCAGGGTAGGGCCACAAAGATGATGAAAGGCCAGGAGGATCTCCCCTATGAAGAAAGGCTAAGTGAACTGGGTCTCCTTAGCCTTGAGAAGACTGAGAGGGGACCTGATCCAGGTTTATAAATATCTGAGGTGTGGGGGACAAAGTGGCGAGGCCAGACTCTTTTCAGCAGTGTGTGGAGACAGGACAAGGGGGAACGGCCAGAAACTGCAGCACAGGAGGTTCCACACGAATGTGCGCAAGAACTTCTTCACGGTGAGGGTGACGGAGCACTGGCACAGCTGCACAGGGGGGTTGTGGAGTCTCCTTCTCTGGAGGTATTCAAGACCCACCTGAACGCCTACCTGTGTGACCTGGTGTAGGGAACCTGCTTTGGCAGGGGGGTTGGGCTCAATGATCTCTTGAGGTCCTTTCCAACCCCTATGATTCTATGAAAAAGGCCTGACCTTTTCTCAGTGACAAGAACAATTAGTTCATTGCCAATATGTATATCTTTTCCAAAGCATTCAATCTGACAGCCTAATTTCGAAAGAGACAAAACAGGTGCATTTGATCAGAGAAAATATTTTGTTGTGTGTCAGCCAAACACTGACTTTCACCTCTTTCAGAGGATAAAGTAATGCCACCTACCTAAAAAGGCCTCGATTTTTACTAGTTTCTGATTCTTGTTTCTGCTGAAGTTTACTTCATTGTTATGTATGCTTTATAATCTGAAGTACTGAAAATACGGATGGGAGAAATTGTGGCTGAATTCTCATAGTCATGTGGAGGAGTACTTTAACCTAGGTATGGTGTCACTTTCAGTGGAATTACTCAGGTAATAAAGAACTAATTTAATCTGAGTACGTACCCCACAGGACTTCGTGTTGCTTTGTGTTTTTTACCATTCTCAGAAAACGGGAAAGATAAAAACTGCTCATGTATCATGAGACACGGGCTTTTTTCCTTTCAAATTGGCCCAGCAGTGGATGTTTCCTAGCCATCTCGCTTTCAGTATTAGCATAAGGCCTTTGGTTTTTGGACACTCTAATTTTATTTGATTTATTAGCTTCAATTCCAATTATATTGTGTTATTTTGTATTCCGATATCTTATTTAGTAAATTAACTTTCTTCCTCAAATTGATACTGCTGTTTTTGTTTTCCAGCCCATTTCTGTTTTCCTTTTTCTCTTTCCCAGGGCAGGGTTCACTCCCATCATCAAGTAACTGGGCCAAACCAACTCATAAACTGTTGACATATTCACATTGGAGATTCAAAGTAAAATAATCCTTTTTTTGTGGAACAGTCTGTAGACAACCTGGTTGACACCTTTGAGTAGTAGGCAGTTTGTTTCAGTGGCAAATATCATGTAACCAAGATTTTAATATATTTTTAATGTCATTGAGATGAGTTATACATAGATATGCATACTGCATTGTTACTTCTTCATACTTTTGCTAACAAAGATTATTTTTTTTACTTTATGGATATACACCAGTTTGTGTATCGACCACAGGAAACTCACATGACATGAGTTATTTGTCAGGAAACAAATCCTATATATTTGTACTGTAGTGAATAAAATTTCATATGCTAGTCATTGAAAACGTAATATTTTTCTAATGAAAATAGGGTTAAACATAGTGGTGTTTTTATATTTAAGTCTGTTTATCTATTATTTAAGTCATTTCTATGGCTTTACAAGATTCTATTCCTAAAGGTCAGAAGTTATATAAAAACTGAATTAAGTTCTCAAATTTAACCTACTGGCTTTATACCACTAACAACATCATTCAGTTACCAAGGGAGAGTTCAAAACTTAAGAGTTGTGAGTAGACCTTGCAGTGTTTTGCAGCCAGCTTTAAAACTGCTCTATATCTTATGTAATAATTTATATGCTGGCTTTTCAGAAATCTTAAAAGCCTTTCAGTTGATTTTAGTGTTCTGAAATCTTCATTATTCTGTGCTATCAACATCTACACCATTTGTAGATCAGAAGCGATAATGGTACCATCATCGTGTTTTATGAGGCAATAATAATGATTCCAATGGTGTTAAAATGAGGTTAGGTAATAAATGGAATGATATGTCCAGGAGTATAATCCAGTCTGTTATTTTTCTTATCCTGTCAGAAGGAATATCTCTTTGTGAGCACATATTTAGGAACTGCTCTTGTGAAAGGGGAAAGTTGTTTGTTTGTTTGTTTTTAAAAAAGGTAATATATAGTAACAACTACTTAGTACCTCAAAGGGAACATTCTCAGCTGGATAGAAAATGGTTAAGATTGCCATGTCATAAATCCTTCAAGACTTTCATTTTCTCTGTTGTTGTCACAAAATTCCCTCAGAATAAGGAAATAATGATTTGCAATAGCTGGAAGCTGTCACTGCCTGCAAGGATCCCTATTATGTTTTTTGGAACAATCTCACCCATCTGGATGCTTTTAATACAAAGTCCAAATATGAAATCACGTGAGATCCAATTTGTAACAGACATTCTTTTCTGTGAGTAGGAAACATTCTGCAATATTTATGTACTTCTTCACAGAGTCAAAAAGCACTACTCTTTTTCAGTCCTTACTAATATATGAATAAACTAGTTTGCCATCTTTTGGAAGTTCAGTTCTTAACCTGTACTTTCTTAATGTATGCTATAAACATACTTAGTAGTATGTAAGATGTGTAAAACAAAATGCTGCATGATGCTTTTAACGCAAACTGTGACTCACGTATTCAGTGAGACACAAATGGTCTGTAGCAACAAAGATCTTATCTGGCATGGGCATTGTCATTAGCCTGCTCTACGATTAAGTAGAAGATAAATGTGATGTTGTCCTGAGAATTTCTCTAGTAAGTTCATCTAGCTTGGCTTATTTCTTTTTGAAAGTACTTGGTCATCAAGTCTTCAAAAAAGAAAAATAAAAAGTAAAAAGCCACAAATAAAAAAGTGGAAAAAAATGTGTATAAGTTTTTAATTATGTCCATGGAATACTCATGTGCATTCGGTTTTGGTGTAGTGTAAATCACCATTTCTAGTAAATCATATTTGCAAAGAAGTGTGAAGGGTAGTTGATAATGTGATTCAATATCACTTAAACAACAGGTATAATATTGACCCTAAAGAGGCCTGGAGTGTATGCTGTCATCTGAAATACAAGTCATTTGTTCTTAGTCTAATGTAAGGAAAAAAAAAAAGGGAAAAAGTCTATACTGTTTTCTGTAGTACAAACAAAACCTTAGGACAGTCCTTAACAAAGAATGGCATAAGCTATGTTTGCAGTACTTAACAATATAGGCAAGTAGACAGTAAATAGTAAAGGAACATCTAAATTAGGAAAAGTGAAAGGATAAGGAATCTAATGTTCTTCCTGTACTTTCTGTGACCATTTATGCATGACAATCACTTCATAAATCTTTTTAGAATTTAGCTGTATTTCTTTATATAAAGACCTAAATAGAAATAAATAGAAACCATTGTAAGAAAAGAGATTCTGTGAGACAGGGAAACTAAGAGCATTTCAAGATATAAGTGAATTTAAATAAGTGAATTTAAAGAGATATGATGGCAATACCCTATCTTGGTATTATGTTTGATAGAAATACTACCGTCTTTCAGTAGATTCGGAAATCGATTAATTATCCAAAATGTAGCATCATGTCTCCTATGCTACATAGAAGTTGAGAGAGGCTCATCAATCCATATAATTTGTGTGCATTAAGCAGTGGCTGATAATTTAAATCTTTTCTTCTCCCAGTTACTCTGGTGGTCAGCTGGGAGGTAGAGATGGTTTTGGAAGGCATTTGAGGAAGGTATTTGGAAGGAATTTGAGCTTCTGTGTTTACACAACAATTAAGTGACTCAAGTTAATACATAAAGTTGTTAAAAGTAAATTTCAGTACTGTTAACTGTAATCACAGTGTCTGCAGCTTGTCACAGCATTCAGATCTAACTTGAGAAATGTACAATTGTTCAGGAAGAGAGTTTAATCCACAAGTCTGGAAGCCCATTAGTGTGGTCACGATGGACTGCAATCATCTACCTGTGTGATAGGAATGTGTATATAGGACTGTTGTGCAGCCTACCCAGACCTCTGCTATTCCAAGAGAAAACAATGCACATTTGGGAAGAAACAATGTCAGCTTTACATATGAGTTTTTATACTCTCAGCTATTATCATTAAGTAATGAAGGTTTTGGTTTACACTGAATAATACCAGTTGTCAACTAATTGCTCAGTAACAGTCAAAAATCAATTTTAGTGTCAGAAATTACCTAGAATGGAAGAGAGAGCTAAGCAGAGAGCAATGTCTATGATTATATAAATCAATGTTTCGTGCTTGAGTAGCAAGTGTTACTTTAGTCCATTCATCTCAGAATGGTTGTGGTTGAACTGCAGATGGATGAGGTTAGTGGATACACTAGGAAGTACAAAACGGGTTCTGTATGTGAAGTGACTAAAGCAGGGTTAGTTTGGAAACAAGCAGACTCCATAGAGGCAGAATAGGGAAAGATCTCCAGCACTGTCAGGTAAGTGGAGGGTATAGACAAGGATCACTATCTTCGTTTTTCAGTCTGAGGGGAATACAGCACCAAATGAAGCAAGTAAGAACTAGATCCAGAACAAACAAAATGAAATGGGTAAATTCTCTGTGTAGTGGGTACCTGAGCAGTGAAACTTCCTCCTTCGAAATATTATAGCTACTGACAAATTGCAGTTTGAAGTGAACACTGGGTTCTCTTTGAAGAAAAATCCTTTGTTAATTACTAAATATTACTACGTTCTTACTAATTTCTAAACCCTATACATCAGCCATAGTATAAAAAACATTCTGTATTAAACAAGCAAGAAACTTTTTCCAAGTTGAAAAGAGAAAAAAAAAAAAAAAAAAGGAATATTAAAAAAAATAAAAAAATTGTAGGAAGAATTTAATTATGATTTCATTTCTTAGCCTCTGTTCCAGCAGCAGTTTTCACAATACAATCTAACAGATGGAAGTCAATAGATAAGATCTGTTATTTTCAGTGCTTTCCATCCTTGTATTTAGGCACAGCTAGCATTCAAAATATACGTGGAAACCTGTCTCAAGCAGGAAGGTTCTTCCAAATGGCACTTTCAAAGGCTTTAAATTGTAGTAGAAATATTAATGATCTGTGGCTTGTAATGTCAAATAAAATGAATGGGTAGAAGAATCAGTTATTAAGTGCCTCCAAAGATCAGTTTATAGATCTGTTTATATATAGGCTTCCATAAAGGTAAAACAAAAAACTCTCTGTGAATGGGTGGACTACATAATAATTCATTAATGTTTCTAAAATGCTCAGATGCTATAGTGATGAATACTCAAAGCAGCAGTAGTAAATAGTAGAAGTAAACTTAATCATTTATTAATTTTTGCTACCAACATTTCTCTTTTCACTTTTCTATGTTGAAAAGGGCTAAAAATTGAACAAGTTACATCTGAGATATGAGTATTTTCTTTCTTGAAAAAATGCAGTTATACAGAAAATAAAAATCATCACTAGTTATCATAATATTAAAAATAAGTCATTTTTTGCCTTCATTAATAACAATGCAACTTCAAATAATATTAGCTGTTAATTTATCTTATTCCCTTTAGATGTATATTAATAAGACAAATGTGTATGTTATGGATTCTTGTTTTTAATGTTAGTCTCCAACTCCATATTGCATTACAGATGAAAGACGAAGAGGTTTTCCCTTTAGTTTAGTCTCCATTTAGGTATTATGTACAGCACCAAACAAAAATTTTACTGCATTTTCTTGTCTAGATAAAACCTGTAATGTTACTTGGAAGATGGCTTCTCAGTTGTGTTTGTTTTAAAATGCCTTTTAGTATTTTCTTCTAAAACTAATAGTTTTAGAAGCATTGTAGACTAAAGGTAGTAATCCTCTCACCATCTAAATATGACAATAGAATAGTATGCCATCTGTCTGTGTAGTCTTGCAACAGCTTCATTGTTTTAGTGCAAGAAATCAGATGGTCTTCATATTGAAATGTGGAATGACTTTTTGATGTAATAGTTGGCTTCACTTAACATCTACTTTCCTTTTATAGTTATGGCAGGGTATATCAAATATAAAGCACTTAAATTGTTTTATAACTGCTATTGCTATCAATTAAAGAACAAAAATACCAGAAAATATAAATATATTCATATGAAATATAAGCTGCCTACACATTCTGATAACGAAAGGATTCATCTTTCATACAAAGAGTTAACTCTAAGACAAATTTAATTAGCTCTTGTTAAGTTTTAAGTTAGATTCCTCCCTAAACATCTTATTGTTAAGCCTCTTTTTTTTTTTTTTGTCTGTTTTCTTCTGACTGTCTCCCAAATCCTCACCTTATTCTACTTCTTTCAAAAGAATTAACTGCAACAAGAGCTCTTAGCTTTGTCAGTAAAACTTCCCGTACGGTTTAACGAGCTACTTACTGCAAATCTTCAAGAAAATCTTGTATAGAATTACATACCTTGCATTTGAATTTATAATGCTGAATTCACATTGTTTCACAGGGTTATAGGAGAAATAATGAAAAGCTTACTTCAGATATTTTTTAAGGAACATCTATTCCATTTTTTCTGAAGATAAAGCTGCACTTTATGGATCTGTCCATGGAAACATCTCTGATCAAACAGCTGGAGGAAATCCTGAGTTAAAGGATGTTTCTTGCTAAGCGTCTTATAAGAAATATCCATATGCTTGCATATCTAATCCAAAGAAATATCTTCAAAAAGACATGACAAAACAACACATGGCCTGTAACTTGTCAAAATGTCCATATATCATTATGGCAAGAATAATTTCAGCTGAGTATATGGTTGTCTTTTCTATAGGATTAGCAGGTTCATTTGAAGGTTTTAATTTAAAGGGTTCATATATCCCTCAGTCCTGGAATTAATGCACAAGCTACTTTCTAAGTCTGCTTTTTAAATTGCCAATGGCAGCAAAAATAGGTTTTACTTCCTTTGTATAAAACCTTTCTGCAAATGACATAAAGTCTACATGCAACAAGGACTAAGTCTGTAGCTGCTTAAGTTCTCCATTAGATCCAGAGCAGGGGTGTGTCTTAATGGTTAGCACCTGATCACTAGAAAAATAAAATCCAGAAGGAGGTTTGAATCATATAACATACACAGAATAAAAAGCAACTTTTCAAGACTTTATGAAGGAAACAAAGGTGGACTAGAATGAAATTTCAGAATTGTAGAGTGTCATAATGGAATCTTCTTTTTAGTAATCGTTTTTTAAATCTTTTTCTGTCTTCTGCTGAAAAAAATGTTCGAAGTTTTTAGTTGTTTTTTTTTTGTTGTTGTTGTTTTTAAACCTGATACAGTATAGTGTATTTCCTATATATTTTGAAATTTTGATTTATTTCCAAGGACATACATTCTGGACTTTGCAAGTGAGCTTAATACAAGACATATCCCTGTATTATTTCTCCTCTGGATGGTTCAAAATTCCTACCAAAATCCTACATAAGCAAACACAACTATTTGTCTGTCACTTTTTTTTTTTTGAAATGTTAAACATTACAGTAGAATCTCTGCAATAAGTTAGATCTGCTCGCTAATACTCACAGTTATACAGAAGCTTCTTTAGTATGTAGCTTTTTTTCCCTAGGGATTGACTTAGATGTTCATTTTCATACAGAAGCTGGGTTTGTATATGTAGCATTTTGACCATTTCAGTTGTAATAGGAAACTTTGCTCCTTAAGAAAAGACTCATAATAGACTTTTAACAACACCTGATTTTGTAGTCACGTTTATGTTAGTTGGTATGACTTTTATGTTCAATGTAATCTTCTCTCAGATTATTACAGGAATGAGTATATATTTGTACATATCATGTGCCTGTGTTACTCCATCTATTATAATATTCACTTTTAAATTGCATCCAGATTCATTTGTGTTTAAATAGTTATTTAATATGCAGCTCTATTTCAATTTCATAGCAGTGCTTCTTAAATGTTTTTGTAATAATCTTGCTCAGATTTACTGATTATAATAGTCAATAATTTTACAGAAGTAATAAATCACAAAGTTCAAATTGAATAACAGACTAGTCCAAAAATTTCTTAGGAAAATGGACATTTTCATACTTGCCCATTTCGTGCTTAATGCTTTTTTTTTTAATGAATGGAGTGTTATAATCTCTAAAAGGATACTTCTAAATTGAAAAGTCAGTACAGTCTCTGGAGAATTAGTAGAAATACAAAGAATGGTTCGATTTGTTTTGTTTTTTGTTTGCATGTTTGATTTGTTTTCCTTCTATAATGAGATTTAGTTACAGAACGGCAATTTAAAGACCTGTAATGTGGAATACACTAATGTAGTGTAAACTGAAGAAAAATTGGGTAAACTCTATCTTGAGAATTGGGTTAGTTATGTAAAAAGCTTTATATCTTCACATAAAAGGAATGTTATATGTTTTTAAGTGATTGACATATGTAAATCAAAATGATACAGAGGATTGTAGGTAAAAATCTTCCAAGTTACGATAATCTGAATATTTTTCTATAGTAGGACAAGAGAATATTCTTACAGATGTATTTGGTACTATTGTAATACAAAATATACTGAAGGATTTATTCAGCTTTTGATACTAGATACATCAGACTACATATCTGATGATTACACATGGTTTCTAAGTGTGGTTATTTAAATCCGAGATTCAGTTTCAATACTGTTTACAGTTTCCAGGCTGATAAACAAAATATTTTCAAATACTTATGTTTTGAAGTTATGCATTGTTGGTCTAATTTTTTGATATTATTATTTTGGTAATATTTGGTATATTTATTTATTGGTATAAATGCTGAAAAAAGTAATTACCTTTGCTACAGAAATTTGTGACCCGTTTATTTGCATATTTATATTAATTTAAGCAAAGTAGTCAATGTTTTGGCATTTGATTTTGTTTTCCCACAGTTCAAATTCTTGTTAATTTTGTGAATGCATTAAAAATATCTAAATATGATATTCTTCCCCCTGTTCCTGTTCTCTTACCAAGTTAGATAGTAACCTTATATGCTTAAGGGTGAAACTGGTTTACAAAGCTCTTTCACAACTGCATTGAATAGAATTTTTTTCTTTTTCTTTTTTTTAATATTGTGCTTCGTCATGAGAATCTGAACAAATAATTTCTAAATAGGAAAAAATAACCCACAGATGAACAAAATCCCTTAGTTTAAAGGAACGGGTCATCTCATTTAGTCTTTAATCACACTTCTGCAAAACTAAATCCTCCATAAAGCTAATGTTCCTGTGGTTCAGAAGTTATGCTGTAGGGAAAAATGATTCTTGATAAGCCATAAATTTTTAGATGTGGCATTCTGTGATTATCTTCTTGCAAACGCTGGTGTTGGCTTAAACATATGATGGATGAGTAGACAGTCAACAGTTAAAAAGCAGGACTATGTGGGTGACCAAGAGTATAAGAATGTAAGACAGTCTACAGACTCACAGGAATACATGCTATTCTTTTTATAGTCACATTAAAACTGAAAATAATAATAATTCTTTACAGGGGCTGACTGGATTTATGTACCGCCAGCTATTACTTCTCATTGACTTAACAATTTGGTGGATAGTTGCTGCATATATTTAGTCTCAAAAACTTGAAATCTGTTATAATATATGAACTGAGTTATATTTGTTCTTGTCCTTTATATTCACACTCTTTTTATTATGAGGAGCTGTCATTAAACTGCTAAAAGGCATTTATTTACTCCTTTGGAGGAAATTAATTTTAAACAAAGAATTTCATCCAAACACTCCTTTCTTCTGCAAGGTCTTTAGCATCCTTTTTAAAGTGATGCTAAGTTATAATATTTAATATAAACTGACTATCAAAAAAGATGACCATTTTTTCCATAGTGTCTGGGGCATGGCTTTTTTGTGTTCAACAGCATGGTAAGAGTGGCCTGACAACTGGTTAATCTTTGGCTTAATACTATTATTTTTTATTAAATGCCTCATAATCAATTACATGGTTTTTTTTTATTTCATTTTTTGCATACTTGCATGTACAATAACCTCAGTGATATTGCATAGGGGTTATATAAGAAACTGAATGTGAACATACTGACTGAAGAATATATTACTGATTATTTGAATGTCAGCAAAATTTTACCATTAAAAGTATAGAATTATTTGAGAAGTTTTCAAAACAGAAATTCAAAGAAATTTTTTTAATTACTCAATATTATAAGATAAATTAACTCTATTAAATTAAGCCCCTTTGGGGATTTTCAAAACCTATATTTAAGGTATATTCAACTGACTGTTTAACTGCTAAATCATGTAACTGTAACTTTAAGTCTATGGTTAGTCCTGCTGAATTACAAAATTCTTCAAGGAAAAAAAAAGTCATACAAATGAAATCTAGCTCTCTAAAATTTTATTATCTTCATTGTTATAATTATTCATTTTTTGAAGTAATGTTTAAAATGAATATGAATATTTTCAGAGTCATGTAAACGAACAACACTATCATGAGAAGTAGTACCTGACATACTACACTTCCTTAATGATCCCAAGGATTCTTATTAGTGTAGTTTTTCTTTCATCAGTCACCTTTCTTACTTCCCTGTTCTCTGATATTCAGACTTCTCATATCTTTCATATTACAGTTGTTGGCATTTATACTTGCTTCCTGTAGTGTTTACATGTGTCATTAATTAAGCTCTGAATGTCTGTCAAATCAAATGTATTTCATAATTTCAAAAATAATTTCTCTGTATGAATGACTGTATGAAAGGAAGTGAGAAAAGCATAGAATTTCTGAGGATAGTGAATGTTTTCCATATTTGACAAATTTACTTGCTCAGATTTTTTATTTTTTATTTTTTCTGGAAGAGTGATACTAATTAATTTTTTTTTACAAATGCTGTGTTCATGTGACATTCTGTACACAAATAGTTTATTTTGCATGTTGTGTTGTCTTTGCTTTTCAGTGTCTACTAGGAATGTGATAGTTGCATAAGACGAATGTCAGAAAACTCCATATGCCCGAGTTTTTCAGTGCTGGATATAACGTATGATGACTTTCAGCTCAGCATTTTGAAAATTAGGGTTTTACTCTCTTGTTCCTGTCACCACATCATTAGTAGCTGGATTAATGCTTTCTACTGTCCTTTAGTCAACTACACCTCCAGAATGTCCTTGTAGATGTCCAAATAACTTTAGTTAGCCAAATTGCCTTTCTGGGGTGATATTACAGTACAGGGAATGGAGAATTACCAGTATTTTGCAGACATATTGCCATGTAATGAACTTGCTATAAATATACTAGAAAAAAGAATATATTTTTTTGAAAGACTCACAGAAGAAATTATTCAAACTGGGATATTTATGTTCATTTAAAAGAACTGCTCAACTTCTCTGCTTTGCTCTGAATGCAGGGTTTGCAGGCAAAGATGCAATTCGACAGACGCTGTTCTGTCAAATGATTTGCACAGCAGAAGAGGAAGAAGAAAGTTATCTGCAGCTGCAGGCTGACAGTCTGCATAGACAGCCCTAGCTCTCCCAGCATGTTTGTACAGCAGTATGTGCTGACTGAAAGAAATGAGAAAAACCAATAGAGAACATAATGTGAATTTATTTGCTATTTTAAATCCAGCAATTTAAGCCTGTAAACACTTTGGCACACTTGTTTTTGTAGGAATTTGCAGTATGAACATTCATTGTGTTCCATGACGGTATCCCAACCCAGCCACCTCATCAGACCTCTGAGAGCTTAATATTAGAGTGAGGTAGCACAAAGAGTAGCTTTTCCTAACAAAAGTGCATTGCTGAATAATTTAAAAATGAAAATCCCCATACATGCATAATCATATGTTTGTTTCACATACTTACACCTAATTCAGACTTGATATTCATTACTCTCTCAGGAATCAAGGAATAACTTGCTCATTATAATTCATGGCTAAACGGGTCTGTGCTTCTGTTGGCAGCTTTCAGATTGTCCCCATCACTGAAAAAAAAACCTTAAGTGCTTGGGTTTTGAAATCACCTTTGTGTGTGTGTGCGTGTGTGTCAGAACTTACAGTAGAAAACAAAACTGAAGTATTTGTGTATAGAAAATGATTTTAATGTTTCTGCCTTGATAGTTATTCTGAAAGGAAATCACATAATGGGCATAATACTCATAAAAATGGTGTCCTTGCCTACCAGTTCTTTCTACTGACAGTTTCTTCAGTTCAGATTTATACTTCAAGTTAGACTGAAACAAAAGACCTTTCTGTGCTCCTTTGTCTCTTATTCCTAAAGGCAGTATTTTGAAAGAAACAAACGTGAAATGGTCTTTCAAATTGCAGTCATGCCTGACTGATTTTTGTGCTCAAAACTGTGTTCCCTTGTATTGCATCTGGTCCTTTTCTGTGAATGTCTACTTTTGTTCCTGCAGACGGTACCAACCAGGTAGAACAGTGTTCCATTTTATAATCTGCAAATGTTGGAACACAATACTATATATTCTGTAATTGAAACAGTTACCATGTCCTCCGTATCCTGTGCCTTTTGCACATGCAGTCATTGTTGTCCATTTTCTGTAAAATATTATCCACAAAGGTTTAGAAATTTTCATTATGCTTGCTATAGAAGTCAGGTAAATAATGTTTTATGTCTTCTTTTAAGTTGAAGTATCTTGCAACTAATAGAAAACACTTTGTATACTACTTGCTAAATGAGTCTGTAGCGAACAAATAGTATAGATGATTCATTTTTATATGGAGTGATGATATTAAAAGAGTTACAAGCTAATACATCTTTAGCTAATGCTTCTTTTGTCTTTGGTGCATGAAACATTATTTCATGCCTATTTTTCAATCTGTAAAAGAACCTCAATGGATATTTGGACTGAGTTTTTGCTGAATGAGTTAAATGCAGCCTAACGCATGCAAGCTTTTTTTTGAAAGGCCATGAAGATAGATTGTAATTGAAAAATTTGGAGATGAAAAACACTTAGCTTCCTGATTTTTCCCCCATGCATCAGTCTGAGAGCCTTACAGGTAGGCTGTTTTTGCAGAAGAGAAAAATAGTACCAGATAACTGAGAACGATCATTAGATGTACGATCTCAGGATAGATACAGCAAAATGTTTTTCTTTTTCCAGAGTAGATAGTCAGAGTCAATCAGATGTTAAGGCAAGTCTGGTTCACTTTTGTAAGCTAAATTTTTATACAAATGACCTACGAAATGTCCCTGTGAAGATTTTTTATCACAGGCAGGGCAGAAGTGTTCAGATTTTGATTCTATAATTTCTTCCTTCCTGAGCCCTGAAACAATTTAAACTTTTTCTTGCTATGCTCTTGTGATACTGTCATTCATTAAATGAATTACTGTTATTTGGGTGATAAATGATAAAATCATTATCTTCCTTATTTTCATTTTTTTAAGCACCCATAAAATATTTCAAATATAACATGTACAAGTGGGGAGAGTGGTGGGAAAGGAAACTGTACATATGAACATGGTTTTGAAAACTTCAAAAAAAATAGTATCACATAACAGGTGACAACCAGCTTGAAAACACAGTTCACAAGTTCTTACCGGGGCGTTTAACTCCTATACAGATCTACCCTTTCTTTCTCACACACACAATTCAATTAGGGGCATAGAGAACCCTTATATAGGTTTTCCTCTTCTCTCATATCCTTTTCTATTTTTTTGAAGTCTAATCAGTTTTGAAACAAAATCGGTACTACATGGGCTGAGACTTGTTGAAAATCCCATCCTACTTAGGAACAGTAGATAAATACACCTTTTTTTTTTTTTGAAAACTGTATTGTTGAGATTTTTTATTTTTATTTTATAAGAACTTCCACTTCAATAGAAAATGCAAGTGTATTTTCATGGGATAGATGCTTAAAACATTACTGAAGAGAAGAAAGTAGTAAATGCTAGAAAGTCATCCATTTCCCAGAAGATATAAGGATATGTCAGTGATATTTCTCCTTTTTTTTCCTTCTATTTTTCTTTTTCTGCCAGGCACACATTCAGCTTCTTCTTGTGCTGAAATTTAACAGTTTTAGGATCTAAAGACTTCATTTCTATATATTCTGGTCTGGTATGAGAGATCCAGGGTTCTTCATTCAATTTATGTAAAATAGTTAAGATATTCCCATAGCAAAAAGATGACAATACCTCCTAGCTTTATCCAGAGACACTCTTCTGTGACACAGGACTTTAGGCACTGCTATATGTAATGTTTGTTCATTCACTGAATATGAAACTTCACATATAACATATTTGTCAAAATCTTCCCTTTAGCCAAATGGCTGACAGTTCTCAGAGTATGGCTTCAAATATCACCAGGTGGCAGAGGAAAATGAATTGTCCCATATTCTGGAGTAGAACCCTAATGTTTTGATTCAAGAAAAATGAAATAGCTTTTTACCAACACTTGCCCTTTTTGATTCTAACAGATATAACTTTTGTCAGAGACCTTACATTTATTTTCAAAATCACCAATGCCAACAATTATTTTTTTATCATTATTGCTATAATTTTGTTTACCGAAGATGTGCCCTGGTCTGATTTTAATGGCATTGTATCTTAGCAAAAAACTTTCCAGCAAATCAGTTAAATCCTGTAAATCCTAAAATAAGCCATAAGAAGGGCCTAGTTAAGCACAAAAATGCACTATTGAGGTAAGGCTACTTCAGGTACAGCACATAAGCTCCCTAGGGCAGCTAAGAATACATGCGTTATAAAATATTTCTCAAATATTCTTGAAGAAGTTTCAAAGAGCTTTTCATTTCCCAGCTGCCACCCTATGTCAAAAACTTTAATTTTGCTTAGGGGTGATATGTAATTTGGAACCAAATGACCTTATCAAATTTTGTCAAAAGCAAAAGCAATACAACTGTATTCCCTCAAGCAATGTCTTTGAAGCGTTTTTAATATAATGTTCAACCAAGGATGTTTGTATCACTTTCTATTAGCACAGTTTTTTTCTGGGACCATCTTAAATTGATATTAGAATACTTTTGTCTACTCCAGCATTCACTTCTTAAACACATCACTTACATCATGTTTCATTAAAACATATATTTATTTAGAAACGCATATGTAGGATATTTCTGCTCTTTGTATATCTTTCCTTTTCAGACCCAGTTGTAAACAGACTGGTTAATACATAAAGGTGGCAGGTTACGAACTGCTATCTCAGCTTGTAGTTATTGTACTTGTTATTGTATCTTGTTCAAAAGTGAGAAAGCTACTACCACAGCATTCCTTTAAAGAACAGATTCTCCACTTGCTCAAAGAGTTCAGATCAGGCTCTGAATCTTCATTTCTCTTCTGCCTGCAAAGGTTGAAGAATGGCTGACATGGAAGAATTTGTTTTCATATAACTGTTAAAAATATGGACCAACGTGATATATGCCATATTTAAAAAATGTGTCCTAGCTCTATGTATAAAACTGCAGATGACCATTATTTTCTTAGTTATCTTCTATAAATTGTTTCATGTATCTGTCTGGAGTTTAAACCTCAGTGTTATTTACTGGATTAAAAATAAACACTAATTAATCAAGTTTAGAGTCAGAGGAGAAAGATGAACTGTTTCTTTCATTAAACAACCTACAAACTCCATGCTGGTTTCAGGGTATGGCAAGCATTAATAGTTTATCTAATATACAAGTAATAAAATCACAAAAGTAAAATGAGCATTATTTTTAAAATAATAAATTCCATTTAACAAATTAGTTTAATTCCAGTATAATAATGTTTAGTGGCATGGGTAACTTTTATTCTTGCCAGTCTACATGCATACATGTGTATCTATTTATAAGGAATAGAAATGCAAGAAAAAAATCTGCAAATCAAAGAACGACACTGAGAGAGTGAAACCACAAGTAAATGTATCATTGTAGAAAACACGGTGATCAGAATGTAAATACCAGAAAGGCAAAACTCAAGTAAAATAAAAATCCCACTCTGGTTTTTATTTATTTTATTTATTTATTTATTTATTTATTTTTATTCTGGGCAATCATTTGAACATGTGATGACAAAATCAATCACTGATGTGACTACAGTGAATAGAAGAAATGATGTATAATGTTCAGTCTTTGCTAGTTCCTTACAGCATAAGTGTATGTATTCAGTATTATAAAACTGCACTAAAGTTATCTTCTATTTACTGGCAAAACAGTAATGAAGAGAGACTAAAAAATTTTGTAGACTTTTCTTTCTGAAATGACTGAGTTGTTTATACTTAAAATCTACAAGCATATGTAGTATTAATAACTCTAGAAAGCACTGATTTTTCTCCAAAGTTAGAACACATGAAAAATATCACACAATAATTAACCACTTTATATACTGAATATCCTTTGAAACTGATATTCAGATAAATGTGATCGTGTTGTTGAAAACATTGGTTGAGAATAAGTGGAAGCAGAAGTGTGACAGATAATAGAAAGGACTTAAAATGACTTTCAGTGAGTGCAAAATCAATAGCTCATTGTAGAAACAATGCAGAAGGGACTGTTACACTGTAACTATTGTATGATGAATGCAAATGGAGTAAATAATTAAGAGCTGTCACTACGTGACTAAAAGGAAATAGCAGTAAACATTACACTGTAAAATGTAGGTTTAATTTGTGACAGGAAAAAGAAATTACAATTATTTGGAAGATTAATCTTTGCATATCACTACAGAACTTTGTTAATAGCAGTATTTCTATTAAGATCAAGATATTTTTTGTCATTTTGAATGGCAGAGTGTTGTAGATATTGTATCTAAAAAAAAGAGTTCAACTCATTCCTTTTTTTTTCTCACACTGCTGTAAAAGCTAATATATTGAAAACTTAATTGACATTGATTCTTCAAGGAGTTCAATACTGTTGCACATTCAAGTTAGTTAATCATCTGTATTCCGTTGTTGGTGGAAGTGGTGGTTGGTTTGGTTAACTTATTTAAGTACTACTTAAAAGCAATAATTATTAGATGCACTATCTTTGTTTATGAAATACAGTCTAAGGCAGTCTCTACTCAAAATTCAATGTGTAGTGGTTTACCACACAACTCACTCAGATATATTGTAGATGGTGCTGTCCAGAAAGTGGACCAGAATTTTCCTTTATTTTCCATTTTATTCAATGAAAGAATCAATTTTTCTTATAGTAGGTGTTCTCTTTTTTCACATGTATAAAATGTTACAGTGGGAACAGTTAGTTGAGATGGACACGATTTGCTGAAGCAGACAGTTTGTAACATGCGAACATGAAAACAACTTCATTTGTATTTCTGGAGAGAAAAAAAAAGTATAGTATTATTGCTAGTTGTGTGTGAAATATTTCAATTATAAAACATGACTGAGATTTTCCAAACTTTTATCTTTCTTTTTCTGCAAACTAAAGAATTCCATAAAGATTATTAAAATTAGCACAATTCTTATGTGGAGCCATAATATATGATTTTGGATAAATACTTGCGATTTCCTTGTCCTCAAGTATTTTCCTTATCTTCAATTGTCAGTTGTATCAAATATTTCATATCTATTTTTCTCATATTCAATGCACAAATTCAGTAATGTTAAATATTTAATGGGCAAAAAGACCTTTCAGTATATATTCCCATATTTTGATAGGCAGGTGTTAGACTCACTCACATGAATGTCACATCTTTATCCAAAGAGAAAAGACAGAACTTTTAATGCAGAATGAATTACATTTAAAAGCATAGCAAAAAAACATCAGTATGGGAACTAGTATCAAAGTACAGACTTTCTTTAATCTCTCAGAAGTAAGGGAAGTAACTAAAAAAATATGTCGTTCTGAAGCTTTTTATCAAATTTAATATATTTACTTCTGCCACTCTTTCACGGCACTCCTATACTAGGAATTTATTCTGAGAAAAAAAATGATTACACTGTGCATTTTATTACATACAAATTCTACAAGCTGTAGGTAAAGAAAGAAGTCTTTGCTGATGTGGAGATATTTTATTACCTTTCTGATTGTCTCAGGTTCCAGCATGTGAAGTTCTTTGTAATAAGCATCCTGCCTATATACAGAACACCTTTTATTATTTTCACTGTTTATAGGATTTTTTATTTTTTTCTTAAAAAGTCAGCAGATTTTGAACATCATTGAAACCATGTTCTGTAACTGATGAAGGTACAAATATGCCTAAATACTGACCTTTATCTGAGATTTATAATGAAAAAAAAAAAAAAAGATGCAGTGAAGGCTGACAATGATGTCTCTAAAGCAAGGTCATATATGGGCTGCTAAGGAACCAAACTCTCTAAATGTTTGATAGGTTTAATGAGAAGATATTGCAGCATAAAATACTTCTGATTAAGGTGATATTACCAAAATAAAACTTAAAGGCCTTGTTTACCATAATGTCACTCATTCTTTTTCAATAATGTATCCAGTAGAAGCAACTTTAGCCAGTTCATTCTACTGGGATACTAGATAATGAATTCTACTGGAATGTAGTCAGGAAGTAGGAATCATTTAGAAATAATTACAAATAATTACGAGGCATTAATTGAATTGTTCATTCCTTTTTCAAGCACAGAGAACAGCCATTCGTCTCTTCTCTTCATTAAAACTCAGTAGCATTTGTCAATAATATCACAGGCTGCAAGTTTTAATCCAGTGTCCAAAATTAAGCTGTTCTTCTACTGCTTGAAATATATATTTTTTACCTTAGAGCACTTCAGTGTGCACAGATACATAGAGTTGTTCATAAGTATTCTGAATCCCTCACTCCAGTGCTATGAACCGTCCACAAACGCCATCAGTTTTTATAGCTATCCAGTCTGATTAACACAATAATACCTAAAAAGAGATGTTTTCGGTTTCAAGTTTGGCTCCACAATAGTATAATTTCCTGTCTTCCAAACCGCAGTTGACTGAGAAAGTCTTTTTTTGCTACAATGTAATGTTTCAGTCTGAAGAGAATAATACCAACTAATAACAACATTTTCTCTTTTTTTTCTTCCCTTTTCCCTTCATTTTTTCCCTTCAGAAAGACAGTTATATATCTTATAATTACAAATGAATTGTTAAAAGTCTAGTAGATTAGACATTCAAAAGCTAGTTATAGGGCAAAACATAAGATAAACTATATGATCATATCTAAATTTTGGTTTAACTGAGGACATCCATCCAGTTTACAGAATAGAACAGAGACTGAATAGAAAGAACAAAACCCATAAAAAACTGCAATACTGTATGTAATATTGTTTGTAATAAATAAACACAAAAGAATTAAATGGTCGTTGCACATTACAACTTTACTGGGACATAAGCAAATAATTGTAATTATATCCACTCAGACCAGATGTCCAACAAACCCTGAATCCTATTTTCAAGAATAGATTGGTATGAAAGTGCATTAGGACAAGAAATAACACAATAACACTCTCCCAGCCAGTAGTGATTTTCAGCTTGCGAACTTCACTAGCCTGTTAGCCTTTGTGTGAATGTTTGTATTCTATGGATTTATTTAATTAATTTTCAGTTCTTCTTTTCCAGTAGGGGGTTTCATGGCTTAACTAGATATTGTATATGGAATCATATCCTTTAGTATGTTTTAAATCTGTCACTTTGTAGATTCGTATTATATCCTCTGGTGTTTTTGTGTTGGAGCTGGAAAATAAATTGTTTGCTGTTCTCATGTTTTGATAGACTGCTGTCTTTTCTTTCCTTAGTCAACCTTTGTTTGACTAAACAACATTATTACATATCTGTTCCATAGACATCAGCACGCCCACATCTCTGACTATCACTCTTCTTTATGCTCTTTCCCATTTACTTTTGAGATGAGAAAACGAAAACTGCAGAGGCATTGTAGTTGAAATTTCATGTATAATTGTAGGATGGCCAAGTTTTCTCTGTTGCCCTCTGTTCTTTCTTGATTGATGCCCAACATTCTTTCACCTTCTGCTCAAAGTTCCCTTTCTGAGAGTCTGGAGATTTTTTACATAAAATTAGTGTTCTAGTTTTTTAGGTATGGCATTTTTCATCAATATATGCTACAGAGATTTATTGTCTTACTACAAAATTTTCTGTATTGTGAGATTCTTTTGCAATCTCTGTTTGAGTAACATCATTTCTACCCTGAATTCAGTAGTCAGTAATTCTCTATCTTTTCTGTTTCAGCCTACTGCTACTAATGTGTTTTGTACTGACATTTGGCTTAGTAGCTTGCAGTCTCATAAAGTTGCCTAGAATCTTTTCTAAAAATTGACAACACATCATCTGTCTTCCAGCTGGATAACACAGAACAGTTTAGAGAAAAATTTTGTATAAAGTCAATAGTTCAGTTATTTTGTCTTTTGGGAGTTATAGCTGATCATCTGCTGATTCTCATGAGTTATTACAATTCATATTGACTTCTACTGCATAACTTTTTGTCAAGATTTTAATTTAAGACAGATCTTCCCATGGGCTTCCTTGTGTTCTGACATGAGCACTTCCTTTTCTGCTTCTCTTGTAACATAAATTGATTTATTATTATTTTTCTGACTTTCTGGTCCTCCATTTTATGTTTAAGCTACTGAATTTTTGTCGGTTTTTTTATTCCTCATATTGATTCAGCTTCATCTTTAGATTGGGTGTTTCCTTTTGTGTAATAATGTCAGCCAGACCCTGTTATTTTACACTATTGGCAATCTCTTGGTCTTTGCAATCTTATTTTTTTTTTCTTTTTTTTTTTAACCAATGAAATGAATTTTCACTCTGCTCGAAAAACAATTATGTTTTGGGGCATTCTCCTTTTAGCTTTGTTTAGGTATGTTTCTCTTCTTTTTGTAGTTTTGCTTTTTGAAAAGTTAAGCATAACTTCTGTTAGTTTTCTGACTTTCTTTGCTGTAATATGGTTGTACTCAGTGGAAGCACAGCACAGTTGCAAGAATAGGTTCACAATATTAATTTTAGTAGACTTGCTTCTCTTGTGTAGTCACTATTTTGCTATTGGTGTCTAAGACTTCCAAATGGTATTGCATATGTCTGAATGCTTGACTCTGAAGCCTCCATAAGGTTTTTAAGTAAAGTATTTTCAGATAGAATTTAAACATAACTACAAGTTGCAATGCATATGGCCTCTCACTAGCACTGAATTCTTATCGTTTAATATGCAGATGCCATTTGAGACAGAAGAACAATCTGGCAATAGTAGATTGTTGGCTGTCCTCTTCTGTGTAGATCAGAGGAAGAGTGCATTTTTGATAGATTTTAGCTGAAATTTGTAAATTATGGATGTCATTTCACATCTCAATATACTTTCACTCTAAAGCAGACTCCAATTTCACTTCAAACTTGATCCCTTTTGTTTCAATCAGTTTAGCACCTTCTTTCTATCCAACTATCTGCTTTCTCCAGCACTAACTTATTTGCCTGATTATTTTGCTAGGAGTTTGGTGGATTTGGGCATGCTAATTGGTGTATCATTTCTTTGTCCTATTTTCTGCTTCCACTACCTTGCAGTTACTGAACACAGGCCTTTCCCTCAAAAAATTTCCTTTCTCATCCTTTTCCAGCTGCATTTCTGGTGGATACTGAGTCCTAACATGTCCTATGCTCCAAGTCTTTTCTACTGACCTATGATATGATTTTCATTATCTTTACATTCAGATATTCCTTTTATACTCAGCAAAATAAGATGAGATGAGGTGATTTTATAACCTGTTTGAAATGGCAACTGGTTGGCAGCAATGGGAGGTAAAACCAACTTGATTATAAAGGGATGGCACTATGTAAAGGTGAATGAAAAATTGTTATGTAAGCACACAGTTGTTTTAAGAATTGGTTAGTTTCCTTACCTGCAAAATTAAGGTTTAAATGAAAGATACCATGTTTCTGTCTACTTAATATCTATCATGTATCAAGGAAAAAAAATGTGTATATATGAGGAATATTTATCTTGTATGAAACAATATAGCAATCTAGATTACTTGCAAATTTTTGTCTAATAATCATGTTATAAAAGTTAGATTAGAAACTTGATCATAATGCACATATGCATATTTTTTTGTTACTTGCTAAACATAAATATCAAGAATTATTTTACTGACTGAGATATGTTTTGATGTTGAAATTTGTCTTGCTTAAATAGTCTATAATATTTCTGTAAGCAAACTTTCTTCACTATAAATCTAGAAAGTGGTCAAAAGGGGGATCACACATATTTAAAATTATGTTATTAAAAGAAATCACTACTTCTCTAGATGCAAGTAAAGCATTCTTAGTTTACATTTCTTTCTTCAATTCTTCATCCATACTCAGCTACTAAGGAAAATACATCTGCGAGAATCAAACCCTTATGATAATGTCTTACCAATAGAGCTCATAGCTAGCAGAAGTAGTTCTGATTAGTGAAATGTAATTTTGAATAAATTTGTGTCTTGGGCTAATGATTTCAGGGATATTTTGGAGTTGCCACATGATGCTTACAAATTTATGTTATTAATTTTATTTTAATAGATTAGATAGAAGCAAATATAGTAATATTTTATTTCACTTCTTACTTTTACACATTACCACATTTGTAAAATATTTCCTTCAAAAGGAGTCAGAAGACTTATTTTTACGTTCCCTTGTCTTCCCTTCCTTTCCCCTCCTCATCTTCCCTCCCATTCACATTCTCCTTTCCTTTTTCCTTCCCTTCAGTTTCTCCTTCTCTTTCATTCAGTTAACTCCTAATAAATATATCTAACATTTTTACTTCTTTTCTTGGAGATATTCCTCTTCCAAAACACAGAAACTCTTGTAAATAATCCATACTGATCTCCTACCATCAAAAATGAGTCTCTTTTTTAAATGTCTTCTTCAGTGTATAAAAGGACCGTTTATTTATTTATTTGGTCTTAATGTTTAGACTTGTTTTTGTGCAACTACTTACAGTGCTAGCATAAACATGGGAAAACATTTGGGATACAATACCTGGCACCTTTAATATGGGTCATTTGAAGGTCAGTATTTTTTTCCCTTAACATATTTACCCTAATGTATTTGACTGTATTTGGTTTGTTTAATTTTTTATTTCAGTGTTCAGTCTCAATTCTTTATATATGAGATAAAGTTTATTTCAAAGTAATAAACTGATACATGGAGTTGCATCTCTGCTTTGGACCGATGAGTGAGTCTGCCATCACTGGCAGATTATCCTATCTGTTTTCCTTAGGAAAAAGAACATGGTTAAAACACAGTCAGCTGATGAATTTTATCACCTTTTTATCTAATTATCTCTCAACTGCATTTCCGAATAATTAGTAAAACTTTGAGTACAGTGACTTAAATATGTAAAACTCATAAATGCTTGAAGCAATGTGTACAGAAATGTCTTTCTGATTTGCAGCAGTAAGGGTTATCTTAGAAATCACACTGCTCATAAAAACATTGCATTAGTAACTTAGATGTTACGAAAATCTAAATCATTAGCAAATCTCTCACTAAATACCACCAGAGGGGAGGATGAATACACTCAGGAGGACGATCTTTTTTCTTTTAATTTATTAATTTATTTCTTTTTTTAATTAGTGAATCTTTGCAAAGTTTTCTTCATGTACTAATTAAATTTTCCCATGATACTTTTGTACTTCTCTCTTCATGTGCACAAATGTTATTCACTAACAATGCTATCTGACTGAGTAATTGTACTTAAATAAAAATTAAAGTGCCTCAGTGATGGAGGTTATAATACTGCATATGACAATGAATTTCCAAATGATAAACAAGGGAAATTCAAAGAAAAAAAGAAACAGTGGTTTAGGGAAAATTAATTTTGCTGAAAGAAATTTCAATGACATTTCTGATTATATTAAATATATACTTTAAAGAATGAATAATAGAAATTATAGATATTAGTCAAAATTGTGATGAGGAAAAGGCCTATTTTAGCTCAGATTTTCACTGTAGTTTAGTGAATTATTAAGAAACAACCGGCAAAAAAAAATCTAACTTTTTTTTCAGTAATTTTTTAAGAGTCAAGTGGAAGGCAGTGATTTGTGGCCTAAGAAAAAAATGAAAGAGGATTGTTTCTTGGTTATATTTGTGACATTAAAACAGATAAACTGAAATATAAGTTTTCTAGGAGATGAAGAAAATTAAACATCCATACGGTATCATATAATCTAGCTCTACGTGGCATTAGTGAAACAGTACATGGCTAGGAGTCTGGAAAACATCTCTCCACTGTGCCTGTGATAAGGGAAGATTAGAGAAGCAGGTGTGCTGGAATATTTCCTCTGTCATCTCCCGTACAGAATAATTTTTTCCCTTTTTTTGCAACAGAATTCAGAAATGTAGGTGCAATAGAATTGAGAAATCAATATGAATCTGACTCATGTAATCATACTAATCTAAGTAGACAACCAAAATAACGGAGAACAATTGTTTCTTCATCATACGTTAGATTTTCCAATTATAATGTCATTATTCTTTTTTCTTGTGTATATGTAGACAAGTACTGAATAGTAGCTTTTGTTTTTCTCTGCTTACACCAGTAGAATTGTGTTGAATATCACTGCATCTTTTCTCCCTAAACATTGCAAACATAGCAATACTTCAGGTCCTAAGGGACACTGTTTTGGTATAAATAATTACCAATTTTCTTGGAGAAAATCTGTCAACTGCCTGTGTAAATTATTAATAAACAGAATGCTGTATTATTAATAATAGCAAATGTGGCTTAATGTTCATCTAAATGGATTCAGAAAACAATTTTTCAGCATTTGCAGTTTAGTCATAGAATTGTTGACAAAAATCATGAGGAAGATGTGCAGGGGACTGCTACACTTGCATTTAGGCTCTGCACAGGAGAGAGAGTGTTAAAACTCACAACTTTTCTAGTGAATATCACAGAGAAAAGGTGGTCCCATAGTCAAGAACAGCCTCTTACATAGGTTCACATTCTAGTCAAATAGAACAGTAATCCATGCCTCTCCTTCCAGTTTTAAATTAACGGCATTGATACCATCACACAAACATAAAGTGAAGTCAAACTGCATTTGCTATTTGTGTAGCCTATATTAACAGTGGCCACTAAAGTAACATTACCACTGGAGCATAGTCTACCTCTCATCAGAGACAGAGTGTAGAGCTGTTTATTAGGGCTTTTAAAAGAAACTGACAATATGAGTTTGATAAAGGGAACCAAGGATTGAATCACTCATCTTAAAAACTTCATTTATTATTTTTTTTTCTTAGTTATCCTTTGAGGTTTTTTTTGAAACTTCAGTAACTCCTAAAGCTTCTTGCCCTTGTTTCCTTGTTTTCCTCTGTGTGCATTGTGATGTCAGGGAGACTCCCTTGGTTAACTGCAATTAAACTAGTACCACCAGTAAACTTTGATAACTATCATTAGAGATTTGAAAACATATAGAGTGAAAACAAGATAGGTAGTTGTTTAATGGCTTGTTTTATATTAATGTAATTAATTTCTTTTGATACATCTTCCATAGCTTGAAATACGCATTTAACTACAATTCAAAAGTGAAAAGGAATATTTGGTGTCATCTAGCTATAGTTTTTACAAGATTTTCTTTATTGTATCTTTTCCTTTGTTAATAGCGATTAGAAAATATTATGGGTTTTTTTCCCACAAGCAATAAAAATACAAAGTTTTACTTTTTTAAATCATGAGACTCTTTTGAAATATGATTTTTTTTCCTAAAGCAGTATTTGGGATGTGGAACAGATACTTTATGATTGAGAGCAATATCAGCTGCTGTGAATTCAACATAAAAAATTATTTCATGTTAGCAGTATGTAAAAAAAATTAGCCTCTGTGTTACTTTCATTCTTTTGTTACAATCAGTGCACAAATTCTAATAGTGTTTTGTCAAATTGATGTGCTAGTACAGACAGCACTGACAGTGATACAAAGAGATAAGGTCTCTTTACCAGATTATGGACAGTGTGGACATACGGTTTATAGCAGTATTCTTTCCAGCCATCTGTATACATAATTTTTTAGGGCTGCCTTTGTACATGAAAGAATATGGCTGGAGTCCAGTATATTGCAACCATTTTCTGGCAAGAGATTTTTGAGAAGCAGTGTGGTTATGCCACTGCTGTATCTGTCTTACACTTGGAGCAGAGTTATGAAAATTCTCTGAATATAAGCAGCAATGAAATATCCTAATGTTACTTCACTGCCACATGTCTTACTTTGTTCTTCTTTCAAATGTAAGAACTCGATACAGTGAAATATAGAACCATTAGATGAATATTTATAGTCAGTTTTGCTGAGCCTCTCACCGTTCCATTAAAGAAGTTACTTTAGAAAGAGTGTGGGGTGGGGAATCAACCAGTCCTTGAAAGTACGATCTTGTAGATTTTCACCTAGGACTGAATAAGAAGGTTTATATGCCATTGAAAAGATATATACAAATTATAATGATGACTTTTCTTAATACTGATGAGGTGAATGCAGTTATAAGAAAAGCTAATAAAAATATTTTTAATCCATTTGCTGGAAAGGCAATAAAGTCCCTGTTCCTTGGTGGAATAAAAGTCTAATACAGCTATTAAAGATAAGGCAGGGAGAGGGAGATCTAAATAAAGCTGAGACTTCACATTTAATAGTAGGCTTAATGGAATATAAGAGGCTCAGAAGGTTATAAGGCTGAGAGAAAGTATATATTGGCATAAGTTTTATTCAAGTGTTAGATGAAATACAGTGTCATCAAAACTGAGATGAAGAGAGGTCTAGAATGCTAGCATAAGTAGAGAAGATAATTACATAAAAAATGTATTACTATGTGAAATTTTAACTGTGATCATATATAACAGAACCCTCTGTTATACTATAGATCCCTGGCACCATTTGATACATTAGGACAGAAGAACCATAAGGAATACTTAAAGAGGCCAAAGACGTTCTTCTAAGAAGCAGATTATATACTTCTATTAAAAATAGCTGCTACATTTGGTTCATTAAAACTTATCACATTAGAGGGGAATGATATATGGAACATTTCACCTGTAGACCTCTGAGAGTGGCTTTATTAGAGCAAGAAGCTGAATATAAATCTTTTCCTTTAAAGGTGATCTTTTCTGCAATGAGAGATGTCCATCCGCAAAGGAAAGCAGGAAAACCTGTAGCTTGCACTAGCTATGCTCAGTCTGTCTGAAAATGTATTTGCTTTATTCTCACCAGTTTGAGTGAACCTATAAGAGTACCTGGATTTGAATTGGAATTTTTCCACTGCTTTCAATCTCCTGATTCACACCCACTTGCATTATTTTGGTTTCATAATTGGTTGATCTTTGATGTGTTTCTCTTGGATGATGCTAAACTACAGATACACTTTAGAAGCACATCTGATATGTTGCATCCAGGAATGAAAGTCAGGGTCAAATTCAGGGACCCTCTGCCCTACCATTTGATATATATGCTGGCCCTTTGCTTTGCACATATACTCTTTGGGGTTCTCTAAGATTATGAGATAGACATAACCTTGGTGTTGAGTATTCTTAAGCCCACGATTTGAGACTGTGTCACCAAAAAAATAAAAAGCTTTATATTACTGCTCATTAAATAAGTAGACATAGTTAATGGAAAATATCAAGTTTTTCAGAGTTAATACCTGAAAAAAAAAATTAACAAAAGAGTGAATCATAGAGTGACTTGAGTTGGAAGGGTCCTTACTGTATATATTTCTGTTCATATGTGACGTTAGATTTTTTGGTGTATAAGTGATCATTGCTAGGCACAAAAAAATTAAAAGAAGCAAATCTAATTTATCATTATCAGGTTTTGCTCAATTTATAGAATTCTTGGTTCCCTAGAGACTATTAATGAACCAGTATTCTACTGATTGCTACCAAAAAAGCTACAGTTAACAGAATATTTCTGTTGCAAACTTTTATAAGATACTACTACTACACTTTCCTATGAACTGAATGCACATTGCTCCTACTGGAGAAGCTCAAACTTATTATCTCTGCTTTTCTGCTTGCTTTCTCACAACCCTTTTTTCATTCTAAGTAATCATATTTAGCAGATTGCTACCACCCTTATCAGGTATTATGCTTTCCTCCTCCACTCATTTTGCCTTCTGTATTTTGTTATGCTGGCAATGCTGTCCTCTGCCCTGGAGGATTTCATTTTTGTTATTTGGACTTGAATTTACTTATGTGCCTGTATTTGTCTATATTAAAAATTTATGTGTTAAGTATTTATAAATAAGAACAGACCATACAGTTAGTATCTGGAATCAGCACAGCAATCCTCTGCACATACACTGAAAACACGGGAGACATAAAAATGAGCATTTAACGTGGTCAGTGGTATAAAGAAATGTACAGGGTTAACTGGCCTGGGAGGTGCTTTAATAGAAAGCTTTTTCAGATAGGAAGGAAAAGGCCATAACACAGCTGTAATGGAAAATCTTGAGGGATACACAGGTTTGTCAGAACAGTAATGGAGCATATCAAGGACCAATGGAAAGAGAACACACTTGAGGAGAGGAGCATCCAGGCTTCTCACAGTGATGGGACTCCAAGCTGCTGCCTCACTGCAATTAATAGAAGAGAGGAGGTTCTTTTGATATATGCATACCTGACAGCAAGATAAAGGCATGATGCATCTTGCCTTCACAGAATACAATGGTATCATCCCCCAATCTCCCATACCAAGATGGAATTATTTGCTCATAGGCCAGATCTTCCAGCAGTAAACACTCCTGGTCTTTCAAATGTAAAATCACCCACAAAGTGATGGTGATTGCCACATGGTGACACCCACCACTCACCTCATAGATAAGTCAGAGTCTTTTTGCAAGCAATGCCTCAGAAAGAGAGCTTTGAGCCACGAAAGAAAAGGGTTCTGACAGCCACCTGTAGTGATGGAGGCACAGCTGATGAAGAGAAGTGGGGTGGGCTCCAGTGGAGGAGGAGGGGGTTCAAGAGCTACAGAGAATGAGTTTGCAACCTGGGGCAAAGTGTCTGGATCTTCTTTGCTTCTTCCTATTCTGATAATGGGCTACTACTCAATTGCAGTCCTGACAATTTTTTTGCTTTGAATTTCAGTTATAGGCAAAAGAGAAGCTCCATACAGCTTTGAATAAAACTGTTATAAGCAAGGCATCAATTGCTAGCAAATGCCTAAGACTCAGAACTAATCACTGACAACTCATTTTTGTCAGCTAAGTGAGATTTTTGAATTAGCTGCTTTCAGCTTTTAATATGTATTCAGGTTAATGACTATGCAGTGTATACCTACTTGCTACTTTTTTCATTAGCAACTTCTTATCTTTTTTAATGTTTTGCTTTTTCATTTAGTTTGCTGAGAGATTTCTTTTTATTGCTGTTGAAGCTTAACAGAACATGAAAACCCTCTGTAGGTTAAGAAAGATTTGTTTAATAATCCATCCAAAAATAGCACTTTCATTGATTTTTTTTCCTCATTTTATTCCCAAGACATTAAAAAGACACAAATAAGATGTTTTCTGAACTGCTTAAGCAACCAGATTAAGGACTGAAGGACTGATAATTAAGTAATTTTTTAATTAGTAGCAGTATTTTTTTTTCTGTGCTGAAATGTATCCTATTAATGGTAATCAAATTTAACCTCACTGCATTAAATAGAATTGACTTCACTTTGTAATAGCTTCCTTACCTAGCTAATTATTACAAATATTTACATTACGATGATTCATTGTTAAAATGTTTTTGTCACCTCTTACCACTTCTAACGTGCTGCTCAGTATGTTTGTAGGAAAAAAATGAAACACTTTATATTAGAAAGTTTTCATCCCTATTTCACTGCTCCTTGAGGTGGAGACAATGCAATGTAGTGTATGAGTGACTGATAGACAACAGAAAGCCTCCTTTCCAAGAGATTTGCAATCTCTTTTAAACAACTCTTCTAAACCTTTTCCTACAGTAACTGTTTTGTGGAGATCAAGATCACATAGGTGGTAAACTGCTTTGAGTTTTGTTTATTTTATTATTCTTGAAAGGGCCTTGTTCTCAAGGAGATGCACATATTGGCTGGTAGTGTGTTGACAAAATAATTCTCTCTCTACAATTTTCTAGCTTTTATACAGTCATAACAGTCAATTAAAGTTTGTTATTTGTTTTACCTAAAAACAAATGCAACACATAAAAATAGAATTTAAACTATGACAGTTGTTATAAAAGCTACTCTAGAGTGTTGGTAATGCATTTCCTATTTTATAGTCATGGATGTTATTTCTGTTAATGATTGAGATTCATCCTAGTGTTGCAGAAAGGAATTCTCAGACAATTCTTTGGAATAACTGTAACGCATAATTTCATCAGATGAAAAGTCAAAACATTAGTATATGATATCCTTCAAGTATTATGAATGTGAAGATAATTATGTGTCCTAAAAGCTAACATATATATATATATATATATATATATATATATTTACCCAATCAAACATTATTACAGAATAATAATTTTATCTATGACTTTTCTGCATTAGTAGGAAGGCTTTGCCTGGTACTAGATAAGTTTCTGACTTTTAAGTGATACTAGTTTTGTTCACAAATTCTGATTGCCACACAAAATATACCCAAAGTCTGTGTTTCAGTGATGGTGAGCTTCATCGAGAGCTTTTTTGTTAGTGTATCCAGAAACACTCAGCAGGTCCCTCAAAATAGTAATTTGACAATGTGCTCCAGTGTCAAGGCATCAAAAATGAAAGATTCTGCGAAAACTGAGGCAATTAATTCATTTTTGTTCTCTTTTATAATGGGTAGCATAAATATTTCCCATGGAATTTGTAAGGTCCTATTAATTAATGCTTATTAATTTATTTAAAATCCCTGAAGAAAGGACATTATGGAATTGCAAAATATTATCATTTCTTCTTCAAAGCATGAGCTTCATTCCTCATTTTACAAGAGGAACATTTGGTCTGCTTTTCTACTGGCTAATTGCCAAAGTGGGAAGCCTATTAATTACCTGCTGGAGCAGCAAGGGCCATTAGGCAGCTTACGGTGCAGCTTCTTTTTGAGAAATTGGTGCAGAAGATAATGTGTGCCGTCTACTGCACATGAGTCAATTAATAATTTGAAATTTCAGCTTAAGAAGAGAAGGATGAGCTGTGATGACATGTTAATTGATTCCTGTGATTGTAATGAAGTGAGTGATAGCACTATTTTCTAGAATTAGTAGTTTGGATGGATTGAAAGTATTAAATGAGTACCATTTCTTGTAAAGCTCATTTTGTATATCTAAATTCTGAATAATGATTTTTTAAGTGTTGTCATTTCCTGCCATGTATTGATTATGTTAATTGAAAAGTACTCTAATATCTCAGCAAGAGTGCAGAAATTACACATTCATCTAAGCATGTTTCTTCTGTAAACAAAATCCTAATTTGCTGTGAACTTGTATTGACTCATACTGCTGCTAATATCCTAGAACATACGATTTCTGTCTTACAATTTTCTGCGATATCAAAACATCTTAAGTATGCATGATTATCACCAGAAATCTTTTGATATATATACTGTTTTTTCCATTTGACTTATTTTGTCATTATTATGTATTCTCTAGCACTCAAGAAAGGAGAGAAATATATATAGAAATCCTTTCCTACATTGATTTTTGGGTACCTCATCTATGGTTTTTTTTTTTTTTTTTTGAGGGAGAGAGATTCAGACACTAATTTTACACATACAACAGTATGCAAAAATTGAAAGGTTTGGAAAATGTGATAATCAAAAGGCTGAAGAATTTTTACCACCTGTGCTCTGTAATATTGAGTATTAAGAACTGGGTGTATTATCTAAATTCATTAAATCTGCTTGTATGTATTTTGCCTGTACATGAGGCTTTTGTACTGAGCTGTAGCTCTTTTGTACAGATATTCCCTGTACATACTGTTATGTTTCAGTCAGATAGAAATGTTAATTAAGAATTAACTGAAATCAAACATGCTCAACCAATAGTAAGTAATTTAAATCACATTGATTTATTTTGATATTTGAGAGTATTACTTGTAGTTGTAAAGGAATGAGAATGGGACTGGTATAGGATTAAAAATCAATTGCTCTTGAATAAATAGTCAATTATATAAATGACAGCAGTAAACAGGCTTTATTACAACTGCATTTGTCAGATATAGGTCAAAAAAGGAAATGAAAGAGGGAACCCAACAAAAACCTGAGTCAGCATTTCTGGCAAGTCAGTCAGTCAGTCAGGTATTATTTATCAAAAACTTTTGCAAAAGTTGAGTACAAAATGGCTATTTATTAGCAAGTTAAAAATTGATAGAACTTTTCTGAAGTAGAATAGTGCTCGAGTTGTATATAGAAAATTTGTGAAGCTAAGAACTTTCCTGAATAAGCTTCAGAATGATGCTTACTGCCTTGAATTAGGGTCAGAACTGTGCTACATGGAGGTAGCTCCAAAGAGGTAAGACAAGAAGGCTGGAGCAATCAGTGAGAATGTAAGCTACATGGAAGGGTGAACCCATGAATGCCAGAAACTGCCCTGATGTAATTGTCCTAGCTGTTCTCTACTGTGATTGTTTCTTCCTGGAGACTGCACTGAAAGTCAGGATTCCCTGTGAGCATGAATTCTTTCTGCCAGGTGAATGCTTCTTGATCCAGTGCAGCCTTCTTCACCCCTTCGCTCTTCCTCAGTAGCATCTTTTTGTGTGCATGATCTGTTCTCATCCACTGATAGTTCATGTTCCCATTTTCTTTCAATCTTCAGATACCTTTCAGTAGGTTGAATCTCTAGTAAAACTGAAAAGAGCTCTCCAATAGGAAAATGCAACTTTTCAGAATTGTACAAAGTGGAAAAGAAAATGCTGGGGAAAAGAAATCTCTGACCTGTTTTCTCTGACCTAGCTGCTTAAGAAAGAGTGTAGCTTGCCAGAACGATACTGACACAGTATGCTTTTGTCTTTGAGTGCAGCTTGTACCTATTAATAAGACACAAAATAAAATTTGTTACATTAACGTTACACACTCTCATGCACTCATTTCTCTCAGTTGTGCTTTCATTTCAATGGGACTTTGGTAGAGTGTTCAGTAGGAACATTCTCATGGATTTTGGAGGAAATTAGCCAGTAAACCCAGTTAGGAGGATTGCATACTGTCTTGCTTTGTTGTTTCTTAAAATCTGTGGTAGGTATTCTTCTGCTCCCATCAATAAATTTTCACTATGAAGTTGGTGAGTAGGTGGACGAAGAGATGCTTTAGCCGTGCAATTGGAGATATTGAACAGGGTAATTTTTCATCCATCCACACCATCAGAGTGTTTTGGTTATTTTTTTTCCTAGATAGATGGCAAAGTATTAATAAATGGTTGAGCTTCACACATGTCCTTAAGCCATCCAAGAAAGGGTGAAAGCCTGAAGGAGCTCCACAGGTGAGTGTTGTCCAGTTTGTTCCCACTGCGTGTGTGTGTGGAGGATGCTTTTGTTTATTTTACGCATGGTTTTGCTTTTTGTGTGTTTTTTTGTCTGTTTGTTTTTTATTTTTCATTTTTTCCTCTTATTGTTGTTTTTAACCTCAAGGACCTGTTTGCCTTTGAAAGCACATTTTCAGGTCAATTTTGTATACCTAGTTTCACTGTCACCAATCTCCATTGTCAATGAGTCCTACTTGGATCTCAATAGGAGATCTAAGTGTTTTATCTTACATTGTTTCCTTGAATCACAAATGATCTTATTTCTGGGGTGACTCAATGTTGTAACATTGCCCTTTCTGGCTTCTCACAACCCTGGAATAACCTATACAAAATGTTTTACATTAAGCTTTCATTCTATTATCCTATTTGAAATTATGGAATGGCCACAAGTTGCGCCGGGGAAGATTTAGATTAGACCTGAGGAAGCATTTCTTTTCTGAAAGAGTGGTCAGGCACTGGAATGGCCTGCCTAGGGAGGTGGTTGAGGCACCATCCCTAGCGCTGTTCAAGAAGCGTTTAGATGAGGTGCTAAAGGACTTAATTTAGTAGTTGGGTAGAGATAGTGATAGGAGGATGGTTGGACTAGATGATCTTATAGGTCCTTTCCAGCCTTATGAACTTATGAACTTATTTTTGCTAATTAATGAGAATAGGGATATATTCTTCAACAAGTGGGAGAATGGTATCTAAATAAAGGGAGAAATTATATTTTAGTAAGATAGATTTATGTGAGAAATAAGTATAACTGAACACATTCTTTTTTTTGATTCCCATCTGTTTTGAAATAAAATATATTCAGTATTTGTATGCACAAGAGAGAAATGACTGAAATGACATACAGTATTTTTGACCAAAACGTTGATTTCTTTTTTCTGCACAGGACCTACTAATTATGGTAATTAGCACCTACAAAGAACTCCTGTTTTCTTCTTTTCACATATACTGAGCTTCATCACAACAGAAAACAAATATTATTTCTTATTGCATTATGGGACAGAAAATAGCTAATATAGAGATTGTTGATGGGAAATTAAGCTTCTCTGTATATGGAAAGAAATTACTTGGGTGTCATTATTCATTAAATACTACCACCTTAAAATTATTTTAGAAGTGTTTAATTTAATCTCTTGCTAATTTTATATGATAGAAGGCTTTTCTTCTGCGGTGGAATTAACTTTGTACTCTTCTAAAGGAACCTTATTCCAGAGGTTCACTAGCACCAAATCTACACCTATTTCCTAGTTGATTGTGTACAAGTTAGGATGAGTTATCTATGGAAGTGAAAATGAAAAACGTTTTTTGAAAATTCAGATGAAACAAGGGATCCAGTTACCCAGCAGCTTAGCCTTTGGATTATCTCAGATGGTGTAAAGAACTCGGGTTACATTATATTGACAACACGAGTCATGGAAGAAGTGGGAAAGTAGTCTTAACAAAGTGGCAAGGTTTGATCAGAGATGGCTACTCAGAAACAATATCAGACATCTCTCAATTATGATTGTGAGAGGATTATAGAACTAGTAGGAAGAAAAAAAAATGATTATTGGGTCAAAAGTTAAGGAAGGAGTTATTGGACAGTCAGGATGGAAAGGGACAATAGACAGTTACAGAAACTACTGAATTCAGATGCATGGAATTCAGTCATTTTTACTTTGCTTTTGGTTGCTGAAGATGCCATTTCTTTACAAGGTACATTCCAATCATTGAGAAATAAGAGCACAGCTTTTGTATGTGAAATAATAAAACTATGTAGCAGAAGACCACCAGTCTTAAGAGGGTCTTCCACCAGGGCTATTCAATATCTATAATGTATTTTGCCTCAGTAATTTACAATCTGTAGTATACTAACAGATGTAAAATGTTATTTTGTGAAGCTCAAAAAAGCTCATAATCACTGCAAGGATCATGTTGTGAGACTTATATTTTCTAACATTGTTGTACGTATGTCACACTAAAAACAGGAAGCTAAAAGAAGAGAATGCGTATTTATTTATTTATTTATTTAAATAAGACAACAAATTGCATCATTGTGTGCTTAGCTGGCTAGAGAAATGCGTTAAATCTGTTCTGAAAATGAGTATCAATTATGCTACAAAGAATACTCATTGCTTTATAATAAAATAATGTTTGATATTTTATCCATTATGTTTTTAGGCTTCTGTTGATACGATAAAGTCTTTACATCTTGTCCTGCTGTAAGCAGAACATTCAGGACACCATTTCAAACCAGCATTTTGACACTTTCATTATGACTGCAAAAGCTGAAGTGCAGGATATTCACAAAATGCAGTGATATATATTTCAGCTTAAAAATACAGTGTTTTGCTAGACTGAGTTGTTTGGGGGTTTTCTGTCTGCCACTGGTAAATTTAAATGTTTTGCTGACCCATCTAGCCAACGCTTACTCAAGTGTGCAAAAGCTATTAAAGATTTTCTTGCCCTGTATTGTTTTTTGCCCTTAGCAAACACCTGTTCTACCCATATGGTAGAGTAGACCTGATCAGAGGTATTATTTCCCAGCAATCATTATTAGATACATTTAACCCTTCCTTCCCCCCCAAAAAAAAAAAAAAAATGAACCCCACTGGCAGTGAAATTATTACATTTGTGGTAGAAATAATTTTGAGGCTTCTTTACCTACTGCTTGGTTCTGTAATTTCTTGTAGTACTTAGAGTCATTCTTTTTAGCTTGGTAAATCTTGCCTTTTATAGTAGAGCAGACCTCTAGCATGCTACAGCTGATCACTGATACAGTAAGCCAACTGCTTCCTGGAATTTCTGGATTTACACAGCAAAGTCCACATACAGTCTGCAGTGTTGTTGGTCCATGCTTAGGAAAGGTAGAAGCTCAAAACCATCTACTGTTGCCCGAGCAGTCTGCTGTAGCCACACTTAAATGACCGTATCTGGTAGGTGTCAAGATCGTAGCAGTGTCCCCTAGAGTCTTAAATGAACTTTCCTCTGCATCTAGATGGCATGTTTGGAGCATATGGGAAATGGAGGAAAGCTTGAACTAAATAGGTACTTCAAACGAATTGTGTAATTAGTTATGTAAGCTAGGTAATGCTAAAACTTCAGCTGCATAGGCTATTTCTATCACAGGATCACAGAACTGTTGGCACTGGAAGTGATTTCTGATCATTTAGTCTAATCCACTAGCTAAAGCAGGTTCCTGACAGTAGGTTGCACAGGGAAGAGTCAGGTGAGTTTTGAATACCTTCAGAGCTGAATCCACAGCCTCCTTAGGCTGTTACAGTGCTCTGTCACCTTCAAAACAAATAAGTTTTTTCTCATGTTCAAGTAGAACTTCCTATGTTCCTGTTTGTGCGTGTTGCCCTTTAATCTGTCACTAGATACCACTGAAAACAAACTGGCCTCATTCTCTTGACATTCACCCTGTAGGTCTTTATGAGTGTCAGTAAGATCCCCTCTCAATCTTCTTTTCTCAAGGCCTAACAGTCCCAGGTCTCTCAGCCTTTCCTCAGAGAGTTTATAAAAGATAGTAGCTGGTGTATAGATCTCAGTGTAGCAATTGAGAATTATAAAGGTTACAAGATGATGTTGTGGCAGCCCTATTTTTCAACTGTAGATAAAAAAAAGCCAGAGTCACAACCTAGAATAATTCTTTTGAACTTTTCATTTAGCATAAAATGGGCCATTAGGTTACCTCTTCTGGGTAGCTGAGGCTTCCTTGTGTTCTGTCTTAGTGACAGTCTCCTGCACCCTCTGCTTTTGGGATTTTATCAAGGTTGAATCTTATAAATAGTGCTCAGGGGAGGAGAGAGAAAAATGTCAGAGAGCTCTTTTCTGGAGATCTTTGCCTGGTAAAGCATTCCCAGGAAACTAAGTGAACTGAAATAGGCCCAGGCAATCCTAAGAATTGTGCAAAGAGAAAAGATTAAGAGCATCAAGCTTTGATCCATTGGAACATATATTTGTGACTCTTAGATATTGTGGAGCTGGGACAGTAAAAATGCTAGTAAGCTATAAATAACTCGGACTCTTATGTGAGACTGCTGTTAGGTGGTAATGTATTGATTGCAGAAAAAGATTCAAGTTATAAAGCAGCAGACTTTAATGAAGGTTCAGTCTTAAATCAGAGTAGCATACTATGAAATTGCTTCATACAGATTGCTAAGAAACTTTCTGTGGGTAGTTACCGAGTCCATAGCTACAGGATATATCACTTGGTATTATCCATAAATTACCTAGAGCCAAACATATAAAGAGGTAATGCTGGAATTATAATGTTGGACTACTGCAGACATTACTAACTCTAACCAGAGTAATAGGAACAGTCTCTGTCCTTGATTAACAACCTACCTTAATAGTCATAGGCATTTCTAGCAAAACTAATCTGTCATGCAAATTGAGAATAATAGTGGTCCTGTCACTGCAGATAACTGCAACACAGTCAATGCACAGCAGTGTTCTACCTGTATCATTTAGGAGTGTGATGGGTTTAAAAAAATTTCTTTACAGCTATGGTAATGCACCAATGGCTTGGATGGCTATAACCAATGAAAAACTATCAGTGGTGTTCAGTGAAGAACACGTGGGGTCTTTCCTCTGACATTTAGTTCTTAGAAAGCAGTGGGGTGCAACAGAGAGACTGGAGAAGTGGGTGCTGGCAGCCCCAGCAGCTTGGATGTCAATGTCTCACACCCTTGGAGTGAACTTTTTAATCGTACCATCTGTGGTATTCATGTGACCAGCTGTGGCTGTCACTGCCTGGCAAACTGCAGCCCAGGCTCCCCACAGGTGCCCAGAAAGGTGAGTTGGGTGTGCTGAGGAAATGTATAGCGTGTAGTTTGTTTTCCCTATGGAAGAATTAAGAAGGAAACTAAGCTGTTTCAGAAATGAGAGCCAGAAGGA
This sequence comes from Cyrtonyx montezumae, assembly GCF_038088225.1. Classification (NCBI taxonomy): domain Eukaryota; kingdom Metazoa; phylum Chordata; class Aves; order Galliformes; family Odontophoridae; genus Cyrtonyx; species Cyrtonyx montezumae. The sequence continues at coordinate 72,753,906 of NW_027072089.1, read as the reverse complement.
ATGGAATGCACATATGCAGGAAGCTAAAGGTGCTACTAAGAGAGCTGAAGGGTTTGAAAGAATGTTTTGATCACGGTACCCAAAAGACTGGAGGTCCCCTGATTGCCAAACCCAAGCTACCCACAGTATGTCCTGCACTTCAGTTGTGGGTTTGCACACATTCTGATTCAGATTTATTTGATTTTCTTATGTCTGATTTTCTAGTTTCAAAACTGTATGCTAAAGTATTTTCAATATGCAGACTTATGCAGCAAAAAAAAAAAAAAGTTTTAACTAAATTGTATTTTAATGGCAGGTCTTACAGCTGCTCATGTAGTCCTTTTTTGTATGGATGATGTTAATTTTGTGAACTGGAGAAGTTTTATTTCATTTCCCAGTGATAGAGACAGACAATAAATGAAAACTGCTTATCTAGACAGAAAATGGAAGAAATTAAACTGTGTAAAAGAAGACTGACTGATTTACTTGTAGCAGCCTTCCTCACATTAAAAAAAAAAGACAACAGTTTCACGATTAGGACTTTAAGAGTGTTTACAATACCACTATCTTATCAATAAAATCACTGTTTCATCCTGAGTACAACGTTTAATTTTCAGTCGCAGCTCTGTTTGTGAAACAGAAATAGCAATATTTCTTTGCATGAGGCACTAGGGGAGAAAAGTATAGCCGTTAATAGCTGCTCCAAAAGTAATGCCTCCTGTTTATTTCCATGGAAAATACAATCAATACAGAGAGCACAATAATGCTATTTGATAGAGCAAATTCTCAGTTATAAAACACTATTTTTCAACATAGTCATCACCATTAGCTATGTCATGATGAACAGGAGCCTGCATGCCACACACAAAAAACTCCAAAAACTTTTGGAGCAGCCCTTTAGACTACAGTAACTGAATCTCACAGAAACACTATAATACACTTATAAATATATGTGTATATATGTATGCATGTAGAAACAAACACTGGATATCACATATCTTCATTCTTATCAGAATTAATATTTATACAGGTAGAACTTTTGTACTTTTTGTTCCCTTATTCTTTTCTTTTTTTCTATCATTTGTGTAGACACAAGGATGATATACAAAAGCAATCACATTAGTATTTAGAATGTTTGTTTCATCTGTGCTTAATAATTTATTGTGTATTATTCTAAATAATTATCACAGATGCATTGGTTTATGCATAAATTTGCATTCTTCTAGGAGCAGTTTAAGAACAGAAAAACTTTACATAGCACTTTGAGTTCAAATTTAGTTAGAATTCTATGTTACAATATTCTGTTTTGATTTCTGCCTTTATTATGTGCATCTGTAAATCCATGAGAACTAACTACTTGTATAGTTAAATATTGGTTACAGAAGGATATTCTACTGTCTGTTTTTACAAATGCTGGTGTCTTTCTGAATGATCATTTTTAGATTACTTTTTTTTTTCTTAAGTACCGTGTTGGTTATGGGGGTTTTCTTCTTTTAGACTAGGCTAAGGGTAAAAGGGCATTGTACAAACTGAGACTGATTTTTTCTTGTCATGACCAGCAAGCAGCATAGCAGAGACTTTTGGAAAGTGGTGTCTTGTACTGTGATGCCTTTTGAATGCATCAAGGTAATCTGTACCATTTTAGAGTAGCCTGCAGGGAAGAACATCATAAAACCAGTGAAGTGCATCACATGACAGTTATTTGTACTGTAGAGCAACAGATTAATCCCAGATAACATGCTTTAGATGTACATGCCATATTACTAAGCCACCCATAGAGAACAATCAGACAAGGTCAAAGAGATTCCAGCAAAGTGGAAATAGTGAAAAAGTCAAAAACAAGTAAGTGTCAAGCTAACGGCTGGCATCTGTTCTCATACATTACAACATGTTTTTGTCACAGTTCATCTGGTGATGGAACAAAAAGCTTGAAACACCACAGTGTTAATCCTAGCCTAAAGCTGGAGTAATGCAGAGATGGTGTCAAGACAGAATTTGTTATATTCTCTCATTTTACTATTTTTACACAACCCTCTATTTACCCTTTGTGTGTACTTCAAATTTATATTAGTCATGGATTTACCAAAAGAGCAGAAAGGGATTTTTCACCTTCGCCTTTTGGACCAGTTCATAATGCTTCCTTTCATGCCTTGGCTATGGCTACATACCTTCCCACATTCAGACAGGGGCTGTGCCCATTACTGATTGCTGTGTGGTAGTATGACGTGACAATGAAAATGTAAATTACTGCTCTATTAATATATCAATATGTATATGTATATTTATAAATATATATGAAGGTAATAAAATTGAATACTCCAATACAGGAAGAGTACAAGAAAAAAAAATCTCTGATATATTTTAAAAGATCTATGGAATAGAATATTAATGGCATCTTTCTACTAAATTACTTGTGTCTGTTGCTTTAGTGGAGTATAGTGGACGTTTAAAACAAACAAACAAAAAAAGATATCTCATGCTCAGAAATGATGTCCAAAAGCATTTAGAAATTAATAATCTTTATATTTTAATCAGACTCACAATTGTTGGGCTAGTCTTGAACCACAGCAGGTAACATTACTCTGACGATCAAAAACTTGAAGAAGACAGATTTTAATTTTCTTAACTTCTGAGTGTTATCATTAGCTAGATGCTCTTCCCACAGACTTGGAGAAAGAAGTAGAAGTTTTAACTGTGAAAACTGCTTCTGGGAGTAAGTCAAATATTAGCTTATTGTAGTTTTGGTACAGGCAGAATCAGGAGTGAGAAAGCACAGATTTGTTCTGCCTGTCAGCATGTGGAACTAGATGACCTTTCAGGTCCTTTTCAACACGAGGCATTCTATGACTGTACAATTCTTTGTGTTTCTGTGATTCTATGTGTTCCAATCAAGTACAGACTCTGGAAAAGGAAAGGCATCAAGTCTTCATCTGTAGTCTTTGTCTGAAACATAATATTCTGAAATTTTATTTAAAATTTTTCATACAATTTTATACAGTTGACAGTTTCATGAGCAAAGCAAGCAATCAGTTCCCCCCTTCTTTCTGTTTCTGTTTTTGATGGAAAATCTGTAAATATACACCCCATTCTTCTTCTCACCCACTTTCTAAATTACATTTTAATACTTTACAGTTGTGTACTTGTATGCTTTTCCTAAATATTCTTTTTTTTCAGTGAAGTAATAAATACAATAAGTATATAAAAATATATAATTTCCACACCTGAATAGAGAATCCAGAATATTTTTGTTTAGATCACACATTTGCATTGAAAATATCTGATTATAAATATCAGAATGGTTTTTTTTACTACTTATTCCTACACCTGCAGTGCTTTTTCTTTTGATTTGTGCTTATCTAATCTAATTTCTTTAAATTACTTCCAGAATTCAAGTCCCAGCTCCTTGAACCGTAAATTAAAAGCTTCAATCCACCTTCAAGGAAGTGCAATCAAATTGCAAAGGTAATTTGATCTCAGCACCTACCAAAAAAAAGCCTCACAAAACTGCTGGGCTACCTGTACAAACTTTCCACAAAGAATCTATCAAAATTTCCACTTTTAAATGTGGCACTTTAAAATAGTCATGCTGTTAAGACTCTTGAAATTTCTCTCTAGCTCATGATGTATATAAATGCGATTGTGGACGTGGGGGGGGGGGGGGGGGGGGGGAAGTGACAGAACAAAGATGACCTGGGGCCAGCTGTTGTCTCATCATAAGAATTAATTTAATTTTGGTTAGAAAATTCTAAGGAAAGCCCAAATTCAGTAATATATGTGCTATGCTGGGAACACAATCAGTTTGTCTAGGACAAAAACATTACTTTCAGGAAATATTTCACACAAAATGGAGTGTGACAGAAGCAACTAAATGTGGTTCTCCATTCTATGTATTAGTTTATACACAGCTCTGGCTGTCATTTCCACCACTTAAGTTGCCACAAATCTTTTGTAAAAAATAGGGAAGTGGAAGGGAATTGTAAAACAATTCTTTTTGCAGAAGTATTCCTGTATCTCAATTTTATGTGCTTCTGTTCAATTTTACATTATGTTTCAATTTTCACATTTTCTTCTTTTGGGATGTCTTCTGGATTGAATAGATTGAAAGAGAGAGTTTTTAGATCACCTGTTTTCATTTGTTTTAGCTTTACTGTGTCCTAACCTCTGATGGAATTGAAGAGATGATGCAGTAAGACATTTCTTCATGGTCTAAGATTGAGATCAACATTTAGCTGATGATATGGCACAAGTTAGCTTTACATGAAAGTCTGGACTAGCGGATTAAAAAGAACAGGAGAGGATGTAACAGAGCATTTTCTCATTGAAAATCTCATCATGATTTTTCTATTATTTCTATAGTATGCACTGATCTTAAAATTTGTATATTTTAAGAAAGGAAGCACTCCCTCCCTGAAATGTATATAATCTGCAAACTAAGGAGAAGGAAACTGCATGTGTTGGTAAATCTGAAAGCAGGACTCTAAACCTGTAGGCTGTTATTCATTAGCAACATTAAAGACAGAGTCTTTAACAGAGAATTATATGCAAAGGAGGCAGCTTAGAATTTCAAGACTAGGAGCAGGAATATAAAGGATAGCAGATCAATGAAACTGAACAAATATATGCATGGAATTAATAGATGCAAGGTACTATCCATCTAAGATACTATATGCATCTTACTGGAAGGAAAATGCACTTATGCATGCCTTGACTTGTCATAGTTTTTTTGATAGTCATCTATCATTGGCTAGTGTCAGAGATAGGGTTACTGGGATAGATGGATCTTTAATTTCACTCAGGACAGCCATTCATGTAGCCAAATTTGAAAATGAGGTCGATGATGTACGTTTCTTCATGGCATGTGCTGCAATTTTTAATACTTAGTCTTTTAAGTATGAAAGTACTTAGTCTTTTAAGTATGAACAATATAGTCATAACAATTAATGGATTGGAGGGGGATATTAAATTGATGTAACCATAGTTCTTTTATATTCTTAAAGTCAGACATTCTAGGTTATATATACCTAGGTCTGACATTCTAGGTTTCTGAGAATTCCATTCTTGGTCAGTTTTACCCACCTATAACGCTTTCACCTGATACCTAAAGAAAACTGGAAAAGCATTTTGTAAACAAAATACTGTTTATAATAGTCTGTTAACAGACATTTTTTTCACCGCTGACATTGTGAAGCATCTTGCTATTGTGATGTAGTTAATATTTTAGAGGTGGATAGATTTGCTTTGACATGAAATCAACAATATGACAAAAATAACTTTATAGAAACCATTGCAAAATTGCCTAGTCATGTTTGTGTCCAGCTTTTCAAATAAAAATTGTCATTATTTGTTGCAGAATATGATATCACAAGACATATCTTACAGTAGATCAGAGAACATTTTTGCACATATCAAAATTTCCACATGTGCATATAATACCATGGTATCTCACGACTTTTACTTCCTAGTGGACCTACTTTCCTCTTGAATAGCTCACACTTCTAAATAGAACAACAGTCGCATTTCTTGGTGTCAGGAACTTTTGAGTACATAAGCTGAGAACTGGAAGAATTCTAAGGGGTATAATTTTACTGAGCTTTATGGTTTCAGGGTGTTGTTTTTTTGTTTTTTTTTTTTTGTTTTGTTTTTTTTTAATTTTTGGCAAAATCAGCTTTAGATCAAAGATAAAATCACATTTTTTGATGCACTTTCCTTTTCAACACCTGAATGAAATAGGAAGGAATCCTGTATGTGTGTCTGTATATGTTATGTTTCTATATATATGTTTAGATAGTCACACTTCTTGCTCTTTCTCTCTCACACATATGTGTGTAGGTAAAATGAGAGAAACATTTCGAGCAGTCTTCAGCTGTTGAGCTACTCCAAAAGTACAAAGAATTAATACAATTAGTTAATTTTGAAAAACTGCCAAGAACATTAATTGAAACAAAAGTTTATTTTCAGTGAGCCTTTCAAGATGGCATTAATTTCCTCTAACTTCAGTATCTAGATTTCCTCAGTAATCTGTTTGTTTTTCTTGATTGTTGACAGAAGGAGCTTGAGTGACAAGCATAGACAAAGTATTCAAGTTTGCTGTGATATTAGTTATTTTGCAATTGCACTCATCTTGAAAATGAGATGGCATATTTTTTAAATGATGCATTTACATACAATGTCAGTAATGATATAGGAAACAGAACATATTCTATGGTGATTTACAGAATAATAGTTTTCCTTTATATGTTGCTTTTGTTTATCCATTATCTCTACAAACATAAACTCACATTTTATGCTGCTAATAACCATTTGTTGCTTAAGGAAAAGAGAAGAAGCAAAAACAGAGACAAAGGAAGGAACACTAAAGTAAAAGTGGTGTAAAAGAACATCAAAAATCTTCAATTATGAAATATTAGAGTGTCACCGGTTTGCGGGACAGTTCGACCCGGTACCGTGACAATTGAGGCAGGGGACCCACGGGCCCACACCCCGGGGAAGGGGAAGGGGGAAAGGGAAAAAGGAGAAGGGAGATGGGCCTAGGAACAAAACAGCGGCAACGATCTGAGGAGGAAAGCTAATTTACTAAATAAGATATCAGAAAGGAAAATAACACAATATAATATAATATAATTGGAATTGAGGCAAATGAATCAAATAAAATGAGCAAGAGAGAGTGTCCGATAAACCGAAGGCCTTACGCTAACGCTGAAGGCGGACAGCTGCAACAAACACCCACTGCCGAGCTCGGTCCCAAAGGGAAGAGAGAGTCCCGTGACCGCAGACAGTTTTTATCTTTCCCTCTGAGCGTAAACACGTAAGAACGCAAAGCATCGCAAAGTCCTCTGGGGAATGGAGTTCTTCTTCTCTTCTGAGACAGGCATACCTGGAACTATCGATGGTCCACAGAGCTGGAACATTAACTCTTTAACTCTAAATGCACTACATGATGTTATGATGTGGAATACCAGTACCAAAAATCATAAAACCATGACATAGAGTCTCACAATTAACTGAAAATATTTAAAAATGACTTATAACAGTCCAGTAGTAGAAGACATAACAGTAGAACTTAACATTTGACATAAATTTATTAATTTATAAATCAATAAGCAGCAGTGGATTTAAATTTTTATTGTAGGTTTGTTGACCTTGTTACTTCATGGACTACTGTTTTAACTCCAGCTCACAGTTAAAAGAATGGGATTACTGCGAGTTCATTGTGTTATTGTAGGACTGACTAGTGAAGTAGAGCAGGAATAAAGAAGTAAATTAGACGTTGCATAAGCCATAAACAGAAGGAGCTTGAACTTCTCTTTCCTATCCTATCTTCAATATCAGAAAAGAATAAATGAAGAAGAGACTACAAAAAAGGCAAGAAAGCCAGCTTTACGAGCAGTTTCCTCATCAGTGTAGAAGTCAAAAAATGTTTATGATGTAGGAATTTAATTTGAAATTTATTTATTTCCTTTTCTATTTTTTTTTCTATTTTTTTTTCTTCCTTTAGTAGATTTGTTTGTGAATAAGGAGAATTAATTCTGTAAGTACAAAAATGTTCCATTTAATTTTGCCAAGATGTGGAGAATCTAATCTTTTTACTCACTGAACATGACCCTGGCCTATATCCTTGGCAAACAATACCTGGTTAATATTTACAAATAAATATCTATCTATCTGATGGCATAGAATCCTACTATATTTTCTTGGTGAAAAATATGTTCACTGGCCATAAAATATAGCTAAAGGAAAATAATTATTGACTTTTTTATAACACTGAACACATCAAAGATATTCCAGCATTTTCAAATTATCTGTTGCATTCTGAATGCAAATGAATGCATGTAGCTCTTTTCAATTTCACTGGACCTTGACTCATTTAAGAAATTAGTATTATCCTGCGTACCAAATTTAGAGACACTGGTGTAATGAACTGAATACTAAGCATGAATTGAATTCTGGGAATTTCTGCATGTCAAGTGCCTGTGAAAATAGTATTTTATACCCAAAGATGGAAGATACATTTTTAAAAGAAGAAATTAATATCCTGACTAAAAATCCTACTTTAATAAAGGGATTAGTGGAATTTCTTGAATAATACGTGTATGAAAAATATCGTGTAATAGTCTTGATATTTATATCACTAACATCCCCTATGTTGTATAATCTGGGTAGTTTGAATTACTTCCATTCCCTATTTGACTGCACTGTCACCAACTCATCCCCCATTAGGCAAGGTTTTCAGCCCAAGTCCATTATCCTGTTCATATTCCTCTTTATGATGTACCACTTTCAGAAGCAGCTATCTGCCAGCATTACTTACACTCATTCTGCACAGTGCTTTGGCCCACCATCAAATGCAGATTAGATCCCTCATGGCTGTTCATTCTAGCCAAATGTAGTTGTTGACCATTTGATGTTACATAGCAGAAGTCTGATTTTACTGGGGATTTGCACCTTCTCTCTGTTTTTGTTTGTTGGTGATTTTTTTTCCTCAAATTACACAAAGGCTACTGGAGGTTTTTGACTTCTTAAGCTCATACAAATTCAGCTTTATCGTTCTGAGCTGGCACTTGGACTGTCATCATTTCCTTTCAAACTGAAATGCTTAATGTTGCTCTAAACTATCCAACCTTTGGAATTATAGCATCCTGGTTAGATATTTTTAAGCAATAAGCACTGAAGGGTGAAAACATATAGGACAATGAAACTTAAGGCACAGCGTGCCATTAAAAGGATGTGACTTTGCCTAGGCTTCATTGGCAGTGAAAATGGCTTAAACATGGTGACAGATCTGTAGTTCTTTCTGGCACCTTGCCTGAAGTTATAAATTCTAAACAGAAAAGTTCCTATTTCTGCAGAAGTAACAAGATTGATTACCATTATCATTTCTGGAGAATACCACTACCTGAAGAACAATAAATTTTCTAAGTGAAGCTCAACTCCTTACTGCTACATTCAGCAACTCGCTCACTCCGAAGAATTTTATACCTGAACTAAGTGAGCCTCTGGAAGTGAGGGGATAGTAGAGGATTCGAAGTGAAAGAGGAGGAAATAAATAGCATTAATTGTTCATTTCTGTAATGTCTGAGATGTTATTATAAACACAGTTACTGAAATATCCATTATAGGCCCATACATACCATCATCCAAATTTGTCTTCTGACATAGAGTAGTAAAAGAAGATCTAACACTAAGATTTTTTTCATTTGTTAATAACATGGGTCTTATATATTAAACTAATATAAGATATACAACTGTAAAGATCATTTTGATATTTTATTCTTTTTGACTGCAGTGTGCAATAGACATCATAGATATAACATTGCATTTCTAGCACCAACAATGTTCATCTGTATTTATTTATTTTCAAACACAGTCAAAGTTTTGGTGTCTTTCTTCTCTCCAGAATCTATGGAAGATTAAACAATTATAGGTGTGAGACTGACAAACTATAGGAAAATGCACCTCTTTACATCTACCACAGATTCAATATCCAACTGGATGACAAGCAGGCAGATTGTTCACATTTCAAATATATTGTCTATTCTGTAACTTTTAAACTAGCACCATCTATAGATTTAGGATGAAGTAGGTGACTTATTGAAATCTTTTGTCCAATCCCATTGTAGAATTACAATGAAATCAATACATAGTATTAACAAGAGCTAATCCTACAATTTTAGCTCTGCTATGCTATGTTTTTGTCTAGTAGCTTAGTAATAATTTGCTATCCTTCCTTCTTTGTACCTGCAGCAGTTGAATTGCAGCTATAGAGAAGCAATCAATGGTCTTTGGAAGAAAACCTCTTAGGGAAACAAAAGATAGTAGGGATTCTGAAGAGCAGGAAGTGCACAATGAGGCTTAGTAAAGTTTGATGGTTCTTAAACACAGTATCAGATGCAGTTTCTGTGTAATTGTCATGAAACTAAAAAATGGTTCCTTTAAGTTCTGTCAGAAAATACTGGGATATCAGAGATCATAACTGTTTCTAAAACATTTTTACAGGCATGATGAGCTTGTGCTTTGAACCTATCTATAGAGGAACAATATATGTGATGAAATAGTGCATCATTTTTCTCCAAGATTATCTTTTTTTGGTCATTATTCATTTCCTAGCTCTTTAGATTTCTAAAATATCTATCACAGTGATCTCTGAATAATTCTCCTGTAACTTTTTCCTACAGATTTTCAAATTCCAAAATTCATGACATTGCAAACTCAACAGTATACAATATCAATTTCTTTAAAAATACAGGGCTCTTCAGAATTAGGAAAAAATATTTTGGTTGGTTTTTGATTCTTGTACTTGGGGACATGGAAAATTGCACACTTGTTTGTAAACTTTCACGAAAGCCACTTTCAGTTACACTGAAGCATTCCCAAAAATGAATACCACCTCCAAATTTTATTTACTTAAAAATGGAACCAAAACGACACTGCATTAATATCCTAAAACACTATATGAAATTAAGTTGCAGTGGTGCTACAGCCAGCTACACTGGTCTTGATAAGGTAGCTAAACTTACAACAATTTAAACTTCAACAGAATCTGACAGGTGTTTGTAAAACCTTCCCTTTTTTAAACACATGAAAAGGTACAGACATGCATTTTCAAATTCAACTTAAACTTCAGTACAAATTTATTTTACAAGATAATTCAATTGGTTTATAAAGCTGCACAATAATAAGAAGTAAATAAATGATGCTGCTTCAGTGGAGAAAAAGAAAATATCTTTTTGGTAAATGCTAAAGTCTTTCTATCAGTGTTTGATAACATTAATATCCCCTAATGAATATTCATGTTATGTACAGTCTTAATAGGTATAGCTGCATGATTACTACATGCTGACTGCTAGTTATTAATTATTATATTTTCTTCTTTTTCTTCTATTTTCTTCTAATTAATTTAATTACTATAAAAACTCTACTCTGAGGTAACATCTGCTTTCCATTGCTGTCCTGCTTCAACTTAAGTTTACAGCTGATCAGAAAAGGGAACAAAGAGCTTGAGTAACTTGCCTAAGAACACCAAGAATGCAAGCAGGCTTAATTAGCGCCAAGTGCAAATTATTTTTCAGTCTCTGGTTCTAAACAGTGATGTTGATACATTCTTAGACTTCAACAGCTCTCGCTGAAGTTACAAATAAACAACCAAATAAATAAATAATATTGGATCACACCAACCCTTTCCTGTGCACGGCAAGCAAAATTTCTCAGAAGTATTCCTATTTTCTGAACACTTCAGTGTGAAAGAAGAGTGGTTAGAATGTGAGAATGTAAGAAATTCTCACTGTCTTTATTTACTTTTTTCTGTGTAAGAAGAGGATTGTGAAAACGTTAATGCCTGTGACAGACTTGTTATTGCAGACTAAAATCAATCCAGTGGCTGCAGTTTTAGAGTTGATATCATCAATTCTGCTTCTCTGACTGATGTCTCTGTCACTAAGGGAGACATAACTCCTATACCACTGGATGAGTTCCCGATGCAGCATAGTTTTCAACCACGCATATTAAAATAGACTCAATTATAAAAAATTATTTATTTTTATTTATTTTTTACCTTGTTGTGTCAGGCTAAAAATAGTAGAGGTTCAGCAATGAATCCATGAGCAGATCAAATTCTTTGTTTTCAATTGTGATGATTCTCATCTGAGGCAAAAATCAAACAGAAGTGGTAAGAGCTTCAGATAGTTTACTTCTAAGTCAACTTTCAGGTCTGAACCTTAATTTGGGACTGTATACGTGGTTTTAATCAAGTCTTGCAAGACTCATATTGCCAGTGAGACGTTTGTCACATTTGTTCTGTGTATTCCTTCAAAGTGACATTGGTGTTGGCCACTGGAAGTTGTAGTACACAGATCACATTGTTCTTCTAACCTGCTTCTGTAAAGAGGCAGATGTTCCAGATGTATTAATTCCAAAGGACCAAATTAGGTTAATGAAACAGATGGTGTTAGCTTCCTCTATCACTGAAACTCAGTAGATCTGTTTTAAATAGGGAAGTTGTTCTGTGTGACTTCCAGGTTTCCTACCAGTCTAATTTTTTAATTTAATCTTCTAGTCCTCCTTCTGAAGTTTATCACCATGCAAAAAAGCCTGAAGGATTACTGGGATCAAAAGTAGAATAATCATTAATTAGTCTGATTCTCTAGCCTAATGACCCAGTAATTTTATTGTAACAGAAAGGTGCTGAGTTCTGCCAGTTCTGAGCAACCTAAAATGTATGTGCTCGGCTGAATTGAATATAAAGTCTGGTTTGATGCATCTTCAAATTATTAAATGTATTGTTTCTGCCTAAGGAGGGATTTCCAGGCCAGTTTAACCTCAAGGCTTAATGTATTTATGTAATAATATATACCATGGAGTATTATATTGATGACACCAAGCAGAGTGGTGTGATTGGCACAGCAGAAAGAAGGAATGCCATTCAGAGGGTCCTTGATAAACTCAAAGATGGGCCCTTGTGAACCTAATGATGTTCAATGAAACAAAGTGCAAGGTTTAGAACTTGAGTTGAGGTCATCCCAGATATGTATACAAATTTAGAGAAGAAATCCTTGAGAGCAGCCCTGCTGAGAAGGACTTAGGGGTCCCGATTGATGAAAACTTAAAATGAATCAGCAGTGTGTGCTTGCAGCCTGGAATACCAATGGGTTGCATTAGAAGAAGGATGATGAACAGGGCAAGGGAAGTGATTGTCCCCATCTATTCTACCCTTGTGAGGTCCTCGCTGGAGTATGCATCCACTTCTGGGCGCTCCCAGTGCAAGGAAAGATGTGGACCCTCAATGTAAAGATGTGAAGACAGTCCAGAGGAGGGCCACAAGGATGATCCAAGGGCTGAAGCACATCTCCTTCACCAAGGGACTGGACTTGTACAGCCTGGAAAAGAGAAGGCTGAGAGAAGACCTCATTGTGGCTTTCCAATATGTAAAGAGAACTTATAATCATGAGGGAAATCAACTTTTTACATGGGTAAAATAGTGTTAGAACAAGGAGGAAATTTTTTGAACAAAAAGAAGGGAGATTTAGATTGGATACCAGGGGGAAATTTTTTACTGAAAGTGGTGAGGTGCTGGAATATGTTGCCAGGAATGTTGTGGGTGCCCCATCCTTGGAGGGGTTTAAGGCCAGGTTGGGTAGGGCCCTGGACAATCTGATCTAGTACTTTTCATCTGGAAACTCATCCTCTGACAGGGGGTTGGTATTTTATGATCCTTAAGGTCCCTTCCAACTCAAGCCATTCTAGGATTCTATGATCTGTGCTATCTCTTCCTACCAGTTTGTTGGAGAGATATCTTTTCTCTCTTATTTCCAAAAAAAATATATATATTGTAACTTCTAAAGGAAACATATGGTATAACTTTCTGGTTGCCAAAAAAACAGCATCTCTCTCTTCCCTTACTTTTCATAGCCGGAGCAGTAGCATATATCACCTCTATTGTCTGTTTTACTCATCTTCTCACAGCATTAGGCAACAATTTGTATGTTTGTTGTAACTTGGAATCAGGTACAAAGGCTTTTTTTTTTTAATTATTTTTATTCTTTTATGTGACATTTTATTAATGACAATAAACAGACTTAAAAAATGGTACAAAACAAATGGATACTCAACATAAAGACAGTATTATGACCTAATGAAAAAAAAAATCCAGAGATAGATCTTAGAACCATTATATACATATAGTTATAGAAATTCATTGTATATATGAGAATAATACATACATCTCGAAGAGATAACTGCAAGGAATTAATTTGAAATGCTTAGCATATTAATGCTCACAGTGGTATAAAGTGATATAAAGTAATAGGTTACAGAACTGTGCCTTAAAATGTACTGAAAAAGACCAATAAAAATATACAGTAGGAAGAACATCATTTGATGTGAGTTCGTGAAGCTCAAAGTTTTTTTAAAGAAAACAATAATTTTTAAAACCTACTTTCCACTATAAAAGGGAGGTGGTCATTATGCCTGTGCTTTGGAGAATGGCTGCATAAAAGAAACATTTTTCTGTCAGAAATTATGACACAAGCTTCCAGCTAGAGTTGCCAATGCAATTGTAATGTACATATGTTATTATCTGATTGGATAAGAAATGAAACCTTATTTGAAAAATTAATATAGTTCATATGAAAGAAAAGCTAAAAGATACTGCTGAGGAAGCAAGAGAAATGTCTTCCTGCTTTCAGGAAGAATCAGGGCTAGATTCTGTTTTATTTAATAACTTTCTAAGATATTTTTATAAGAAAACATACAACACAAAAATAAGCTTAATATAAAAAGACCTATCCCATATAATGGTTATAAAGAAAAAATAATACAGAGAACATAAAAATATAAACAGCAAAATGAAAAGGCAGAAGACAAACCTGGCACCACATTTTCCCACATCCTTTGGAAGATTCAAGTCAGCAAATCACTCAAAAAACTCCTAAAAAAATGGGTGAATGACTTCTGAGAGAACGTTTCGCAAAAGATGCCACGTCTGAGTATTGCTAAGAGAAAACACAATATATTATATAAGGAAGTATAGTACTTGAAGAAAGAAGGAGGCACTATAAAATGGAATTAATGAGGAAGTAGAGATTGCTGCCAGAAAGACTGTCACAGCAGTAGAATGTTTGGAGTTAGTCTCCAAAGGTCTTGTTTGAAGGATTCAAATAAAATATGTAGTGTTTTTATCATTAAGAGAACATAGTTTTGAGAATCATAGCTACATTTGCAGAAATTAGAAATCTAAAATATTTTCCTTTTATAACTTACCATATAGGTTCACTGGAATAAATTGGAGCAATGGGAAAAGCGTATTAACAAATCTTTTATGATTAATCCTGTGTTCCAACATTCACTTAAGAAATTTAAAGAAAACCATGAGAGTCAGACTTTTTGTTTTGCACTGGTGAGAGGTGAAGTGACTATGAAAAAAAAGGTACTTTTCTAGATAGAGTTTTTATATATTTCTTCCTTGAGAATTGAGATCTTTCGTTACTAGGGTTTTATTCCTCATGTATCTGGTGTAGGAGAATGTATTTAAAGTGTCTCTAAGTAAATTAAGATGACAGAACTGAAGGAAACTAAGGTCCATCATTTTTTGAATTCTAAGGAATTCATCCAGATATTGAATGTGAACTCCGGGCAAGACTTCTTCCAAATTATATGCTTACAAATACTCTTCTAATTATGTATTCAAGAATCAACAACGAGTGGCTTTTTTTCCTAAGTAAAACTTAAGAAAAAAATCAATCAAATTATTTGAGACAAAAACAGTGCTATACTCCTGATAATCTGACTTTAGTATGAATTTAGGAAGCAAGGCATGTGCAGAACCATCCTCAGCTCAACAGATGTGGTACAATTCTGCTGTAGTCTTAGGAGCTGAGCCAGTCTGAACAGGCTGAGAGACTCCATTCTCCACCACTGGACTCCTGGAACTATTTTCTTAATTTAAAGCATTTCTTTTTTCTTTTTCTTCTTTTCTTTTCTATTTTTTTACTTTTATTTTTTATTTTCTCTTTTTTCTTTTACTTCTCTCTTTCTTTCTCTTTCCTTCTTTCTTTCCTTCTTTCTTTCTTTCTTTCTTTCTTTCTTTCTTTCTTTCTTTCTTTCTTTCTTTCTTTCTTTCTTTCTTTCTTTCTTTCTTTCTTTCTTTCTTTCTTTCTTTCTTTCTTTCTTTCTCTCTTTCTCTCTTTCTTTCTCTCTTTCTTTCCTTCTTTCTTTCCTTCTTTCTTTCCTTCTTTCTTTCTTTCTTTCTTTCTTTCTTTCTTTCTTTCTTTCTTTCTTTCTTTCTTTCTTTCTTTCTTTCTTTCTTTCTTTCTTTCTTTCTTTCTTTCTTTCTTTCTTTCTTTCTTTCTTTCTTTCTTTCTTTCTTTCTTTCTTTCTTTCTTTCTTTCTTTCTTTCTTTCTTTCTTTCTTTCTTTCTTTCTCCTTCCTTCCCTCCCTCCCTCCCTCACTTCCTTTTTCTTCCTTTCTTTCTTTTTTCTTTCTCCTAGCTGCAAACTGTCACTGAATGCATGCTAAACAAAGCAAGGGTCAGACCCAAAGCTTTTCTTCTTTTTCCTTTAACTAACCTGATTGGTTATAGAATTTAGCATCCAAGGGTCAGATCACTCAATCTGCTGGATCTGTGTTCAGAAGGGATGGAGCAGTTCAATATCGGAGTTGTTTTTACACTGCTCCTGCCAAGCAGATTGCCATTTAAATCCAGGCAGTCAGCTGCTGCTACTGACTATTGTCATTAATGCTGTAGCTTTGAGCAGTATTTCACTGCTGCAAACATTTCTTAAATTAGTTTTCCTTCCTTCCACTGTGTTCCTGTAAAAACAACACCAGTAGGTTTTACTGGGAGCTTTGAAAGCAACTGGCCTCCATAGCATTTATTAGTGGCAGGGAGCAACAGACTTTTGCGGGCTCCTACAGAGAAGTTAAATAGCTTCAAACATTTTCTATCAGCTTAGAGTACTGTGCTCGATGGTGCAAGCACACTTTACTTCCTTTGCCTTACCATCACCCTGGGATATCTATTCTGAAAATAGATTTCAATGGACTTGAAAATTCAAGATAAGCTTGATTGCCAATCTGTCAACAGCCCCCTAAAAAATAAAAAATCAAGTGACAGCTCAGAAAAGCTGTTTGGTACACTTCACTCAGTGTTCACTATCTTGTCAGCCATCAATATTTATGCTCAGTGGGGGAAACCTCACCAAATGAGAGGATGTGAGAGGGCACTGATGAAATCAAAACTCTGACACAAGTCACAGTTGGGCTTGACTTTTGTTTCATTAAAAATTTAATTGGAACCAAACTGTGCAGTTGCAAAGCTCATCAGTACTTCCTGTTCACAATGCTAAGGAATCAGATGTTCAAACACTGCAAATTAGTGAGGAGCGTGTTTACACTCTGCTCCCTTATTACAGAAAATGATTATTTGATTAACAATGAGGTACAGCCAGGAAGAAACGCCAGCATTTGTTGACAGATTTAGTGTGCCTTGGTGATGCACCTCATTCCACTGGGTGGCCCATGAATGGCGCTTTGGTGAGTACTCCTGAAAAACTAAAAAATAAAAGAATGAAGCCAGCTGCCTGTGAGCTCTAAATTAACCTCAGATCAGAAACGTTTCAGGACTTTGTCTTCATGCAGTATTGACAGCACTGCTCCAAGCCAACAAGTTTGCATATGTGCATAAAAGGGAAACTTGCTTGCAACACACAGAAAGAACTCAGAGGACAACACACTTAGGTAGACAAGATCTTTCTTGTGTTTGGGTATGTTCTCTGCCATATTGAGAGAACACATTACTCATAGGTAGATAGAAACTGTTGCTTTCATTTCTTTGGGAACTGTGTAATACTGCTGCACTGCTGAAACTATAGCATTTCAAAGCTTACCCATCCAACTACTCTGTATAGCTATCTGATGAAAATTAAACTGAGAACACATTTCTTCCTTCTGAGGCTTTAAAGGGACAGGCTTTCCCCTGGGAATAAAATGCTCCATGTCAAAAAGGCTACTAACTGGTTTGATTTCAAATAGCTTGCAGCTGGAAGACAGAGTAATGCGAGTCTCTTACAAAGATAACAAATGCAGTTCAAGGATAACTGAACAAATATTAATTTTGGACAGTAGCTTTTTAGCTGAGATCAGAGTCTATATGCAAAACTGTAAATCAGTCAGAACTTATACATGAGTAAACAGGAAAAAAAAGAGGAAAAAATAAATTTATAGTCATCCAGGAAATTTTAAACTGTAAATTCATTGTTATGTAATTTAATAAGAAAATATTAATTTAGTAATCAGTGGTGTTAAAATTAATTACTGTCTCTGCCACTTTTACTGCCAGTGGGATTGCCACGAAATTGTTAGACACTAAAATAACAGGGATTCTTAAAGGTACTTAGAAAGTCTTCTGTATTTAATTGGGAAGTCCTTAAAACTGCTTAATTAGATCTGCTTAATCACACAGGGAATAGATTTAAACGTAGAGACACTGACAGCTGCAATTTATGTGGCTTCAGTTTCCTTTTAAATGGGATTCAACTGATGTAATGTAATACCTTGGTGTGTAGGTTGCCAAGCAACCCTACCCCAACACACACAAACACCCCTCCAAGAAACCTTGTCTGAGCTATGAGGCCAGAATGTAGTCTGTGTGGTTTGTAGTGTTCCACCAGGACATCCTTCAGGTCACTTGGTCTGGTCTCTTATCCTCACTTCCAGCACTGAGCAGGCATCTGTTTGCTCCTTTTCTCTCCTTTCATGCTCTGCATGTATTTGAAATATAATAATAACTCATGATTTTTTTTAATTATTAATAATTGTATTAAAACATTTCATTAAGCTTTCTTTTTTTCCAACCATGTCTTTTAGCAATTAGATAGCTCTTACAGTTTTCTCTTTTAGGAATCCGTGCTTATATTGCTATTTACTTACTGATGACGTTAATAACATCTGCACTGGCAAGAGTACTCAGTTAATCAATCCGTTGGCTAAAATATTTTTGCATTTCCTTTTTCTTTTCTTTAGAGGTTCTAGAAGTATTATGTACAGAGTATCTTAAGATTGACCATATAGGAAACTTCTTTATAAAAATAAACCAGGGATCCTAGGCCTGCTTTTATCCTGATGCAAGAGGTCAGTATACTGACAAAGTCGTGTGTCTATTTTCCCACCAGTTTCAGGATTTGTCCTCTTAACATGCTCCCCAGACAGTCACAGTTACTTGTGTGAAATATATATTGCAATATATATTACAAGCCTTCTAAATGATTATTTAGTAGTATATGCATATATCACTGCACAAGATACAGTAGTCTGAATTTAATCTTTGAATCCACAAGAAATCCTTGCACTTGCGTCATGAAAGCTCAGGTTTATCTTCTGATCATGTTACGAAACTAAAGCCTTTTCTGACCATGTTATTACCTAGATTAATCTGTATGTTCAAGTTATGAACTGAGTTTTATAGAGCATACCAAATCTTCAAGTGGTATCAGTTTGTGTATTTCCACTTCTGGGGGAAAAATCATGGCAGTTTTAATCAAATATTTTTTTTTGTCAGGAGAAAAGTATATAAAATGTATATCTGTGAATATTAGAGAAGTTGAATCCTGATTTTCTGTTTGCGTTGATGCTTGTGACTGCAAAATTATCAGTCCGTACCCATAGTAAAGTACAAATGCACTGTATGTTTAAATGCAGGTGAACTTTACAAATCTCTCATCTCATGAATTTGCCACCTATCAATAGCTCTGACCTCCTCAGAAAAGGCCAATTCCTCTGGGATACATAAACAATCCAGGCAACAGTGACAATGTTAGCCTAGTGTCCTAAGTCTACGTCTGCAGGTCTGCACAATAATTTGATTAGTAAAATGCGATCTGAAACTTTGTCTGTGACAGAAGCATGAGATTTTAGAGCCAGTTAGATGCAACTTTGAGGTAGATCTGATCATATTACTGAGCTCATGTCCTCCCAGGAACCCCACAGAGCTGTAAAGGATTTACATACCTTGTTTTTAGCACAGCAACTGTTTTTGAGTGACACTTAATTCAATTATCTGTAAATAGAATAAGGATAGAGTAAATCTGGATTAATCTATCGTAGGAATGATACAACTATTATAAATGAAGGAATTCCAAAGTTATAATTTATAATGAGCTTAGATATCCAGAATTTGGAATCTTAACACTCAGCATACTCACAACTAATCTACAAATGAAAACTTTGTATTTTTCTCTCATTTATTTTTCCTAGTTAGGTTGAGTACTCAAGAATTTCTTTAGAAATAGTATGGCACTAAAGTAGTAAAGTCATAATTGAACAATTTTTTAAATTTCCACACAGAAAATCAAATTGAGTCCAGATTTATAGGGTTCATTTCTTTCCATGCAATTTTATTATGATCAAACTCCATGAATAACATATGCTTTATTGCCATTCTAAATGAAAGGGGGCTTGTTCCCTGTTTTAGTTAATTGCATTGCTGTAGCAGTAACATGGTTTACTTTTCCTTTACACTCATCAGTTTAATGCAATATTAAGCAGTTATTGACTTTAGAAGAAGTGGACCATCATTATTTATTTAGCTGAGAGGTAAATATTCAGCAAGCCTGTACAATTAAACTTCTGCTTCTGTTCACCATTTGTAGAAAGTGTAGGTAGTAAAAGGAGGTTTATCAAAAGCAATAATAACTGCATCATTAGGGCTCAATTAGGAACTGATCTCAAGAGGACCTGAAGAACTGTAGTTTTAAGTCAGCACAACAAAGCTGTCTTATAACAACAATAAAAATAACAAATAACTGATTAAATTTTCACTTTTCAATATTAAGTCTTCAGACCTAAGGAGCCAAAGAGAAATGATAAAAACATGTACAGAATCTCTTACAACTTCAAACCGCTGTTTAATGTTGTTCACGTGAGGCAAAAAATAAAACAAAAAAACCCTTCAAAACTGACATTTTAAATTCAGTATTTTTGTTCAGAGCCATTTTTCTATCATTCCTAAATCATTAAATGGGATTTCTGTTTTACAGCTCCAGGAAAGTGCTTTGAATATGAACTGCAACATAATACTGCAGTCTTCAGTCCACTCAACATTTAGAAAAAGAATTTCCCTTTGTATTTCCCTTCTCCCTGGGTGTATACCCATTTTGATGCAAGAGAGTGAATCTGCTTTTACGAGGATGAACTGTTAAAAGTATTTCACTAATTCACATTTAAACTAAAACTGAGTTGTAGGAAACACCACTATTTTTATGGTGAAGTATAATTTGCCATCACATCTACAGAGCTCATGATATGTGTGATTTGAACTTTTACACAGTGCGAGTGTAAAGTGAAAAATGCTGCCATATACAGGAAGTTTGTTAGTCTATTTTTCTTCATCATGTTATTCCAGGCTTTAAACTGTACTTACAAACTTTATGGGACTGGAAAGGAATGACTTTAGTTTCTAACTTGGTCCCAATCTATGTTCTGATTATCAAGACTGGGAAACACCATAGTTTCTTCCTTTCCTGTTCACCTCTTTTTTTGTATTTTTTTTCCCTGAAAGGATGGGAATTGCACTAGCTTAGTCCAATTCCTACATTCAGTTCAAATAAACACAGGTGCCAAGAGGTTCTCTTTGTGTATTTTTCTGAAATAGCCAGTTTTCTTGGTCTGGCATGATTTTGGAATTACTGTAAAATCTTGATCACACATTACCTGCCTTTTCTTTCCATTGTGTACATGTAAACTACTGGAATAAACTTAGAACAATTCTTAATTTATACAACTGCTAATTGATCCATGTGAATTTAGATGCTAAGACTATATAAATTGGTATGAAACAAAGCAATTATAAATGCTATCGTTATTTGCATCTAGTAGACATGCTTTAATCCTTTTTAGCTACAGCAGGAAGGACTAAAATCTCCTTTTAGTACTGTCAGTGAAAGCACAAAGACCTATGGATGATCACATTCAGGTACCTGCTACACTTTAAAAAGCACTTGTGTGACATTTGACATTTTAATATTTTGCCCACTGATCTTAAATTCAAGAGCATACAATTTAAATTGAATTCTAGAATAATCCATACCCATATACTTGTATTGAGTTCGATTTCAAACTGATACATGATGGGTAAGAATCAAGGCTGTTTCAAAAGTACTGCCTCCTATTTATTTCCATGGAACATGCAACAGATACAAAAAGGACAATTACACTATTTGATAGGGCAAGTTCTATGCTAGAAAACACTATTTTTCAACATAGTCACCATCATTAACTTCTGCCAGCCGTGAACAAAAGCCTGCATGCTGTATTCATAAATATCTGCACCAGAAGAGATGACTCACTGTAGCTGTCAGCACTGCTGAAACGCACCACTCACTGCCTCACAGGAGTAACTATATTCAATTTTAGTATGAGCCTAATCGGCTGTCACTGAACATTTCATTTGCAGCAACTGCAAAATAAACAAATGTATTTACATAGGAAATATATTTATTCAGGTAAATACAAGGGGGAATTGCTCTCCTTGCATTAAGTGTTTGTCCCTGTGTGACAGACAACTGTGTACTCAGGCTTGAATGGAAATGTGTGGTGAGAAGGCATGCCCATCTGCTGATCCACTGCTACAGTCTTAAGATACAGAAAAGCCCTCTCCTCTGTTAGTTAGTGAAGGGACTTGCAATTCCCACGATGTAATAAATAACATTATCTGTCCCTAGTTCCAGTATGAAGCATTGTTCAGCAGTGGAAGTGTGCAGTAAGCCTTCTACTGAAATTCTTCAAAATTTAGCTCAGTGTGAAGGAAATTGTTTGTATTCCCCCCTAAGACACAGAGAATTTTTACATAGAAATTTCATCGTTACAGCTTTTGCATAATGAAAAATTTCACACATTTAATTTTTTTTCTTTTCACAAAATTTGTAGTATAGCATGCCTAAAGAAGGAGGTTTGTAATTATATATGGGATATGACATTTTATCTTGAGTAGAATGATAAATAAATTTATATCTCTAAGATAACTGTGATTTTTGTGACCATTGTTTATTTATTTATTTGTTTGTTGAAAAAGCCATGTTTCTTTTCACAGTCAAGGTAGAACTCATGGTTACAGTCTTAGCACTGACTGTTTTCCATACAGAACGATTATTTTCAAATTATTTCATATGTTGCTATTTATTTGTCACGGTGTTATCTGTGACAGGCACACAAGGGGAAAAAAAAAAAAAGAGAATAGAGAGGGGAAAAAAAACTGCATCGTCAGCGGCCACTCGGCCACCAGAGCAAAGCCGTGCTGGAGCAAGGCTGCCGTCAGGTCCGGAGCTCCGCCCTTCTTCTGCTCCCGCCAAAACATTAACTCTTTTAACTCCCAGCAGCATGTTCTGATGTGGAATACCAGTATCAAAACCACAACATGATTTTAAGTTATTGTTTCTGTTGTTGCTATAAACAATGTATGAGAAGGTAAGTTACAGCTGTATGTTAATGTCCTGGTAGCTAAGAAGTAATTATGAAGTGATTAAGAATCTAAATGGGTGTAAAAGCATGTGAGTATTAGATACACACCTATTAGATGCTGAAGATCCATGACTATTTAGGTTTTAACTTTAGGTCCCTGTTTCAGTTCTTTTTCTGATGTTATAATCACTGTGTGTTCATAGACTGGTGATTTTAAGAATAAAAAAATCCTTTGATGCTAAGAACTGTTAGGTTTTAGGTTTTCAATAGAGGGCTCTTTGGATTCTTGGTACTAATTTCATCATATCTGTTCATATCTACATGAAGATGAGAGCCTGTGTTGCCTTTTTTGTTGGTGGTGGTGGTGGTGGTTAAAGCTGTCAATTATTTAAAAAATTGTTTATTGGAAATTAACTATGTTCTGTTCAGTTACATCATAGCTTTCTAGGCATACTTTTCTATCTTGTCTTGCAGCTTGAGATATTTTTTTCACTTGTGCCAAGATATTGTGCTTATGTATAGAATGGCAAATTCTGATTAACTGTATCTTCTATTATTCTTGCAAGCATTGTTTTTCAACTGTTTTTCAACTCACCTGGTTTCAATGTGTCCAGATAGTCAAAAGTTCTACATTCTGTTTGTTTGTTATTCTCTAATAAACCATCTCTCCTGCATTTCTTTTCTTGCTTCATCTCCAATATTTGTCTTCATTCTAACTTACAGCTTACCAGTTTTATTCCAAAGTTTTTGTTACTGAGAATTACTTACACTAATTGAAGGCTCTGGAGGTTTTCAGTATTTTTTTTTTTGGAATCTAAGCTATTATCTGAAATTTTCTGTTTAGCTTACACTTTTTAATAACAGATGCATTTAGGCTTCAGAACTTTCACATTTCCAGAAAAATTCATTTTTAGAGAGGCTTTTAAATGTCCAACTCTACCATGGAGTGTATTTTACTAGTTTGTTTGTATGCTAATATTTTCCCAGTAGACTCATCAGAAGATACAACAGACTCTTCAGGATTCTGCAACATCTGTTTTATTTAGTATCCAGCTCCTATAAGCACAAGATCAACCTCCTCCTTTACCACCACGTCATGTCACCAATATCTGCCTCTGATTTCATGAACAAACGTAATAAAATAAGAGGCATTACTTTTGGAGCAGAACATGTAGCTTATACATTGTATTTCTCAGACTCTTTTTTGTAGCATTAAGCACATGAGATTATTAAGCTGTTTGAAAATTCTCACTAGTTCTAACATTTATTCTCATATTATTTAAAACTTCTTTTATACAACATGTTTAATTGTAAGCATTGTATTTCTCAAATATCGCCTGTCTTTCTAGGTGATTATAACATGTTAATGAGAATGTCATTCATTCAAATTTTGCTTTATAAATTAAGTAGCAAGAGTCATACTGAAAAGCTAAAATGGAGATATTATGATAGTCAAGTTTTTAGTTTACTTAAAGCAAATGGCAAGAATGTTGGCCAAAACCTAGATCAACAAAAAACTCCTCTTGCTGCCTCATCAATCTGATTAGTTTTTCTACAATTCTGGCAGGATTTTCTTTGCTTTGCATTTAGTGACTTAAGTGACTTTTGTCATCTTCCTCCTGTATACTAGTTCTTTCTGCTGTACGTTCATGCACACATTTTTGTGCTGCTTTTTTCTTTATGTTGTCCTTTTCACTTGCTTCCTTCAATTATATGCACATATATATATATGTATTTATTTAATGACAATTCATTTCTTAGATTCTTGTGATTTTTAGACTTTCTTACATAAACTGCTTAGAAGTGTATCTGATTGAGTAGCATATATCTCATAAGCTTTTCCAAAATAAAAATGCATCTACAGGCTTCCTCAAAATATTTTGAAAGCTGATATTCTGAGTTCAACAATAGCTTGGTCTTTTAGAATTACATTGGTGACTGTTTTCCCTCGTGCCTTCTTTCTAATATGCTGAATTAAGGGGCTGGATCATTATTGGAAAATAAGAGTAAAGATGAAAAAGATAAATTTGGCTTTAATTGTTTACTATACTAAAATTTTAACAACAACAACAAAAAATATATATATAAAAGAAACATCCGTGGGTGAGAGCATGTGATTATGTATAGTGATCAATAGCTAATTATAACGTAATTATGGTTTTTAAATTAATGAAGGCACTCTACACCCTAAGGGAAATAAGAGAAGTATATGTGGTGGTGTTTTTAACGTGTCTCCATGTAGCCATTTATTTAATATTATTTTTAATGTCAGTGTGATTGCCTTTGTGCCTCAGCTACTCATGAAAGGCATATGGTTATAACATTAAAGTAGCATCACATGTGTTATCTAATTTGAAACATCTACACTTCATATCTAATTATAAGGGCTGCTCTGAAAGTAATGTCTCATATTTTATTATATTGGTCCATGATGTCAGAGGTAGATTTGGTGGTACATTTCAGCAGTGCTGACAGTGACAGTGGATCACCTTCGCTGGCACAAGTTTCTGTAAGTGTGGCATGCAGGCTCCTGATCACCATTTGTGAAAATGCATAGCTAATGGTGGTGACAGTGTTGAAAAAAATAATGTTTTGTAGATGAGAATCTGCTCTATAAAATAATGTCACTGTGATCTTTGTGTCTTCTGTAGGTTTTTTTTTTTATTTTTTATTTTTTTTCCCATGGAAATAACTAGCAGGTATTATTTTCTGCATGACCTACATATTTCAACAGTGAACTCTGGTCTAGGGACAATATGGTGTCATGTTAAAGGGCAGCATTCTAGGTGATGCCCAATCTGTCGCTGCCAGTCTGATTGCATTTGGTATATGAACTGTCATGATTATGGATTCACAAGTAGGGAACTGCCTGATTTATCTTGTGGTGTTTGATCAGAATACCCAGTTATATATATGGTTAGTATAGTGAATGGTGCAGTTTATTAGCAGCAGATTGCAGCCTCTTTTTGATTACCAGTGATAAATTCACTGTCTCCAAAGTATGTGCAAGGGCATTGAGGCCCTGGAGCGTGTTCAGAGAAGGGCAACAAAACTGGTGAGGGGTCTGGAGCACAAGTCTTGTGAGGAGCGGCTGAGGGAGCTGGGATTGTTTAGTCTGGAGAAGAGGAGGCTCAGAGGAGACCTTATTGCACTCTACCACTTCCTGAAGGGGGGTTGTGGTGAGGAGGGGGTGGGCCTCTTCTCTCTGACAAATAATGACAGGACGAGATGGAATGGCCACAGGTTACGCCGGGGAAGATTTAGATTAGACCTGAGGAAGCATTTCTTTTCTGAAAGAGTGGTCAGGCACTGGAATGGCCTGCCTAGGGAGGTGGTTGAGGCACCGTCCCTAGTGCTGTTCAAGAAGCGTTTAGATGAGGTGCTAAGGGATTTGATTTAGTAGTTGGGTAGGGATGGTGATAGGAGGATGGTTGGACTAGATCTTGTAGGTCCTTTCCAACCTAATGTACCTATGAACCTATGAGCCTGCTCAGTGATGGGTAGTCGTACCTTGAAGGTGGGTGTTTTTTGGGATGCAGGTGTGTTTTGGTGTAATAATCAGCACATAAATGAACAAAGTTCACCTAAGGATGGTGTTTTACTTAAATAAATAAATAAATAGAAATAAAAAGAGAATTCCTTTGAGAACATCAGTTCCTTAGAATTTTGAATTCCTTCCTCTAGATCTAGAGTAAATACAAAAGAGCTTGCAGTTCACCCTATAGTTAGGTGAAAGCTACATTACGTTGCATGATTTTTTGTTTGCATGTTTTTTGTTGTTGTTGTTTGTTTGTCTTGTGGGAAACTTGAATAATGCACTGAGAACATGAAAGCAAATATTCTGTAGTACTATACAGTTGTGCATATTTGGAGTCTGGATTAAGAGCAAAAGTTGAGCATCATTTTTCAGAAGGGAAAGAATTGCCTTTGATCACACAGTCTGAATAGGAAAAATAATATCACAATATATTAAAACAACATTTGTGTGAAGAAGCACAAGGCACTGGCTTCCTAATGGCTGGGTTCACTGCAGTGAAGTTTACCTTTTTGCCCTGCTGAGATGGAGTTGTTTAAACCTAACTGGTGTTGTAATCCTTTCAAGTGCTCTTTCGCTCCATTGCCTGATTTACTGCTTGCAGAAGCAAGAAACCCAAGAGAGAATCTGTTTAAAATAAACTGCAAAAATAAATAAAACAAATGGAGGAATGAACTCAAGCTTGTTTACTGCCAAAGTCTCTCCGCTTCTGTACATCAATGAGTAGTAGACAAAAATGTTAATATTACTGCTATATTTTTATGAATAAAGGTCCTCTGCTAACTGGTAGGTGACACTAAAAGCTTCACAGTGAAAAATGTTTTAGATAACCAAAACACTGGAAAGCATCTGGCCCTTTTTCATAATACATTGATAAAGTTTGCAATTTGGTCAGCCTATTTTTTTCAAAAGCAAACATTCAGCTTCAGAAATAGCTTTATAAACCAGGAAGAATAAAAGTTGGCATGGATAGATCAGCAGAGACCAGGGATTGTGCTGTGTACTGACAAAGGGAAAAAAAAACAACAACAACCCTCTTTTTTCCTCCTTACGTCAGGTATTGCTTATAAATAGTTAACCATTCCTTGCATAGTGTGAAACTGTTGAATTCAGAAGTGTGTAAGGACTGATCTTAAAGTAATACTTCCCATTTTATTATGCTGACCCATGATGTCAGAGATAGATGCTGGAGGTATGGCAGTAGAGGTTGAAACTTCCCATCAACATTCCATTACATTTTGTTGCTGTGTCACAGACGGCAGCAGAAGGGAAGTCTAACAAAATGGCATCAGATATGGATGTTTTTATGAAGCAAAGGTGTATAACTGAATTCTTCTCTGAAGAAAAAATGACACCCACTGATATTCATCCGTGCTTGCTGAATGCTTATGGAGACCAAACAGTGGGTATCAGCACAGTGAGTAGGTGGGTGGTGTTTTTCAGCAGTGGCAACAGTGACATGAGAGACAAGCCACATTCCAGACAGCTATGCACAGCTGTTGCACCATGAAATAATGAAGAGCATTTTAATCAGCAAATTGGTTATGACCAGAGAACTGTGTATGGAGTGCAATATCACCTTCCATGCTTTGGAAATGATGGTAGAAGCATTGCAATATTGCATATCTTGTACCAGGCAGGCCCCATGAATGCTCATACAGGAACAGAAATAACACTGTATGTAAGCTTGTCAAGACCTACTGAACCCATACAAGGCTGGAGGTGCCAGTTTCCTGGATCACATCATTAATGGTGATGAGATGTGGTATCACCACTACAAGCCGGAGTCAAAACAATGTCCATGGTAGTTCATATGAATTCCTCATTGAAGTAAAAGATGCAGCCCTTAGCATATGAAGTGATGAGTGCTGCCTTTTGGAATAGGAAAAGAGTGATCCTTCCAGGTAACCAACAAACTGTCAGCTGACCTCTGTGTAGCAACACTGACAGCTGAATGTTCAAACTTCAAGTCAGGCCCGAGATAAAGACAAATTTTCTCTTGCAACACAATAATGCCAGGCCCCATACAAGTTTGGAAACAATGGAACACACACATAGCTGGACTGCCCTGCCACACCCACTCTATAGTTCAGATTTAGCACTTTCTCAGTTCTACCTGGTGAGACCAATGATAAGTGGACTGCATGGGTAACAACTGCTGCTGATTTCTGCTGTTTGATAGAGATTTTGGAAGTAGGATGGAAGAACAACAGGTTTTTTACTTGTAGATATTATGTTTGTTAACAAGACCAACATGTGATCTGAGATCTTGAAGGATCTGAGAAAACGTACCAGATTTAATAGAGTTTGCTGTTTGGGTATTTATAAATTAAATTTCCAGAATGTTTACTTTCAAGTGAAAAACTGAGTAATTTGGAGATCTGCATTGCTCTCTTGTATATTTAATGGACTTTATAAAGCACGTGAATATAGACAGAAAAGTTAAGTCTCAGATTTATTTAATTTTATTACCAAAAATCTGTTTGTGTATCCAGTGTATTAGTTGACCTAGTTTATTCCCTCCTATTCACAAGCACAAAATTACTGCTTCAGAGTAGGTGAGGCAGAAGCATAATAACACTTATGGAGCATTCAGTTTAATCTAAAATGGAAAGGTAAAGGTGAGTTCATTCCATAGACAGTTAGTCTGGAAGTCCATTCAACATACTCCACAACAAAAGCCATGGAGATTAGCACAGGATTACTTGGGCTGATTTTACACAGAGCAATTCAACTGTCATTTGTCAGTGCTTGAAACAGCACTTACAATTGAAACTCAAATACTGTGAAAACTCACATTAATTCAAGTTGGTAAGGCCCCTCAAAATCCAGAGCACTGTGCAAATAAGTTAGGGCAAGAAATGGCAGTCAACACAAAGTCCATATTTGTCCACTGTCGTCTAGATGTCAAATAATGGACAGTTGAATTTCTTTAAATATGTACTATAAAAGTTCAATTAGAAATTAGGGTTAGAGAAGGCTGAAACCAAATGTGTAACCTATTTGACTAAATTATTCAAATCCATTACTCTCTGTTATAGGCTAGTGCTACATTTGGCCTGCAGCTTGGAAAAATTTTAGAAAAAGGATGAATCTGACAATAGTTGTTTGATAAGGCAGACAAGAAAAGAAAAGTAGCAACTCAGATTCTAGTGATGGTTTACTGGATTATTGCTTTTAATCGGGAAGTATTGATAAGAAAAAAAGAAATATTTAAAGTGTGTTGAAATGTGAAGTTTCAGACACAGATGATTTGTCCAAGATCTATTGTAGTGTTCAGTCCATCAGCAGTACAGATTTTATTTCATCCAACCTTCCCTTTTACTGTGACATTATTCTTACTCTGTAACTTATTTGGCCAATTAAGCATGATGATTTGGTGAGTTAGTCCCTTAATAAAATTGATTAAAAAGGCTTAATGAAATACACACCTGGAAATATTTAATCTATCTGACACAGCATATAAGTAATCAGGGCTAAATCAACACAGTTGGCTAAAAATATACAATAATAAAAATCAGCCACCAGAATTTATCTTCCAATATGCAGCAGTGAAGCAGGCAAAAAGTGACCACCAAAACAACATTCTTGATTTTGTGAAAGTGTGCAGCAGAGCAGATGATGAAAAATTACAGGTACATAAAGTTGTTGCTATGGTGTTTAATTCTTGCACTACTGTGTCTGGATTTAGTACCTTAGACTGAATTACCAAATCATATATTCCAAATGCTGCTTATCATTTCAACAGAACCTAGTAATAAATGACAGGAAATTCATTACCCATCCAAAATGTGTAAGGCTATGTAGTAAAGATTGAGTTCAGGTTTTCTAAAATGCACACTACATTTTAAACTGTAATTGCCACCCCTAACATATACCTCCAGATCATAATTCTGAGGTGCGAGGTGGTATTTGAAGACATAATTTGGTAGCTATGAGTATTTAGTGATAGTGGTAACATGAAGAGTAATTATATAAAACTCAGTTGTTGATCTGATCTAAGCTCCTGCTTTAAAAACAACAAAAAGGAAGCCAGCAAAAAATTAGAATTATCTCTCTTGTATTGCATACTGAGTATGGTACAGTAATAAATGTAATGTGATGCTACAGAAGACATTTCTAACTAAATTGTAAAGTGGATTTTGAAAGACAATAGTCACAATTTTGAGACTGCAAAAAGGGACAGGAAAGCCTTTCAGAAAGGGAACGAAGAATGATACCAGTGACACTTTCCTTGTCTTTCTTGTATTTTTATTATATAATTTTTTAAGTTCCTTAGTAGTGACATAGATATTTCCAAGTTGTTTTTTCCTAATATTCCCCTTTCCTGCAATCTTACGTCTCCTCTTGATCTTTTTCTATTACTTTCATTCTTTTCATCATTTCCTTCACTCATATCCTTTCCTCTCTTCTCTGGCCTTTGTCTAAGGATACAGTCTTGAACCTTTCCTCATTCTAAAATAAAGAATCCAGTGCTAGTTTTATTACCTTATACTTTAACATCATCCTGCCTGCTGTCCTTCATTAAGTGCTATCTTACTGTATTAATTTAATTTGAGAATAGCCATGCATAGTTGATATGTATATGCTGTCTTTTAGGCTAGCTCACTTTTTCTCTTGACCCTCTCCACAGTGACTTCACGTTCTCTCTTGCATCAAGCCTATGTGATATGGGCTTTACATCTAGTCTCCCAGAGCTTTCTGCAGCATTGACTCCTCATAACAGAAACCTCCTGTTTGGACTTCAGATGTGACAGGTAAGCAAAGATACTTTTTTCTGTCCATGAACCTGTGGTTCTTCCATCAAAACTCAGATGTATTTAATAAGTTTGTAGCTATGTAAAATGGGTTCAGAACCTACTCACCACTTCATCAGTATGGAAATGTTACACTGATCTTTGAGTAAAGATATTTTGTATAGTAGATATCATTGGTACAATAGGCAAAAAAATGTTTAACACTAGAAATACAGATTTTGCCGAATGCCTTTTGAAAATAACAAAATTTAAGAATTTAATCAGAGATAACAAAAAGCTACTGAGATTTGAAATGACAGTATCTAATTCAAAGATAAACTGATTTATCACTGTAGATTAAACAGATTTTATTTGGAAAACTTTTGCTCACAAGCTGGGACTTTAAAAAAAATAACAATATAATGTAATAATTCAGTCAAGTTTCATACTATGATAGCTTTAGCAAAAGCTTGTGTGAGGCTTTTGTTTTCTATGATATTTGTGATAAGTGGTACAAAAAAAATAATCTTTAATGGAACATCCCCTGACTATCCCTATAGATCTAAGAAACTCCTGCTACTTTCTTCAGAACTCATAACGCTTGGGAATAAAATTGATGAACCAGGATTTATCAGTGCTTTTGCCTCAGAGGCAAACTCACTTATCCGTTTCATTGTAAACTACCAAACTGTTACTGTTATAAAGGAACAACAGGGAAATAAAAATAAGAAAAGAAAGAGAATAAGAAATGTGAAAAATGAAGGGGAAGTAAGGTAAATTACAATGAACAGGGATGAGAAAACATTTATATGTCATGACATACTCATCATTGTATTAAGTAGAATTATTTGTAACTTAGAATTTGGTTTAGCTGCTCAAAAAATATAGATTAAGTGATTATTGTTTTCATAGCTATGTTGAGAGTATAATGGAAACATTTTAAGACAATTGCATTAAACAGAATGTTGACAGGATGTTTTCAAAAGCATCTAGAGATTTGTTTAATTTGCAGATTATATTGTGGTTCCAGTTTGCTAACAGCAACACTCAGGCTTCCCAAATGTAAATGGCTTTTTTTCTCTAAGTTCAACAGCATGTAATATCTCAGCAAAATAAAGTTAAATTTTGCTACTTGTACTTGTAATCTCAGCAGCCTGTGAGTGTTGGCAGTGCTTCAGTTTATGCACTGAGAAGGTAGGAGGACTCCCTGGAGAGAACCTCTTACCTTCAAGATGCTGACATGTTGCATTTTCTATTCAGGTTTCAAGTGGGAAACAGTTAGCACAGAGCTGTTCTACGTGATTGTTGCAATATAAGATGTTCAACACTGATGCCTAGATGTGGATCTGAGTAATATCTTCAGAGAGCTGAACTTGAAGCTTCAGAGAAATTCTCATGCCAGTATCCATCAGGGAGGAAACTATGCCAGGTCAGAAATGAATTATGATTGTGATTTGGGAGGCTGCAGCTTCACAGTGCTGCAGGTACTTGCCTAGCAGGTTAAAAATTTACAATTCAGCAAAAAGTATTGCAGGAGTCAACTTTGAGGCAAGTAACAATTGTGCTTATTCACATCAGATAAGTGCTGTGCTGTAGGAGCTCAAAAAATTATTGTAAATGATGCATTCACCTTATTAGTCAGTATGAATTCATGAGCTCAACCAAAGGAGACAGTCAATTTTTTTTTTTTCTTCTTTCCTCAAAGCAATTGTATGTGCAACACCCATGCCATACAGGTGGTGCCATGCAGCTGAAGCAATCTCATGTTTGGTGACTGACCAACTTACTTTTTTTTGTTATTTTAGGACCTAATCTCCATGGCTCAGACCTAGAGAAATGAAACTTGAAATTAAGGCACTTTACAGAACAAATCTTAGTTGCCAGGATTCTTTAGATTGTCTGGTATGATGCTATGTTTTAGTTCTAGGAGAAAAACAAAGTTGATAACACAGATGTTATTTTTTGCTAAGCAGCGCTGTACGGAGTCAAGGCCACTCACAGCTAAGGGCCCAAGGAGCCAGAAAGGAAAAGAATTAGGCTTATATTGGCCAAAGGGGTATTCCATACCATGTGACATCAAGTGGAAGGAGTTTTTAAAGGAGTGGGAGTTCATGCTTGAGGGTGCTGGCTGGGCATTGGTCAGGAGGTGGTGAGCAATTGCTTGTGCATCACTTATATATTCATTCATACATACATACATGTAAAGTCATAACTATTATCCTTTTCCTTTTCTCTACCTCAATAAATAGTTTTGTCTCAACCCAAAAATTCTTCTTTTATTTCCCAATCCTCTCCCCCATCCCACTGGGAAGTGGGGAGTGAGCAAATGACTGTAGGGTGCTTAGCCACCTCCCGGGTTAAACCACAACACTGTCTTTTGCTGCTTTCAGCATTGAGTGGGTTTTCCTCCTACCACCTATGTCTCCTGGGGTCTGCCTGGGTTCAGGACCATCTTGCAGTTCTTTGGTCTTGTGGCACTTTAGTGCAGGCCTCACCCTGACACTTGGGAACCTCACTGGGGCCCCAGCCTGACCTTAGTCACAGTCCCCATTTCCCTGACCCACCACCCCAACCACACATCCTACAGTACAAAAAAAAAAAAAGTGTGGTGCTATGGTAAAATTAATAAATAAATAAAGTGGTATAAGTGGTGTATACTGTTACAAAATATAGTGTGCTGAGTTTTTCATACCCAGAACTAAGAGGGAAGAGGTTGCTTGCTGAAGGCATATTGAAGACAGATGTGATCTGTAATTCAGGAATTTCACTGATTTTTTGAAAGCTGGGAGAGCATACTGAGGAAAAAATAATAATTACAGTGCTTAACTCCTTACTATAGTTTTCTGTAAACATCCAGTTTTTAAACTGCTACATACATTACAGGAAGGATCTTTCAATAGGAGCTAGTAATGGCATTTATGTGGTTACAGAAGTGCAGGAGGGAGTCCCAGTACACTGCTGATACTGTGGAAGTGAGGAGATCCTCTACTAGCATGAAAATGAATTTCTAAATTAAGCTCTCCAAAAACAATGTACTTTTTTTTTTTTTTTTTTTTTTTTGCCAGCTCACATCAGATTCTAAGCATGTCCATTCTGCCCTTCTTACTTGGTGTCTTCAGTGTCTTTTAGCAGTCTGTGTCGCAGACTTTCCTCATTTTCATGATGACCATTCATCCTGTCTCTATGAATATCAGTGGTAGAAATATATGGCGCTGATAAATAAACTTACAGATATTTTGACTGAAATAATAAGTACTAAACAGTAGCCTGCAGACATTAAAAAAGAAAAAAAAGACTCCAGAACTCTTCCTTGAGAAATTGTCAGTAAGAGAAAGTGAGAAAAGTTACAAAAAAAAAAAAAAAAGACGTGTTAATTTGGGTAGGAGGACTTTCTGTAATCTGATTACTCACTGATATTCCATTTCTTTATACTAAAAAACTGAAAGAGCTAAAGGGATTCCTCCTGAAAAACAAGTTGGGAAAGATAAGCAACTAACCAAATGCAGTGTTTCCAAAACCAGTACTTTTGTTGACACCTGACGTGGGATTCACCTTTAACTTTCAAGCAGTTTTACTCATACTAATGGTTGTGGAGGCATCATTAATTATTGTGTTTCTTCATTCTGCTCTAGTGCCAGTGTTTTTTATTTTTCATGAAGTTGGTTATGTCTATAAGAGCATACAGATTTCTAAAGGAGTTTAATATTTTCATGCTACTTGAGCCAGTTCTAGCACGTTATGTGGTTTGGTCTTCTTCCACAGTTTTGTGTAAGGGATCTTCCTGAGTCCTAGATCTCTTCCCCACTGTTTCTAAATTTAAACAATATAACAACTTCTGCTCAATTCTTCAGCATTGCATTATATCCTTTCACCAGAGCATCAGTGCTTACCAGATGTTTGTCTTCCACCAGAGTTTGGATTCTTCTACCAAAACAATATTATTTCATACGTGAAAGCATACAAACAAGCTAAGAATTGGTAAATTCATGTCAGAATTACATATTCTAGAAAGCTTTGATTAAAGAAAGCTCAGTATCATAGAAGAAGGTTGATGGAAAAAAACAGGTTAAATTAAAATATTTATATACTAAACAACACCTTCCACCATGTAGAAGATTGCTGAGAAATTTAATTTGTAGAAAAGCTTGATAATAAGAGGATTATCAAAATCTGAGGTTGATGAAATAAGCTTTCAAAACATCTTGATGGCAGAGAGATCTGCCTCCAAAAATAAATAAGTAAAAAAAAGAAAGTGAATTACCCTGATGTGAATAAATGCACACTGTTTCAAAGCATGTGTCCTAGTTTTAGCATTAATATCACACCTATGTTTTGGTTACTCCTGAATGATGGAAGCACACCCAAGGCCAGGATGGGCTGACAAGGAATTGCAACCACCATTATGGCATGGCAGCAGGGAGCTGGGTAGAACCAGGAATTAGGCCAAGGTTTATTCATACTGTGTGATGTGCATAAGGCCATAAAGCTGCAGGCAGTTGGCTTGGGACAGTCAACTGTCCCAAGTGAGTTGGTGGGATCTCAGTCAGTGAGCATTGTCAGCTGCACATCAGTCAGAGTGACAAGTAATTAGTTATATATATACATGTATATATTTATCATCACTTTTTTTTATCTCTATTTTACTTTTCTGTCTTCGTAAACAGATTTCTTTCTCAATCAACAAGTTGTATTTTGTTTCTAGCTCTCTCCTCCATCCTACTTGAAGGGAAGTGAAATAATTGTTGTGTGATGCAAAGCTACTACTGAGTTAAACTACCACAGCTTGGAAGCATAACATTTCTTTTTTAAAAAAAGAAATCTTTTTTCAAAAGCCAGGGTAAACCCAAGCATAAAGTTTTAGCAGACGTGTAGGCATACTGTAATCAACACATGGCTCTACATCTTATTTTCAGGGCCAAAGTCAGCATATTTTAATGTGCTTATATCAGTTTGTAATGGATATGATTAGGATGACTTCTTTGTTAAACACCTGTAGAGGACTCTTCAAGAAAACTACTTGTTTAGAGTTCTGGCTATGTCTCTCCAGACGTATTACAATTTATTTGATCCTGTTAGTTCCTACTGTCAGTAGCTGTGCATCCCAGGTATTCTGTGCACAAGAAACTAACTAAAATGAGTTGATGTGAGCACTAAAGTAAAAGAAAGATTTTTTGCCAGAAGCATGAATTTTCATCTTTGCAAAAACTGAAAAAAAATGCATATATTCTGTAGATAATTTCAAATGCTTTTCATTCAGTCTGTAGAATGCATGCTGCTTTCTTTGATGGTCTTGAAGAAGAGCTGAAGTATTTTTCTTGAAGTAGCCTTGGATCTGACTTCTTCAACGTACAATCATTAGTTATGCTATCTGTTTGTCATAAATCAGGATCAGAGTGAAAAAAACTTCTGTGATTAATAACACTTCTAGCCCTGCGAACTTTTATACTCCCGTTTCAATTTAGTTTTCAGTGGCAGTACTCTGGAATGCATATAGGTCTGTACCCCCCTGAGCAATGGAGCATTTATAGATACTGAAATTCCTCGTGAGATGTGTGTTTTTATTCCCCACACACAATAGTTGAAAGCATGGTATTCAGTTAACTACTGATTACATTTTTTTAAGTGATCACCAGAGTCATCTTTTTGTTTTGTCTTTTGATTTTAATTGGTAAAGCTGTTAAATAGCAAAAACAAGCAGTTAGAAGATTTTAAACTGAATTATTTGATGCTTTGCATCTTTTTAACGGGAGGATTACAACCACCCAGATGTCTCCTGGAAAAACAAAATTTAGGGGCTGCAAGCAGTACAGAACACTCTGAGATTCTGTTGAGGATAACTTCCTGGTCCAGGTACAGATGTAACAAACAAGTTTGAATAGCGGGCTCATAGGAACCTAATGAGGTTCAACCAGGCCAAGTGCAGTGTGTCGCACTTGGCTTTGGGCAATCCAAGATGTTTACAGTCTGAGAGAAGAACTCATTGAAAGCAGACCTTTGGAGAAGGGATTGCAGGTTCTGGTTGACAAAAAGCTCGATGTGATCCAGCAGTGTGTACTTGCAGCCCAGAAAGGTAACTGTATCCTGGGCTGAATCAGCAGAGGAGTGGCTAGCAGAGTTAAGGGGGTGATTTTTTCACTTCTCTGTTATTATGGGGCCCCATCTGCAGTACTGTGTGCAGAGCTGGGGCTCCCAACACAGGGAAGATGTGCTGGAGCACCTCTTCTACTAAGACTGAGGGAATAGAGCTTGTACAGCTTGGAGAAGGCTACAGGAAGACCTCATTACAGCCTACCAGTACTTAAGATCTCATAAACAAGAAGGCAGCCCTCTTTTCCATGTGAACTGATAGTGATAGGACAAGGGAGAATGGTTTTAAACTAAAAGAGGAAATATTCAGGTTACATACTAGGATTTTATTTTATTTTTTACTCAGAGGGTGGTAACATACTGAAACAACTTTCCCAGAGAAGTTGTGGATGCCCCATCCCTGGAGCTGCTCAAGGCCAGATTGTATGGGAACCTGGGCAGCCTCATCTAATGGATGGCAATCTGCTCATGGCAGAGTGGTTAGAACTAGGTTATTTTTAAGGTCCCTTCCAACACATGTCATTCTATCATTTTACAAAAATCTGGATTTAAGGACGTTTAATGCTAACTAGATCTTCAAAGATGTCCACAGTCTACATAGATTTTTAAATGATGTGCAGAGATACCATTGATCATTCTGCAGAGAGTGAATTCATTTCTACCAGAAGAGTAATATTCATATGTCATGCAGTCTTGAATTCATAGTTATGTGAATATTTAAAGAAAATAAAAAAGATCTACATGGTCACCTCAGAGTTAGTGTCAGCTTCATTGCTTTAATTAAAGTAAACCTTTTTGCTATGCATTGTTAGCTTCTGTTCCTGTTTAACTATGCTATAGTAGTTGTGTATGCTTGCTTGCTTGTTTTTAAATTTCCCCTGCAGGCATTTTACTTTGCCACTAAGAGTTTCCTGGATAAGGCTGTTTCATCACAGTGGTGGCACATCTGATCTCTAGAGTAGATTCTGCAGCCACAGTTTTTAGATCCTGAAGAATTTGTACTTGGAAGTACCATTCATTTTCTACATTTTGATGAGTGAACTCAGAAGCTGAAAGTACTTGGCTTTCCTCTATTTTTGTTTCTTACATTAAAAAAGCGTATGTAACCATAAGGAGAATTTCCACTTTCATGAGGTTGTCCATGATTATCTTCTCATTAAACATATACGCTACTTGTAGTACACTGTGAGAATCTTTCAGGCACCCAGGAATTGTGAACACTTTTTTTTTTTTTCTTAGATTATATTAGAGTCATGCATACTGTATTTAATGAAAAAAAATGCTCTAAATTATTTGTCAGTCTTCCTTGAGCAGCTGGGGTCTGTCCCACTGCCCCAGCTAGGGAGCAGGACAGACCTGACAGCAGTGGCCAGGTCTGACTAACAATCTGAGGAGGTTAAGATTGGGTCCTGTGACCATTAGGGAACCCATGGGGACAGAGATGGGTCAGGGCCATGGGAAAGCATGTCAGCCCACGGGTGGGGATCAGGATCAGGCTTAATTAGGGGAACTTGGGTTAGACACAGCCCAGAAATATATTTTGTTGGGAAAAGCTGTCCTGCCTGTTTTTAAGTCAGAATGATTCAGTAAACTAATTTTAAACGTTATGCTTGATTTCATTATTTTTTCTATTAGGGAAATAATGTTTGAAACATTAGAGAATAATGCTGTTTCTTTCGTATATTTATATTTCCCTTAGACAAGACCTAAAGTAAGAAAAATACTTTGTTAAAAAAAAATCATAATAGTTAAGATTTTCATAAAACTAGTGAATGCCAATGTTTGAATGTTTCATTTTCTGAGAACAGATTTTTCTCACTGAAAAGTCAAAATTACACCTTCTTCCTAACCAAAGGACAATTTTGGAGAAAAAAAAAATCCTTGTCTTCATTCACTTTATTTGTGGAAGCTATCACATAATTCTCTCACCTGCTCTAATGAGTAGTTTGCACCAAACGTAAAACTGAAACACATCATCTGTTGTAAGGTCTAGCGATCCTTTTCAGTACAAATGTTTCTTATACAAGCAATTTTCAAGTGAAAAATGATCCTATGGTCACCTTTCTTAACAGGAGCACAGTTGCACTAATTATAAAGGTTCACCTAGTCTATTGAACTGTTCCCTGTGACACTTATTAAGCAGATACTTAGAGAAAGCTACTCTGTGGTGTCCTGTGCTTGCCTACAGAAGTCTGCAGCTCAAAGACAAGTTAAACCAGAGGCAGTATTTGCATTTGATAATATTTTATAGGTTATTTCTGTAAGATGTTTCCTAATGATTCTTATTTTGAAAACTAGTTCCTTGTTCTTATATCTTTATGTCCCTTTTTTCTATTTAACCCCTTCCAGTCCTATAGTTTTCAGTTAACAACATATAACTGTATTGAAATTTTTTGAAAATTTAAATAGTGTTTACCTTTTTCCCGCATTTTTTTCCTCCATAAAATTACAAGTAGCTGAAGGACCATTATATTTGCTGAATCCTAGCAAAGAAATCCTGTATAAATTAACTTTAGTAACAGTAATCAGACAGCAATTATCATAGTAACAATTATCATAGTAAAACTGTTCTTGATTAATTAAAATCATAGGAACACATGTGGAGGGAAAATAGCCCAGTAGTACATTGCTTGAAACATACAATTTCTAAATGCATTTTTGAACTTGTAACTACGGGTTCTGGAATTACATCTTTTCTGGAAAGTAGAAGCCAAATGAATGTACTGTAATATATAGTACATTATGGGCTTAGTAAATCATCCTGTTTTCCTCAATTTCTGTCTTCTGTGTAGGTACCAAAGGTTTTATAAGCATGTTTTGTATTTTCACCTGAAATTATAAAATCACAGAATGACTTGGCTTGGAAGGACCTAAAAGATCATCTAATTCCAACTCCCTGCCATGGGTATGGTTGCCACTCACTAGATCAGACTGCCCAGGGCCTCATCCAACCTGGCCTTGAATGCCTCAAGAGATGGAGCATCCAAAGCTTCTCTGGGAAACCAGAAGTCAGCTGAAAGGCTAAACTGGTCATGTTTATTTTTCAACAAAGATTACCAGTTGTAGGTGCCTGTATGTATTAAGTTCAGCTAACAGGAGTGTCCAATACACAGTGTTTGACGCAGTATATAACACCTATTCTAGCTGACCTCACTTTGAACTAGAGTGTTGATTCTATGGTCTCCACAGACTCCTGTCAACCTCAACTATCATTTTTCTATCATTTATGACTGATAAAGTTTTTTGGTTTTTTTTTTTTCCATCTGCAATGCACTTTCTGGGTTCTTTACTTTCTGAATCTCCACTAGCAGATACATAGTAAATTAGAGTCCATGCAAATCCACATTCTTCTGCTCCGTTTCTGTTTTGCATCAGCTGAAGTTGGCAGAGACTTCCCAAGAAACCTTCCTCCACCTTCAGTTGACCAGAAGCCAGTATTAGCCTTTTGGCATGATATCATTAGGATATGTGATTTATATCCAAAATTATATTTTCCACATTAGCATATCAGAAGGAAAGATAAGAGCAAGGAAGTCAGCCAGGACAATTCCATTGTGCTTTATAGTTTTGCAAACTAAATTTCTGAATGACAGCCTTGTTAAAATTAAGTGTTTTCCAGTGCCAACTTGTTTTCACCTTCAAAGCTGCCTGCACTAATAATGAGTAATTGCACTTGAAATGTATTTCCTTTAGTTTTCTTCTGATGTTACAGCTGTAGACAACTAGATTATCCTGGACGAGAGAAGAAGAGAGAGCATACAAATGCAGCCAATATGAGGTCTTTGCAATACTGACATGACAGTGAAATTCTGTGGAGGACCCATGAAGGAATTACATATACGTATATGACTATAGCATCTTGATCTGATTAATGTATTTGCTGTTAGTATTCCTTTGATCTGCTTGGATACTTCTCATGCTGAGTTTTTGTGTATCACTGATACATGAGAAAAATGGGGTTTTGTACAGAAAGCAATCTTGTAAAAATATAGCTACTTCTTCTTTTGGACCACAGCTTTGAAGGGATTTTATCTCTTCCAGTAATACATATTTATGCACTTATCTACTAAAATCATCTTTGGAAATCTGGCTAAAATATTAGCATAAAGACTGTTAATTTATCAAGTATTTATGAACATTATTCGTTTCCACTTCCACTGAGTTCCTTACATGTTGGTTGTTTCAGTTCATTATTATTTTTAATAATTATTTATTATTATTTCAATTCCAAAGGCTTGATTCACACATATCTAACATATCATCAAAACTTTTAAAGTATATTGAGTTTTTTGAGGTTTTGTCTTAAGACAAAAAATGTTCATATAGCTTGGACCAGGTATAACTGTCAACTCTTAAATATTCCTTTGAAAATTTCTGTTTATTTCTTTCACATTGTTAATTAAAATATCAAAAAATGGCATGGGTTTATAGTTCAGCGTGACCATGTATTCTAGCAAAACAAGACAGCCAGTAGAAAAACTGAACAGATACAAAGGGTGTGAAAATCACTGTACTGAATACATTAATATGTAAGTCACCCCTAAAAAAATACCTTCTATTTATTTATGTGAAAATGAAAATATATAGAAAGTGCATAATAACACTAATCGATGGAGCAAATTCTCAGATACAAGACATTGTTTTAAAACATAGTGACCTCCATTAGCCATTTTGCACAGATGAGCTGATTGAGGTGCTCTTGTTTTTGTTGTGTGACAGCTGTGCTTGGCTATCTGGAATGTAGCTTTCTTGAAAAACTCACTGTCACCTCTGCTGAAACACACCACTCAAGGGGTGCGAGGGGTCAAGGGGTGCAGTGTTTTCCACATGAGAGAATTATAGATCTTTGCTTAATATGCACTTCCGTGTCAGACATGATTTTGTTAGACTTCCCCTAATCTGCCATCTGTTGCACAGCAACAAACAGGAAGAGATACTGTTCTTGAAAAATGTATCTGTTGTAACATCTGAAAAGATAAACATAAACCAGCTCGCAAAAGTCTTCTTTCATCCTACGGTAATTCTCTTCAACATCTCTTCATAGTTAACTACTGATATGTCAACATCATGAAAACCCTAAAAAGAAGTGTTCTAATTTGTAGGAAAAATATTTCCCATTTAACATCAGTATCCATCTGAATTTTTTTGTTTAAAACTTAAGTCTCAAACAAAATTGATTGAAACATTTCAGGACAGTGACATAAATTCATACACTGCAGAGTTTTTGTTGGGTACCTGTATGCAGAATCATCATTATGATGAGGCTGTATGACTTTTATTTATTTCTTTATTATTGCCATAATACATTGCCCTTGAGGATTTTTTTTTTTCTGCTTTACTTCTTCTTTGTTTGTTTCCTTGGTAAATTGATTAGTAGATAAATTATCACTGTCAGATTTAAGGGACTACTTAATCATTGCAGAGCTTTCCTGGGACCAAGTTGATGGAGGATCTAGTTCTGCTTCTGTTCTGCTAGTTACCAAGATATAGTGAAATTAAATCCACTCTAATGACAATTGCAGCAACTTTTTTTTTTTAATCAACAAATAAGTAATATATTGCACTGCAATTCCATTGCAATAAATCTCCAGTTTCTCAGATTTTAATCACCTTTACATTTTGTGGTCACTATGAGGTGAATAAATTGTCATGCTCTAAAGAGAGGAAAAGAAACAAAGTAAATGATCCTTCACAGTTAGAGTTGGAAGGTGACTTTAAAATCCCATAGGATTGGCCAATATATTAAGACCAGTCAATTTAAAAATTAAATTAGAGACATAGAGTGGCTTTACTTGTCACATGTGTACTCCTGTTAATCCTGAAGCAGGCTTCATTAGTACTTGCTCATTCCTATCCATTTATATATTTTAAGATTTCTCCTTTATAATGACACTGCTGCTTCCTTTATTAGATGGTCTAAATATACTTGGATAAAGCAAATACAAAGCCATTAGTGAAAGAGCACATTTTTGGAGCAGGCAATTGGAATACTCTGGCCTATTTAAATTCTAGCTAATTTTTTTTCTTACACATTTAATACTTCAGGACAAGGTAAAGAAGTCAAGAGAACTCCATCAAGACTTTTTGAGCTCATTTTTCTTGCAGAGACTTTTTTTTATCTTACCTTTTTTGCTTGTTTGTTTTCTGTAAATACTAATCCTAATTATGGCTTAAAAGAAATCCACAACATTAGATGACCTTAAATTTTGCATGGCGTGTTTCAAATATGACACAAATATCTCTGTAAGAAAAACATCTAAGGTTATCCTGATCAGGTCTCAGCTCTCTGGTATTGTTTTTAGGAGTCTTATATCTCTGCAAAATACAGAAGAAGTTTATTTGTGAATCTTCCCCCTTTAAGGGTTTTGGTTTTTTTTCTTGGAAATATTCTGATAATTC
This sequence comes from Cyrtonyx montezumae, assembly GCF_038088225.1. Taxonomy (NCBI): domain Eukaryota; kingdom Metazoa; phylum Chordata; class Aves; order Galliformes; family Odontophoridae; genus Cyrtonyx; species Cyrtonyx montezumae. The sequence goes on along the minus strand of NW_027072089.1, from coordinate 72,710,229 downwards.
AGTTTTGCTTTTTGGTGGTAAATATTAAGACATTTTTATATTGAAGCTGTGCCTTTGCAGATGCTTATGTGTTCTGATGACCTTTCTGAACAAACATGCAAAATAGAGTTCATGTTCAGTATTCTTGCAGACCAGGCTGCCCATGGCTCCATCCAATCTGGCCTTGAACGCCTCCAAAGATTCGGCATCCACAGCTTCTCAGAACAACCTGTTCCAGTGTCTCACCACCCTGACAGTGTTATATTTCTTCCTTCCATTTAATCTGAAACTTTTAAATTTAAAGCTGTTACCCCTTGCCCTGTCAGTACATTCCCTACACTGGGCACCTTTGTGTTCCTTACATGTCCTTGAACAAAGCTTCTTTTGCACTGGGTGTTTCTTCATTTTCGCAGTACTTGCCTTTGCCTCCTGTGAAATGGGTAGTGTGGTTGAAAAACTCATCAGTGAAGACTGGGGCAAAAAAGTCTTTGAGTAAATTTTTAAACTTTAACCTCAACTTTTCTTTCACGCCTTAGATTTAAATTGTATGAACTCTAACTATAGAGAAGACTTTTTAAAATATTCTTCGTAATTTTTTGTTGATGCTTTATTTGTTTTTGTTTTATAAATGATGCAGGCTTGCTTTGCTTTTGAGTGGAAAATATGGCTATTTTGCCTAAAAGGAACAAGAGTAACTTTTCACTAAACAGCTCTAATTTGGATATTATGATGTATATATAAAGTCTTGGGATGAGCTGAGGAAGAGGATACCAATTATGAAATACAAATTCTGTGCAAAATAAATGCATTATGAGTATTTTTCTTGACTTTTTTTTTTTTTTGTCATATTTTTGTAGTGGATGATGTAGTTGATGTAATAATGATCAGTATAGTAATTTAATATTACACATCAGTGCCAGAACTTAGCAGCATGAATTCTGGTCCTTGGGGCAGCAAAATTTTAATTACATAACTGGATATGTTACTCGTGGAATTTAAAAATACTTTTATTTTTCCCTTAGGTCAAAGGAAAGCAGACATACTATTATAGATAAATTTAGGACAGGTAAATTTTACATATTTATTGAAAGCAGTTTATTTAAACTAATCTAGATTAATTTTAGTTAGGGTATCTACTGCCTCTTAGCTATTTCTTATGTCTATATTTAGAACAGGAGTTAAAATAATAAAGTTATGGCGAGTCACAACACAGCCCCCCACAAAACAAAATACTAACAACCCTGAGTCCTTCATTTGTTCTTCTATCTGTGGAAGTGAAGGAATCTTTTTCTTGAACAAGTTTATGTGAAAAAGGCATATGTGAGACAGAGCATACCCTACTAGAGAACAAAGTAAGCATTAATTGTTTTGATTCTTCATATGACAGTATCTCATTTATTTATTACTTTGTCTTTTGTATGCTCTCACTGATTATAAAAGTGCCTCTAAAATCCTTTAAGTCAGGAAGCAAGATCTAAACAAAATTTAATTTCAGTAAAGATATATAATTGATCTACCCAGCCGACAGTTTCTTGAAGATATTGAAAACAAAGACAAATTATCTTAAAAGGAAGTGATTCTCTACTCCATAAGCATTTTATATTCATATTTTCACATGACATTTTATTTCAAACGGAGCTGACCAACTTCAAAATCTCTTCATATTGATATGCAGACTTTTCCTCTATGTGCCAATTAAAAGAAAAAAAAGAGGATTTAATAGGGTGTGGCATATGAATTTTAGAATAATATTTAGTGTTGCACTTGCCCTTTCTTAAGGCAGTCTCCACTTCATAGCACTGGTTAGAATTGCAAACACAATACCTTAACTTTTCTTCATAGAGATTTTTAATAACCTGGTCATCCTGGCAACGCTTTTTTAGCCACCTTTGTTTTAACCATTTTCCAATAGCTGACACTGAAGAGAGCCCAGGCATCATGACTTCCTGCCTCCACACAAAATTTGCTTTTATGTGAAATTATGATACTATCTTCCCTGTCTCACAGACAGGACATCAAATGTAAACCAAAATAGCTGAACTATCCCTGCCTCTTCCAGTAAAAACTGGAACACTTCTATACAAATCAAATGATTCAAAATACAGAGGTTGTGGGTGTACTGTTCCTGCATTAATGGACATACTGACTGATGCGTTCAAGTCTTAAGTAACTAAAGGTATCTGAGATTATTTGGTTGGTATCTGATTTGAGATAAAACATCCAATATCCAAAGATCAATGACTTGCTAGTTAGCAAATTAAATCTTGTGACAGATTGCCCTTTCAGTTGATTTGTTTGCTGATATGACCTTTCATATACTTACTGGTTTCCCTGCTTTATTTGGTGGGATCTGTAAAATAGATCTAGTTTAATAGCATTTCTAATTTTCTTGAACTAGCCATAATCTAGTTGCCAATCTAGACTTTAGAGAGATTCTTCTCTTTATTAAGTTGTAATTTGAATTCTTAGAATTTATGAGGTAGCAGAATAAAAATTCTAGATGTAACATGGCACAGGTCTGTTTTGACTAGTTTACTATTGTGGATTTATAAGACATTATATTAAGGCAACAGAGTTTTTAGGGCCATGGGTACAGGAGTCACACTTGCATGAAATGAAAATATGCCTATGGAGAAACACTTTCTAAAACAGAGTAAATCTAGTTAGGACATTTTTATTGTACAGAAACTGTGAACACTAATATATCAGGATTTATGTGTTCGATATAACTGACTATTAAAATAAACACGAGACATTGTTTAGTGTAAGGAACAAAAAATTATTCTCTGTCCTAAGAGATTTTCTGCTAATGTAATTTCCTACGAAATGAATAGATAGGTAAAACTAAGCAAAACATTTCATTGATAATTATAGATTATTGACTTTTCCCTCTGCTTCCATTATGGTACAGCTGACAGGAAATGAAGAACCAAGCTAAACATCATCTATAAGTAAGTGATCTTAACTTCCAGTTTTTGTTCAGTTTTATCTGAAAAAATTGTTTTCACAGGCACTGCCTGCCAGTTGCTGACTTGATGGTAAGTTTTGAAACATGGAGCCATTAAATGATCTCTGAAATCTCATGTGAAGAGATAGGAGTAAAGTTATTTTTTATGCTTCTGTCTGACAATGTCAACTACTAGCTACCATGGTATTCTTTGTACTGTACTAGAATGTTTTACATGACGAATTTTGAATACTGTAAAAGCTGAAAAGTAGCCTATAGATAGTGGCTAGCTTCTCTCAGCCTACATGGTTGCAATCAGTAAGGAACCAATGACAAAGATTGTAAAAATTCAATTTAAAAAAAAAAAAGACAGTTACAATACTCAAATTCTGAGTTTGGGTGCTAATTACATCATATGATATGTGCTAGAAAAACATAAGTATGCAAGCATTATTGTAAAATTAACAGATTCCAGTGAATGAATATTCACAAGGTATATCTTCTGGATGTTCTTAGTACAGGATCTCGCTGGGTTTGAGTTAACTTTGTTCATAGCAGCTCAAGAGGTGCTGTGGTTTGGATTTGTGGTTAAGACAGTGCTTATAAGACATTTGTTCTTTGGCTATTGCTGAACAGTGCCTACACAACACCAGAGCCTTCTCTTTTCCCCAGTGTGTGCCCTCAGTGAGTATGTTTGGGGTGGGAAAAAGCCCAGGAGGGGACACAGCCAGGACAGGTGAACTGAACAGAACAAAGGGTTGTTCCATAACATCTGATGTCATGTTCACTAATAAAAGCTGAGGCAGAAAAAGTATGGGGAGCTACCTTTCAAGGTGGCCATTGCTTGAAGAATGTCTGGACATCAGTCTGCTTGTGGGAGGTGGTGAGTAAGGTCCTTGGCTTTTATTATTTTCATTTTTATTTATTTTTATTTTTATTTTTATTTTTTGTATTATTATTAGTTTCCCTATCTGTTTTGTCTTCTTATTCTTTCCCATTCTGCTGTGCAGTGGTGGGAGGAACAAGTATATTTGCACACTTGGCTGTTGGCAATGGTCAACTTCACATATTTTTGAATACAATAAACATTATTTTCTGTCAGGGAGTACGGAAGAAAAATATGCTTAAAAAAAAAAAAGAATTCCCTACCAAAAAATAATGGAGACAGATCTCCTTAAAATGTTAAGTTAAAAAATTCCATGAAAAAGCTCAGAAGTTTTCTAGGGGTTGTTAGGAACACTTTCATTGTAGATTGAAAAAATCACAGTGAGCAGAAATAACTGAGTTGGCTGACAACTGAATAAATTAAACCCCGTACCAATGACTTTTAAAGGAATGTCCAAAATGTCTACAAGTAATAGAGAAAGTGTGATAGAGCTCAGTGCAGGTAAAGTACTTGGGATTTTGGTAGTAAGGATTAAAAAACTTGTGAGTGCTTTAACATCATTTGTTTTAGATCCATGTTTACCACCCATGCTTGGAAGGTTTGTAGATCCATCTAATAAGGCACTGCAAAATAAAAGGCTAAGATTATTTCTACCAGAATCGACTTTCACTTTTATGCTAGAAAACTCAGGTCCTCACATACTGCATCTATAATAATGGGATTCAGGGATCTTGTTGAAAATTCTAGCTTTCATGCAACAGTTAAATGAAAGGAATTATCACAAATGGTCTGGATTTATTTCATAACATTTTCATTTGAAAATCTTAATTTTCAGTTGGAATCAAATCAATGTTTCTTAATTTTTGAGTTATAGGAGCATCTGTTTGTTGGAAACATGCCCAATGTCCTCTGTGAAGACTTTGGGGGTATTAACAGTTAATTAACAGCAGCTGGGCTCAGCTCTAAAAAGACTGGAGTAAGTTCAAAATAAGTGTCTTCAGTGTGCAATGTAAACGCTCATAATGCCAAAGTCAGGGAAGATAAAGTGAAACAGTAAAATAAAACAGGATTATTGGCAGATGCTAAAACTGACCAAGAATAAGATCTGTTAGATTTCCATATTGCAATTCACTGTAGCAAAACCCACTACCAAAATTAAATAAATTACTTACATTGCAATAGGCAAATATTTACTAAGAAGGTTGTTTTTATTGTGAAAATAATTTTTCCCGTGGTCCTCTTAATCTTTTGAATTAGATGAAAGAAAGAAATAATAATAAAAGTAGTAGAAATTGATAACAAATCCACTAATGCTTCTCTAATACATATTCATTATGCCAAAGAAGTGTGACTTCTTGGTTTTAGGAAAAAAATTAGGGAAAAAAATCATATATTCTTTTTAAGATTATTCATTTGAGCATTATTAATAATTAAAGCTTAAAATTTAATTAAAAATAATTAAAGCTAGGTGAGCAAACTCAGCTTCACATTGAGGCAGCTTATAGCAAGGGCAATCATAATAGTCTGTGTCTTTCTGTTAAATGCGGTGTTCTCTTAACTGAAATAGCACATTGAAGGTGAAAACAGGAGACAAAGTCAAGTCTATTTTTAATTTTGTTGTAAAAAATAGTCTATGGTTTCAGGATGTACAGAAATAGGAGGTTATAAACCAAATTTATCTATCCGATGACAATAAATAAATAAATAAAAGCAGTTTAAATGAACCCATATATACATATATGCGTATTTTCTCTTTCTGCACATCATTGAAGTATTTTTTTCCCTGACGTAGGCAGAAATCATAAATTGAATACTAGTTCTAAAATTCTATGTTACTTAAAAGAAGGAAACAGAAAAACAGCTTTGTGGAGAGAGGGTGAGTTTTTCTATTTTTTTCTTCTAAACTGCAATCTTTAATTATCAGGTGATTGTTCTTGTAAAAACAAGAGTAGAAGACGCAAGAGCGTACATGGTATTTACACAAGGTTTATTAGATACAGATATTTCTGTGCTTATAGTCTGTATCTATTTCAAAGCTCTTCAGGGTACAGATGAAAATTTCCTGTGGAGTGCAAAAGCTCATGAACTGGTATAGCACAGGCAAAAATACTAAGTGACTTAAATACAATTTGTTTGAAAATCATTATATTTATTTGTCTTCTGACCTCAGAAGTTTTAAGTTCCTCCTTTCATCAGTGCTGTTAGGACTAGGAATTTCTAAAATTAAGCACAGATTTTTTTTAATTATATAGCTGGGGGAACTGGAACTTGAAGTTCATACAGAGTGGGAATTGTTGTAAAATTAAGAGCTGGCCATTTAAATGTTTGATCCATGGGCCTGCAGGTAGTAGAGGTGGATTGCTAGCAGCCGTGCAAGGTCAGACCTATGAAGAAATTCACTGAAGACATCCAATATCGTTCTCTCCATATTCTTCCATTTCATCTGAATATAAACTCTAACTTCTCAGTTTTGCATAGCTTTCTCATATTTGCATTTCCTGGCATTTTTCAACTCACTTTTCTACTGCAAGTTTACAGTATGTTTTTCTTACTCCTAAGATAGGGATTTCTCCATATAGCCAGGTCTTTTGCATTTACCTAGTTAGAAAGGTTACTATATTGGGAATGCCATTGCATGAAATTGCTGGTAAGGCTCCATACAGCGCTGATTATTGTCTGAGCCTGTATTTAACTGGCTGCACAGGGAACCAGTGAGATTTGCTCTGTGTGCACATATACACTCAATAATATTTCTGCAGTCCTCTCTCTCCCTCTATACTTTCTTAAACTGCAAACATCTGGATTTCTTTTTGTGGGGGTGCTATTGACTGCATGTGATAATAAAGTTTCAACTATGTTTAAAGGCCTGACAGATCTGCAGATTTCATCCCAAGTTTACAAAATCTTCCACTATTATGCCATGAGGACTGGGAAGCATCACAGCATAGGAAGAAGTCTTTGTATGGATACACACTCCCATATGGTACCTGATCAGACTACTCATCTGACTAGTGAATTATCTGTCAATGTACTTCTTTTTTTGCCTATGCTGTCAGAGTCACCAAAAGAACACATTTTCATAAGGTTTATCACTGTATCTTCCTGTAAGATGCAGATGTAGCGTAGTTGTATATCATTCTTTCTTCTTTCTGAATGAATACATTTTATGTTCTTAAAATAACATTTAAAGTCTTCAGAAATCAGTGGTTGCCTCCTCTTAATACATGTGCACCTTTATATTCTATTCATCCCTACTCATAGCCTTAGGACAAGATCACATAAATTACAGTTAACCTCTTTAGTTGGCATTAAAAATAAAAAGAAAGTAGAAATAAATCTGCTGCTGTAAAAGAAAGATTTATTGGTGATTACAAAGATATACTAAACTGATTAAGTATAAACTTAATTGGAAAGAAAATAAGCTAGAGAAGGAAACCTCTGATTCAGCTAGCTTTATATACATTGAGCTCTACAACAAATAAATTTAAACAGAGCTACTTTGAGAAGGAATATAATATTACTAATTATTACACGCAAAATTGCGCTGAGAGTGAGAAAAAGTTTAAATATGTATGAAACTAAGATTTTATTGTTAGTTTAATCAAAATGTAAAATAAAGATATTACTTCTCCAGTTAACAGATACAGGTTTAGTTAGAATGGAATAATGTAGTTGGAAGAGACCTTCAAACATAAAGATCAGCTGTCTGATTGCTTCAGAGCTAACAATTAAAATCATATTAAGGACATTGCCCAAATTCCTGCTGAACGCTGACAGGCATTGGGCATCAACTACACCTTTGAGAAGTCTGTTCCAATGTTTGACAACTCTTACAGTAAACAAGTTTTTCCTAACATCTAGTTTGAATTAATAACATTAATTGCAGTGAATAACAGTTCAGATTAACATACACATGCTTTTCCTTAAAAAGTCTAATATACTTTTGGGACTGGAAGTCAAAAGCATTAGAATTTTTGAGACTAGAGATTATGTTGAACTTGTCTGAAACTCCTTATCGGCAAACAGGAAGACTACAACAGAGACATTTTTCCTTGTCTTTAGAGACGCTAAGTAAACCAGAGTCTGCTTTCTTTTCATTGGTTCCCATGTGAAAAGTAAAAGTTCCACGGCAGTTTTCCCAAGGCAGAATTAAAAGTGTCAGACCCCGAGTACATTCATTGATCTTAATTACCCTAATCAGCCTCATATGGGACAGACCCACACCCTCTGCTCATTGGTCAGGAACTCTATTTAAGCTCAGTCCAGCACACCTGCGTCCTTCATTATACAAAGTTATAAATGACTTGCTCTCAGTCATTTTGTCTCAACTGTGCCCATCCTTTCTAGATCTTGCAGGAGTGAGTGCTGCTGCAAGGGCTATCCAGAAATAGGGCCTTCACGGAGTTGTCCTGATGCTGCTTGCTTGCCCCAGGGTAACTGTTTGCTATGCAGTGACTACCTAATGTGCTGAAGCCTTTTTACCGCGTGCAATCTTCCCTGAGCTCTACTGAAAGGCATTAAGTAATGATCATTTAGCTAACCGTCGGCTAACGGGCAAAACAGGATAAAACCTGCTGAGACCACTACGAGTCCAGGTAAGATGCGGAGGCTGTGCCGTGGAGTTGGAACAAAACGTTCAGTTTCTGTGGAGGAACAGTAAAATTGCTCATTTTGGACAGGTGAGAATGTTTATTTTAACTGTAGTCTATGTTTCTACCTAAAGCGTTTATTGGTATAAAGGACTAAATCTCATTTTAATCTCAGCTATCTCTAAGTTAGATCTGTCTGCTGGCCCTTGCTTTAAAATGCATCTGAAAATTCTTTGGGATAGTGTTTTTATTTATTTTTATTTTTTTAAGCTATGTTTTTGTAGGGGTCTGCAGAACAAAGTTCTGTCCTAAAGCTGGTATTTGTGATAGCTGAAGTAATTATTTCTTATTTATTTATTCATTTTATTCCTTTGATATATATCAAGACCAAATCATCTGGGTATGATCTAGTGTAGTATGTGGTACATCAGCCATCTGGGTATGATCTAGTGTAGTATGTGGTACATCAGCATTTGAAAAAACATTCTGTATAGATTTATGCCTTGAGAATTAGCGAAATATGATTTATTGAAGTATTTAGTAGGTGTTTCCTGCTTGATGTTTGGTTCTCGCTGCTGAGGCTCTGCTTTCAAAATGCTTAAAGAAATATTCTGGAAGTGGCATGTCGGTGAGGAGACAAGAGGAATAATTTGCTGAAGATGCATGAAAATCTGTTATATTCCTTTATCTTGTACAAAATGAGAGAGGAGGAACGTAGAACTGTTGCAAATATATTAGTGACATAAAGACTGTTGTCAATGAAGATGATGGGTGGCACCAGTAATTCCAATTTTCGAGATGGCAACTTATTAAGTCTGAGATTGAATTCCACTTTAACAGCTACTTCGCAGTATGAATAGTTGTGCTTTAGCTTCGTATTTTATACTAAGTAGATAGATGGAACTGTTGCTTTGTAGCACGTCTGAGACGTGGCTTTGTTTCTAATCTTGATGTGTTTACAGGTTGTTCTTGAAAACAACAAGTAATTTTATGGTGCTTTCCAGCCTCCATATGGGGAGATAATGAGACGCTAAAAGAATTACATGAATTATTTAAACAGTTATACCTGTTCTGCGGGCATATTTACATCAGCCTTTGCTATACGGAGTTGACTTTGCTAAGCTTTACTAAGACATAGTGAATAACTATCAGCAAGGCAAACTGCATTTAACTAGAGAATAGTGACAGAATGATTAGATTAAACACACCCAGTGCTGGTGTAAAGTAAATAATCCTAATAAGCTTTTTCTAAAATCAGTTCATCTGAAGGAAAAACTCAAAATGCTAATAATGCAACTTCTAAAAGCCTAGCAGTCAGTTTGTGCAAACAGTTCCAAAATAAAAAGTAAATTTTCTGTTCCAAAGTTTCAGTTAAATTAATAAAACTTCAATTTGTAAAAACAAAAATTGAAAGTGGCTAGCCTCTCATAACTCCTTCAAATTCTTTACAGTCTAGTAACATGGAGATAATCATTCTGAAGAGAGCCGTGAACAATTTGAGCAATTCACTTTGCAGAAGGAACAACTTTACATACTTTCTTAAAATCTGTCTCCTATCACACTTCATAAACAAGTGAAAAATTCTGAAGAGCAAGCAGTCACTAGAATCATGCTAATGATGTGGGTGCTGCCTGTCAGGTGTAGAAACTCATAGGGAGTGTGTTGCTCTATAATGATGCTGTCTCTTTGATAAACTGTATAACTGCTTGGTTTCAAGATTACAGTAGAAGTATTTTCTGTCTTTTAAATCCTATTATGGTACACAACTAACTGGACTTGTTATCTAACTGCTAGTGTGCTAACTCAAAACTAATATTACCTATGGTATAGGGCTTTGATGTCACCCTGCAAAGTAGAGTGACAAAAAAAGCCTGATGCTTTCTTTTTGCCATATTTGCCACCACTGAGGGCCTACATCTTAATTTCTTTCTGTATTGCTTAACATTTTTCAGGTCATGAAAGTATCCATTACAAAGTACATATTCTTATAAAATGCATCAGATTCTCAGGTCTTTTAATTTCTAGATTTTAAAGAGTTTAGGACTAGAGATCAAATGCCCAAATCATTAAAACTGAAAAGACTTGGTTAATAACAAAGCTTTGTTAACTCTCCCTTAGCACTTCTTTGTAATGGTATTTCACACATCAAATTTTTCATTTGCAAATTTTGTGCTATTGAGGGGACTATATATTACATGAAACTAAGTAATGTGATGTTCAGACAAGGAAAAATTGCTCTGGGCACATGTTAACCAAAAGATGATGCTGAGGACTTGAAGGATTTGTACGTGGTGTCTGTAGGTACTTGTCTCAAAACATGCAGCTCAGGCTCCATGGTGGGGAAGGTGCTGTGGTTAGCAGCAGGCCTTACTGAAGGCTGGTGCCAATGTATGTATTCCTGAGTCTCCAGTAGAGCAAGTATAGGAAAAAGATCAAATAAAGTTCAGGCAAGCGGTGGGGGTGCTCTGCTTGATCAACCATTTGAGACCTCCAAGAATGTCCACTAGTTTTTTGGGGAAGGTTTTTGGCTTCAGGTAGAGCATGTGTGAATAATGGCACCACCCCTTAAGAACTCAGAGCTGCTGTTTCTATAAGAGCATCCGTCTTGAGAGTCTGCAGGTCGACCCTCTTCCACTGGGTAATAGAACTGAAGACTTCATTGCTGGATCCCCGAGTGGTGACTAGATATATATAGCTTTTAATCTTTTTCCTTGTTCTTTGTTCTCATATCTCTCTCTCTACTTTAACTTAGCATAGTAACAATTATATACAGCAAGCCTTCTTGTTTCGTGTCTTTCTCTGTTATTAAATTTGCTTTTGGTTTTTCTGTTACCAGATTTGCCCTACTTATGGTTTTGTGTAACTCTTGTTGGAATATATTGAGGAAAGATTGAGGAAAGTATACTGAATAATTGATTGTTTAATCTGGCTACTTTTCCTGGGTTGTTGAAGTTGCTGAGACACAGTGACCTTACAGCTTCATGGCCACAATGACCAGGGAAGTCCCTCAGAGAAAATAAAACTCACCTCCTTCAAAACCCATTGAGTGGAGTGAGTTGGACTGGTTCATTACCCTCAGTGCAATTAGCCAATCTTGCACAGAGAGACAAGATACTGATTTACTGCAAAATTGTGCGATTTTGAGTGCTAGGTGTTCTCTCTCAGTGCACAGAGGAGTTTTCCACAATGCTGTTTCTACACATTCTTATCACTTGATCACTATCCCTCTACAGGCTTAAACTCTAAAACTGATCACCTAATTTGCATATTATTATACAGAATATCACACAATACTTTTGATATTGTACATGCTTATTGAGAGGGCTTCCAGGTGGGCTTGGATCTTCAAGTCAGTGCATGTGATTTTTAGTGTAAGGTTCCGTTAAGGATGGGGCTAATCTCTCTTTCCTAGGACTGCGCTAGTCATGCTGATGAATGTTTAGCTCCTGTATTTACAGGATGCTCCTGTCTTTAAGGTCAAGCTTGGTAACCGCATTGTGATCGGGTTACTTTACTTAATCACTTTCAATTGTTTCATGGATGGTCCTACACAAAAGTATGTATTTGGTATATCTAATTATCCCCTTACAGAAACTTCTACAAAGGTTAATTCCTACTTGTCTTACAAGTATGTCTAATACTCAGTACATTTTAATAATAGTAAAATTATATGCACTGACTTGTTACAGCCTTACTGCTATTGAGGGCCACTGTTAACTTTTTCTGAATATAATGCTGCTTTTGGAAGCGTAGACCAAGAGCTTTCACGGCCTTCTTTATTTGCACTGCTCTTCTGAGAGCACAAACAGGTATCTATAAATTCTGTTCAGACTGCACTTCTGTGTCATACATGTGTAAACCTTCCAGCTCTGTGTGGTGTCTGTGGGTGACAGGTCTTAATTTCTTCTACTTCAATACCTATGGTTGTAGTTGAATGCAAAGTCACAGCTTGAAGCAGTGATTGAGCACCTGGTAGGAAGGCAGTGCCAACCCAAAGCAGATCAGGTGCATGCAATCTACCTGAGTGACAGGGAGGGGTGGGCCCAGGATCTACCCCTTTGCAGGCCTCATTTAAGGGTTGGCATTGAAGACAAGGGTATTTTGCTGGAGATCCCTGCTTACCTGAGGCCTTCCAAGGGTAAGAAGATATTTTTTTCCTTTGTTTCTGTGTCACAGCTGCTGCATTTGAGCATATTCTCACTTGCTGCATCCTAGGACTTAGCTGCTCCACTGTCATTGCTGTGTTTTCTGTCGTGTTACAGCGTTACATTGGTAAATGAGACAGCCTTACTTAATATTGTTACTCTTCTGTCAGTCTTTGGCCTCAAGTTTCTGGTATGTACCTGTTTGTACTACATTGTTTATCAGGTTTGTCTGGAGAACCTTTCATAATTCATTTAAATAAAGGAATTAAGGGTAACAGTGAAGTCCAGATAGTCATTCTAAGTGCTAGAAGCAGTGAAAGGGAAATCTAGTATGAAAGTAAAACTATATTAAATAAATCAGTAACAGCATAGAGAATCTGCTGTTAATCACTTGTGTTGAAGGCAATTACAAACAGCTAACTATACATGCTAGAAAACCTTCTGGCCTTGTATCTGGTTATCAGTAATAACTAGTTAGAGGCAGGGAGAGCAGAGCAGTCTTGCCATAAGCAGTTACAGAACAAATTTGCCTGAAGATGATGTTTTTCCTGAAACCTAATAGTTTATTCATACATCTTAATATTTTCCTCTGTTGAACTATTCTCAGTAAATCTACTGCTTACAGGCAAAAATATTTTTACTATGTATTGTATTATTGACTCGTGAAGTGTCAAGGCTTTTCTTTCAATGTTTTATCCCTGAAAACATTCCCAAAGGGGAAGTTTCCTAATAGCCTGATTGCACTGACAAACATCTCAATAACTGTTTCTAATGTGGTTTGGTAGCCCCAGGTTGTGCCTAAAGCATGTGAAAGGCAGTATATCAACATGTTGCTATTTACTTTAAACTGTCTGTTTTTAAATACAGCAGTGAATGCAAGGCATAGTGTACCCTGGGAGAGGCAGAGGTGAACTACCTGCATGTTGCTTTTTACTAAAATAATGAATGTATTGCTCTTTTTATACCTATTTAAGACCCCTAAATTCTTGAGCAAATTACATAGGTTGTAAGTAATTCCTTTTATTTATTTCCATGGAAAAAGTAGCAAATACAAAGATTACAGTAACCCTATTTCATGGAGCAAAGCACTGCTGTAAAGCATTTTGTCAGTTTACCCCTTTGCTGCCATTAGTTGTGGGGCAATAAAATGTAATAGAATATTGTTCAGAGGGTTCAACCTCTATTGGAATAACAACACTATCTGCCTCTGACATCATGGGCAAACCTAATGCAATAGGAGGTCTTACTTTTGGAGCTGTTCTTATGATACTTCTGAGTATCAATAAGAGTAGAACACCATAAATTGACTCCACCTAGGGAGTTGTTACTGCGATTGTGTATTTGGCTTGGCAATAAATGAGAAATACTATGGTAAAAAGCATAGAAACATTTTTTTTTCCACAGTGGTATTTAAGTGCATATGATCAGGGACAGTTGCACAAAGAATGTTATAGGAATATTTAATTATACCTAATTAATAGTAGTTTGATAGTGTAAGTGGAAATAGAACGATCTAAGGTGAAAATTGTAAGTGTAGTCTGTGTTGTAAAGCAAGGGAAACACTTTGTACAGAAATTAGAACTCATTTGAATGTGATGGTTTTTCTACAGGCTTCAGAAGATAGGTAACCTATTTCACTGTGCATTTTGTTTGAGATTTAATGCTAGTAGGTAAGCAAGAAACATCTTTCAAAGTATGAGCATGCTGACTGCTTAAAATGTTGCTTTTTTTGTTATTGTTACCAACAGCTTTCTCCTCCATTGTTCAGTTTCTAGAAAGGAGAACTAGGATGTGTAGTGCTCAGCACAATACAGTGCTTTGAACGGCCCAAGACACTAGCATGTGTAGCATCTGACTTCCTCTGCCAAGGCACAGGCAAAAGGATCCTGCCCTGGATTGGAACTGGCATTATTATGCTTCAGGCTGACAGCAAAATACATTGTTGTAACTTTCCAGCTAAAGAAATGTGTTGTTATAAATGCCTTGGAGGAGGAGACTCAAGGTGCTAGCAATTTGTTTCAGGAAAGCCTCCAAGATGAGTTTCTGTTCTTTGTGTATTTCCAAAATAAGCAGATAATTTAATATAGCTTTCTATAATTTCCTGCCTCTAAAGTACTGAAACTAGACAGAGGTCAATTTAAGTGTAAATGTGACACAATGGTGATTAGTGCAGCAGCTCTGTGAGAGTAGACTAGTTATAAGTGGCAACTAAAACAAGGCAGGAATGTAATTACTTGAATAATGAATAATTTAAATTTTTAAATGCATTTCTATCAAATCAAATTGTCAGAGCTTTGAGCTGTTGTTAAATACTTAAAATATTGGTAAGAGAAAGTTTATATTTGCATTCCCAATGTTATTTGTATGTGAAATGTTTAAAATCCTATAATGTCTTCAAAATGAGGATTAGTGCAAATACAGAAATATAGCTACAAGTATTTTTTGACAAATATTTTTAACTTAAAATGGATCGATCACAGGTATATAGAATGTAATGAGTAGATACATCGTTGAAAACATTAACTTAAAGAATTAGCTTGACATTTTATCAATTTATTACTTCCCAGAGTAGTCTAATCTCAAAACACCTTAACTATCCAGACTTTTCAAAGAGTGTGTTAATGGTGACAAAAGACTGACTGAGGTAATAGATTAATCAGAGCCTATGAGCTAATTAGTGAGATCCTAGTTAGAACCACAGAACCTAATGACTTGACCAAGCTGTCTTGTGCAGAATCAATTGATCTCTCACTCTTCTTTAAACCCTATAAATCTCATTAAGTGCTGGTAATGCATCTGGATCCCTGGACTTCAGTCAGGCCACCTACTGTGAGAAGGATTTTGCTAGACACTGAGGTAACATGAAACAAGGGGAGAAAATGACGCCCAGTTTACATCCTGATGCATCTTGCAAGTGTAAAGTACTCTTTAAGGACGAGTCTGTCTCCTGCTCTACTTGGTGTCCTGGTTTCAGATAAAACAGCGATAATAGCACACCAGTGTTTTTGCTGAGTGATGCAAGCATGCCCAGGGCTGGGCTGTTCCTCGGGGCAGAGCTGCTCTTGTAGTGGTGCATGGGGGCCGGGATCGTGCCTGAATGAGGCCAGGGGTTATTGTGTACCATGCGGCATGCAGAAAGGTCATGAAGCTATGGGCAGCTGGCTGCTGTTTAGGGGTTGCCAAGCATTGGTTGGTGGAAGCTGAGTAATGGTACTGCGGATATATATGCATTCCTGCTTTTTTTAAATCTCTTTTCTTTTTCTTCATTAGTAAATAGTCTTCATCTCACTTGAGTTCTGTTTCATTTCTAGTTCTTTCCCCCATCCCACATGGGGGCAGTGAGTGAATGGCTTTGTGGTGTTGAGCTGCCACTGGGGTAAACCGCAACAGCTGGGCAGTAATTACGGTTGGTTTGCTAATTTTAAACTGCTAATGATTTATCAGTGATCCTCTTTAGTGGATTGAATTGAGATTAAATTTCTGGTTTTTGTTCCCTTATTACTGGTTTCCCTGGATGAATAGCTGTAGAAAGATTCTCTGCTTTCTGATATGCATTTATTTTCTGTCTAGTTCCAAGAACAAAATGTATTGGTGGACTTCTTGTAAAAGTATGAATTTGAAATGAGTCTAGGATGCACTGAATGCACATATGTGAGGAACCAAACTCCCTAGATGACTCATTCACTTCATTCTGTGGTGTGTTTCAGTTTTCTGGCCATGTTTTTTGTAGAAATTTAAATATTACTGAACGAAGAGAGAATGTCAATACTTATCTTCCGATTACACAGAAATACAGATGGGGAAGATAAGGACAGACAGTTTCAAAACATACTTTATTTCTAAGACGTGAGTTTATCTATCTTCAGGGAAGTTCTTTTCCTTTGAACCAGTGGGATGTCACACAATTCTTCATGCACTGGAGGATATCCTGAAATATTCCTTTCTGAATAAAATATTGAAAGAATTATACAAAATATAAAAACCTTAAAGTTCCTACTCCATAATTCTCCTGATTAGTAGGTCACTCTGAGCTTAGATAGCCCTGCTGGATTATAAACCTGAGCTCAAACATGTGAGGTGAACAGAAAAGAGAGCAGAATTCTTTGCCTTTCAAAGATGGATTATCTGTGTTAAACACTATGTGTAGAGGTGCTAATGTCTCTATTGTGACAGTTGAATATTCTGTATCTTCTTTTTAGATTTCTCTTCAACTGAAAAAGTAATTATGGTTCTTTGTTAGTGATTAAACTACTTTGTTCACAAACACTATTTTTATTACTTAAAGCATGTTACTTTTTTGTGCTTTTTTTCCCCCCAGTTTTGGCCACTCAACTGGAATATGATCAAAATTGACTGTGATGCTGTATTTGCAGCTGTTTGAATTTGCATTTGCAAGAGGACAAATTTTTATCTTGAGGTGTTTCAGGCAGGTTTGCAAATGAAATACAGATCTATACTGTACATACAGATTCAAGTATTTTCTGTGCAGTTAATTTACACACTGCAGTCCTGGAACACGGGGTATATACCCCATGTTCAGTGATCTGTACCTTAACAAGATCTCAGTTCACACTAGCGTTAGGCTTCTTAGATGCTGTTAGCCCACACATTTTTCCCTTCTCTTGTTTTTTTTTAACCTCATATGTATTTTTCTTTTTTAGCACACAACTATTTGCCAACTAGTGGTAGACTTAATTGGAAATACAGTGGATAAAGAGGGGATAACCTTACTTCTGGTATTACCTGATCTGACAAACAGCTCACATTTTATATGGCATGCTCCTGTTGAGCTACTGCAAAGCTTCCTCTTCAGCAAAATTTGATTGGGGCTGATTGTATAGCTAACTCAGTGCTGCCAAAATGCAACAATTTCTTCAAGAAAAATGAACAGGACTTTTAGCAATGAGACTTTGTTACACTCACATATGGTGTGCTGTATCCAAGAACTGTTGGATCAGTCCTTGGAATTTGAAATGGACAGATATATCTTTTCAGGTTTTTTTGTATTTGTCATGTTAGATATACATTGTATAGTAATGAACATATACACTGTATAATAAAAAGTGATACTGTCTCCACACAATACAAAATAAAAAGGTGTAGGCAGTGCTTACAGGAATTGTTGAAGCACTTCAGTTGTTGCTGCATGAAGAAATACTCCAGCTAGCTGCAACTAAGCCAGTATCTTCACATAATGCTTCTTAAGGCATAGAGACTGAGATGAGGGAAGCTGTATAGCTGCATAGCACTGCTCTGGGATTGGGTTATTTGGCAATACAAACAACAACAATAAAACCTGTATAGATGAAGCTGTATTCTTCTAGAAATTTATTTTAAAACATCTTCCTGAATTGTGCAGCACAGACAGCTGTCACGCTCCAATATAAAGGAGGGAGACGAGGTTCTTTATATGCATATGTATACCTGCTGGTGAGATTAAGACAACGCGGGTCAAATGTTATCCCAACCAGTTTATGACAAATACTAGTTGCTTAGGGATATGGGGAAGGTGTGCGATAGAAAAGAGATGAAAAGCAAGGAGACTTGGCAGAAAGCAAGAGAGATATAATCACCACCGTGGATCCAGCGAGGTTCGTAGTAGGTCCATTGATCTCAGGATCTTGTCAGGTCACCACGGGGGATGGGAGATGGCAGCAAGCAGGCCTCAGGGTCCGTCCTAAGTCTCTTCGGGAGTTCTCCTCAAAGATTTCTTCTTTGGGAGTTCTTCTCCCGAAGTCCTTAGTTCAGTGAAGGCCTTTTATCCCTCATTTCTCAGGTGTTTTTTCCTTTTCTCTTTGTTTGTGTGACATGTCTGGCCCAACAGATAAGCCAGCAGCGGATGTTGCCTTCATTGCCATGCAGGAGCATTGTTGTCTTTTTGTGGTTGTCAGCTTCTCTAAGCCGCACCCCGTGCCCCCTCCTCCCCCCCCCCCCCCCCCCCCCCCCGAAAAGACTATTTGCACCTATTTCTGCTTATCTTTACAACCATAAACAGAGACAATGGCACCCATCTAGATGACCAGCAGTTATCAGTCAGAGTCTTGTCACCAGAAAAGGCCTTACAAAGCAAACTTTGAGACAAAGGAAAACAATTTCTGTCTTTCACAACTGTTTATAATCTGCTCTCTGAAGTAGTTTGTAGTAGTGGTAGTAGATAAGTATATGGTAAATGGTAAGACTCATAAACATAAATTGCACCTCCTGGGCTGCATCTAAATACTGTATTGAGTCATTTGGGAAGTTCTATCATACATAATTGTATGCTTGTATCTTTTAAATTTAATCAACTTAATTATAAGGAAGCTTCCTAAAATAGAACTTTTGTTCCCTTATGAAGAAAGGTGACTATCATGATGGCAGTGTTTCTGTATTCC
Organism: Cyrtonyx montezumae; assembly: GCF_038088225.1. Taxonomy (NCBI): domain Eukaryota; kingdom Metazoa; phylum Chordata; class Aves; order Galliformes; family Odontophoridae; genus Cyrtonyx; species Cyrtonyx montezumae. Next base: position 72,691,309 of record NW_027072089.1, on the reverse strand, counting down.
GGCTCTTGTTAGAATTATTTCTAGCTGTCCTTCATACTGCATGATTATAAAATGGGTTTTTAACTGCTAATATGAGAAATCGTCACTGAAGTGTACAACCATCAAGTGTAGAAAAACTAAGGAAAATATGGAACTCAAGTCATGAAACTCCTGTGGAGTTCAGTCTAGAACTGCAATCTAATCTTTGTGTCCAGAAAGTCCCAGGATGAGCTTTGACTTTAGGCTTAAATAAGCATTTTGTATGCACTAAATTACTTATATTGTCCATTACATAGTTATATGTTTGGATAGATCATCTAGAATGTCACTGAATGACCACCATGACTTTGCTGTTATTAGTATTTAAGAAAAGGAATTTTTACAATGACATCAAAGTGGAATCATCCATCTAGTAGTTATGGTCATTCAACTCTTCTATGCAGCATAAGAAATGAAATACAAGGAAGCCAGTGTGTTGAATGTGAAAGCTAATTCAATTTGAATAGATCCAAACAGCAAAGCCCATTTCTTGTTTGTCTTAATAATAGATATCCAAGAAATGCCCTTAATGTCATCTAATGCATCACCTCTTAAATGCTGTATGGAGCATTTTAATACTACTTGCTACTGACCAATTCCCCAAAACTTTTTCAGACCCTGTAGAGAGAGTCTTCTGACCTCCATAATATTTATGACCTTTGTGTTAGTTGTGGCACTCATTCTGGTAGCTTGTGCCCAAATTATCAAGCAGTCCAGATCACTTCATTAGTGATCTGTCCTCTTCACTAGATTAATTTTCTTATTGCTCATATCACTTACAAATTAATCACTAATAGCATTCATATTTCCTTTCAAGTCTTTGGTAAAATGTTAAGTAATATGGGGTTAAAACTCTCTGAAATCCTGCTAGAAGTGCACCCTCTCTGGTTATGTACCAGTTTTTTAATCTACTTACTATGTACTGAATTTTCTGAGTCCTTCTGACTGAAATACTATGCAGTAAGAAGACAGTTGCTAAGCAGAGTGCTAAGTAAATAACTTGATACTTCCTATGAAGGAAATAGCCTGATATATTTTTATCGAAAGTAATGTTGCTTTTATCTCTTCTAGTCTATCGTTAATTACATTTTAATCCTTTAATTCTTTAGCACTACCATAAGTTCTTTGTTATAACCTTGAATCAAATATTTAGTATTTTACATAGGATCAATAGCAGACTGACAAGCTGTTGCTGTACAGAACTCATGAGGTTCCACAGATCCAAGTACAAGGTTTTGTACATGAGTTGAGGCAACATCCACTACCAATACAAGCTAAGGGATGAAAGGATTGAGCACATCCTTCTGAGAAAGGACTTTAGGGTACTTGTGGATGGTATGCTGGGCAGGAGCCAGCAATGTGCCCTCACATCCCCAGGAAATCAACCATATTCTGGGCTGCATCAAAAGAGTCATGGCCAGCAGGTTGAGGAAGGTAATCTACCCCACTTCTCTGTGCTGGTGTGGCCTCACCTGGAGTATTGCATCCAGATGAGGAGTCCTCAGTACAGGACTCATGTTGGAGTGCATTCAGAGGAGGACTGTGAAAATGAATCAAGGGATGGAACACCCACTACCCTTTCAAAGATAGGTTTAGAGAGCTGGGGTTGTTCAGCCTGGAGAAGGCTCCAAGGTGACCTGATAGCAGCCTTTCGGTATCTGAGTGGGAGTTAGAAGAAAGGTGACAGGCTCTCTAGCATGGTCTGCTGTGATAGGACAAGGGTACTGTTGCAGTTTCAGATTTAGGTTAGATGTAAGGAAAAAGTCTTCTATGATGAGGCACTGGAACAGGTTACCCAGAGGTGTAGTGGAGACCCTGTCCATGGAAACATTCAAGGCCTGGCTGAAGGGGGTTTTGAGCAACTTAATCTAGCTGTGGATGTCCCTGTTCGTTGCAGGGGAATTGGACTAGATCATAGAATTGTGGAATGGTTTGCGTAGGAAGGGACCTTTTAGATTACTTAGTTGCAACCTCCTTGCTATAGGCAGTGACTCCTCCTTCTAGACCAGGCTGCCCATCCAGCCTGGCCTTGAATGCTTCCAGGGACGGGACATTCACACCCTCACTGGGCAACCTATAACTATGTTTCACCACTTTTACAGTAAAGTATTTCTTCATGATATCGAGTCTAAATCTACCCTCTTCCAGTTTAAAACCATTTCTTGTCCTGTTGCTACATGCCCTTATAAGTGATAGATTCTTAGATGATCTTTAAAGGTCTTTTCCAACTCTTAAAGATTCCATGACTTTTCTTGTTTGTTCTTTAATGTATGTGGAACTTAAGCTTTCTTCCATTGGATATGAACCTTGGCTAGTGAACAAATTTTTGTTGAATGTTTGTATTCCTGCCCCCAGCTCCCCCTGGAACCAGGTGTTTTGGATGATACTGTTGTGGAGCAGCTTCCCTACATTTGAGATGGTGTTGCATCTCTGTACTGTGGTGCTGTATCATTGCCTCTTTCTGACTTGCTAAACATATTCAATTTTCTACTTATTCAGTGAAGCATCACAACTACCTTTTCTACCTCAAAATGCACTTAATACTTAATTGGTTCTTTTACTTTCATTTCTAACTTAACGGAGTAACACATGGCTTTTAGTTTCTTTCCTATTTAACTCGAGCTTTGGTAACTGTTTAATTCTAGTGTCTTTTATTTCCTTTTTTTTTTTTTTTGCTGCTTTATAACTGGTTTCATATTCAGTGCACTCCCTCTTTACATGTGTTCTGAGACTTTGGAGTACTTTTTCTCCATAAGCATCATATTGATTTTTCTTTTTAAATGAGCAAAACATTATTCAGACATAATGTTGTGATTGCTTGAGCATCTAGTCAAGGAATGTTAAATAACTTCAAATTATTGTTCCATTAGTATTTTGACAATTAATTTGAACAGTTTTTCTGTGGATTCCTGAATACAGTTTTGTATCTGTGAATGAAAATAATGACAAATTTGTAAAAACAGAAATGTTCATTTTTTTCCAGAAGTAAAAACATGTCTACAAAAACATTACTTAATGGAAAAATTATAAAATAAAATAAAACAGTAATAATGATGGATACTTCTATAGTAAATTCTTCAGAATTAGTCTAGGCTTTCTGGAGTTTTAATGTCATAGAGAGCAAGGGGGATGAGAAAGCCTGAAGTATGTGATGTTGCAGTAGCCAACAGAAGGAAGTCTTCTGGTTAGACTTCTGCTTGGCTTCTAAATTTTTAAAGAAAAATATGAATTTCTGCATCACAACTATAAGTGGTTAAGTGCGTGAAGTTGCCCTGTAAGTGGGTGTACAGTACATACTGTGATACAAGTTCCCTCCTCCTTACTTTGACTACAATTAAACATTCTCTGGGAGGATCTATGTGTTTAGATTTGGATTAAAATGGGATCTAGTGATTTTTTGAGTGTGCGTTGACTCTTGTTTTGGACCTCTGTATCAGTTATTCAGTGGTAGGTGTTAGTTAGCATGTAGGCATAGTAGTGCTGTCATTGGAAGCTCCAGTAGAGAAAGCTGTTACTGGGAAGTAGCTGTATCTTGAGCATCCTCACTGCAAGAGTCTGAGGCAAAGTAAAAGTTTCCAAATACCAGACTGTACTTGTCACAGCTGGTATGCATAGCAATTGCAGCAGAAAACTGCATGGCACAGCACTTTCTTCAGAATAAAAAATGTGCCTCTATTCCAAAGGATCCTGCTAGGCAATATGTAACAGCATCATATGCAATCTAATGAATTAGTCATGTGAAGCTATTAATCACATTCCTTTCACCACTTGCACCTCTATTAATCAATTTGTGCCAGAAATTTAACATTACAAATTCCTCAGACATTTCATACACCTACCACTGTTTAAATTAACCTTAGACTTTGTCAGATCTCCTTTTCCTTCGAACTATCTTTTCTCAAGGCAGTATTTCTATAGAATGTTAGTTATTCTAATGTTGTGGGGAGTCACTTTTAGTATTATAGATCCAGAATATTTCATATCCAGCAATGCACAACTACATCAATTAAGCTTTGTACATCTGTTAATAACTTCAGCAAGTAGAAGAAAGTGAGGTTTCTCCATTTCATGGGTGAGTGTAGCACAGAAGCTATGTTGTATTCTTATTCTTGAAGTACTGAGGACAATCTGGTGATGGAAATGAGCATAAGAATAATACCATGTGATACTTAAAATATGCTAATTTCTGGAAAAAGGGCATGTATTTGGGTGAGGTTGCTGTTGATATACACTGTTTGGGGGGGAAAAAAAACTTACTGTGGGAAAACATTCACATATTGGGAAGTTGATATTGAGACACCAACACAGAAATAGGACTTTAGGATCTGATGCCCCTGGAGGGTTGAGATTTAACTGTGCAGTTAACTTTTCTTTTGTGAGGTTGAGGGAGGGGGGCAATAGTTGCTACTCTATTGGGAGTATACTTGTTCCCATCATCTATATTACTGATAAGAGTTGGAAGAGTACTGGCCCCTGGAGGGACATCATGACATCACTTACCACCAACCTCTATTTTAATCAGTGTTCTGTAGTAGATCCCTGACAATCGGTCTAATGTTGATCTTGTCCCTGATTTTTTTTAACCCGTAAGCTCTTGATCTGATCATGGCTGATTCTCAGAGGAAGTTCTAGACAATCTGATTCTTCATGATCTGTTTATTAACACAGAGGCCTACTCTGCTCCTCCTTTCTTGCTCATCTCTTGTGAATACTCTGTATCCCTCATGCACTGCTGTGTTATTTGTCCCGCCGCATTTCTATGGTTGCAATTAGGTGACCATTTTCTAATTGTGTCATGGCTTCTATATCTTCCTTATTTCCCATGGTGAGTGCATTGGTGTAGAGGCATTTCAGCTGGTAGTGTTTTTTAAGATATAAAATTCTATAAAATGTCATTGCATTTGACTCAGCTGGAAATATCTATAACTATTAATCATTGTTGTCCATCTTTAGCTAATGGGTATAAAGGGACAAGGAAAGTTTGTCTTATTTTAATGTCTTATTTTATACGTCTGTTCTATGATGTTTTCCAGACAGAAGTAATTTCAGTAGGTCATATTAGTCTCCACTGTATACAAAAGAAACTCAGGATAAGTATCTTAAGCATAGCAACTTGCTTCATGGTAAGATGTGGGTTTTGTTTTTGTACTTTGAGACCTCACTTGGTAAAAGCACTCTGTGAATTCTGCAGCTGATGGTCAGCAGAAGATTTAGGTTTACACAGCTGCTCCAACCTGTCACAGTTGTTCAAATTTGTCTCCAAATGCAGACTTAAGTTTTGGTTTCATACATTCCGGTATGCTACTGCTGCCAAACAACCAATCTGTCAGTAGAAGCTTTCAAAGTCATATGCTCTGAGGGGGGGGGAAATACAGGAAAAAGACAGCTACCAGAAGCTGACCAACCATATAACAGCAATGAATGGAATGGTCTGTCATGCTCAGGCACTCAGCAGTGATAAAATACCGTAAAGAGGAAAATAAAGGTTTTTAATGTCTGCGAATTCCACAGTTATGTCTGACTCAAGCCTTTAAAATCACAGTTGTTCATTACAATTGCATTCTAGGGTTTGTATTGCACTTCAAGGAAAACTAAATCTCAATTGTAAGTGGTTTATTTGTTTTTTAAATTATAGTCTTATGACCACTAATCAGATGTGTGATGTCATGCCGATAAGACTTAATTGTGCCTTAAATAGGATCATATCAACAGTCTATTTCTATTGAAAATCATAACTTACTTAACAGCTTACTTAACAGTTTTCTATGCAAAGCCATAATTGCACCTTGTAGTTACCTGGAGGTAGGTAAAGATTTTTTTTTCATTTCTGGCATTACTGTGAAAATTTTTGTGTGAGTAACCCCTTGTTATTGTTGTGTTTGTTCTGTGGAATCGTTTAGCATGGTGCACCAAAAACCAGTATATATGAATGACATATAGTTATGATTAGTTTAGATTCTTTATGTTTTATGGTTTCTTCTTCCTTTCTGTGCTGCTTATTTTCTTATTCAAGAACACAATTTGAAAGTCAGTTTATAATGAAGGCTGACTTCTCATATCTATTTAAGAGATGAATTTACGATGTCAGAAATTCTTGCTTCTGCATCAGCCCAATTCTAAAAACTGTTTCCTGTTTTATACAAGTTCCTTGATATTCATATTATTTTCAAAATAGATAGAAGAAACGTTATCTTGCATTCCTTAGACTCATAAGTTTCATGAATCATTCTCAGATCTCTAAATTGTTCCTTCTGTTAAGTGATGGGATGCTCTATTTACAAAGCACTGGGGAGCAAAATCCATATCAGAAGGAACATGAGTTTGGGTGTGGAAGAGTTTTTTCTTCTATTGTATGTTTATGGTAATAACATCTCAATATTTTGCTTGTGGCTTAGAAGTGAAAACTTAAGAATAGAGCTGAGACCTCAGAGTAATCTTATTCTTCTACTGAGGTTAATATATACTCAAATCAATTTCCTAACCTTAAAGCTGAAGTCCATGTCTATAAAATTTGAGTATCTTAAGGAAAATATATAATTTAAGTCATTTTCAGTTAAAACCTTTTTTGCTTAATCTTTTTCTTTTGTTTCTATATCTGAAGTTTCCTGTTTTCTGTTACAGAGATGATACAAAGAAGTGATGGGATTGCTACCTGAGCCTATTTGACTTATAGTTAGCTATTTTCAAATGCATTCTGAAACTTTTTACTGCAGCATTTGGTGATTCTTTTTGTAGGATTTCTAGTCCTCTTGATGTAGATTTCTTTTTCAAAATATAAAATTGTGCTACCCTTCTATCTGCTATTTTCCTTAAATTTTGATCTTCAGCTTAGGCTTTTGATCTCCATTGTGCTAACATTGTTAATTTTGTATAATCTACTCAAGTATTATGGATGATTGGATATTGAAAATTGGATATTTGCAGAAAAACTGTGAAGCAAAAATAAGACAAATTAAAATGAGAATCCGCATGGCAGAGGAGAAGATGGAAAGTCAGAGAAAGGGGAAGAAAAGGAAAAGTAAGAATTTGAATAAATTAAAAGTAAAGTAGAAAAGAAGTAGATTGATTTAAATTTCACTTACTGAGTTAAAAGAAAAATAAAGAGTATATATACTGAAGAGCTAGTAGGAGAGGATATTCTGATCTCAAACCAAATGCTTCTTGCTGTAATTGGCAGATGCTACTGAGGAATGTGTTTGAATGTCCCTTCCTGCTCAGAGATGATGCCACACATCCTCTAACTACTGTTCTGCCACCTGAATGATTCCATTCAGACCTGTCTCAAGTGGAAGAAGCTTTGTCTTAAGTAGACAGAACTTGTGAATGAGTGCCTTCGGGGCTGCAATATACTTGAAAATTTTAAATAACGTAATTAGATATAAAATGCTATTATAGTCTAGAGGATGCCTCAGTAATAGATGAGAATCATAGAGCGTACAACACTTGATGGTAATAACCGTCTGCAATGCATTCAGCTGACAAGCTGCAAGACCTCTGGTAAGGCTGGCTATTCCTACAGTCCTGCTTGCTGTGCAAATGTTCATGCATGGATTCAGAAGTCAAGTAGTGTTCTTTCTCATTCATTTGCCATTAGCCGTTTGTGTTTTTACTCTTCTTTTAGAAGACAGAGTAAATGCTTACCTCTCTAGACCCAGTTATTTTTATTGACTGTCAGTCAAGCAAAAAAACAGAACAACAACAACAAAAAAAACATGGTGAAAGGGGCTTATCTCTAGAGTTTTGAAATAGAAGTAGGTACTGGCCCTACACAACTGGTAAACATTAATTTATATGGAGTGTACTCAGGCTGACTGGATGTGACCTGTTAGCTTTTCTATAAGAGCATTCCTGTATGCTAGCTCAATGGCATAGGTATTTAAGGAAACATAAATGCCTTTGTAAAATCTTAAATATAGCAGTAGTAACTTACAAACATATGGAAGTGTCTTGATTTGCTTTTAAAGATTGAGTAATTGAATGGTAGAGGAAAAAAATGTCATAAACAAAAAATGTCTAAAAGAGTAGTGATGTAAATGATAAGTTGGTGTAAATTCACAGCTATATTAAATTTATCTGAAGGAATACAGCAAATGAAAACTTTTAAAATATACAACAGTATTGCGTAGTTCAAAATATTCCTAGGATTTAAACCTCAATTGCTGATAACATTTTATCTTTTAAATTACTCTAAGCTAGTGTCTGAAAAGGTTTAGAACAATTTAAAAGCATGCAAATCTTACATAGTTTGAATAAGATCTTCAGTTCTCCTATTTTGCAAACTAATTTATTTTAAAATAATAATTAAAAGTTTCATCAAAAGGTTTTTTCAGAGGCCCAAGGTTATAAACAGGTTATTACAATGTAAATTCATATCAAGGCCTGCAAATTAAAACTCCAAAACCTATTTTAAAGCACTCTGATCTTGTTTAATCAGCAGCATGAAAGCAGTTAATTCCCTTGTGTACTCCAGTTAGCTAAACATTATTGCTTAGATAAACACTATACCTGTTCTGATTAGATTCATGTTTATTCATTGAGACAAAGAAATTAGAGATGTGGAGACCTCTGAGGTCATCTTGTCCAGTATGTTGTAGGTGCAGTGCTGTTCTGGATGACTATTGCAAGCTAGAAGTCTTATCTTTCACTTGGTTCAAGCAGTGGGGTTTCTCTCACTTCTTGTGAGAATTAAGCAATTTAATAGGTTTTGGTTGTGAAAATAGTTTGTGATGCTCAGTTTGTCTTTGTGTTCGACTGTTACATGCTCTGTAGTCCAAACAATGATCAGTTTTCTACATAGGTGTTTTCAAAGACTGTCTGACCCACATGGAAGTCGTCTTGTCTAATTAAAAAAAAAGTTGGCACAACTTTCAGTACTTCAAATGTGCTGTTTTGTCTTCATTTATCCTTTGTTCTTAACCTTTTATAATTTGATGAACTTTTTTCTTAAAAGTCACTCTACCATCTTGCTGAAAGCTTCAGTGCTGGGCTAGGATTTTTTTTGGGGTGGAGCATGTACATTGGGCTATTTTGTTTATGGTGCCTAAAGTATATGTGTGATCTTCCTTTCTTCTTATGATTGTGAATGAGAATTGCTTCTGAAATAGCTCAAGATTTTTCCTACTTTCTTTCATTAATAAGCAGAAGAAAAAAAAACCCTCAAACTTCTTTTACAAGTTTATGTATATTGATATGAGTTGATCTAATTTGAAATAGTTTGGAAGAAAGGAAGGACAAATATTGAAGCAAATTTTAACTTCATAGCTGATAGCTTGTATTAGCAGCTACAGATGGCTGGAGGATGTTTTTCAGATGAATAACAGTGCTTGTGGAACTGCTTAAAAATCCATTGCATAAGCAATTTTCTGATGTCTTGTTCTACAATAGTCAAGGCTTTGAACATACAGTATTTGTCTTAAACTGTATATCTCCCCCGAGGTGTCCTCCCCATCTTCCACATCAACCCCTCTGTGACCTTTACTTGTGAAACAATTACTAGTACTACAGGAGTATAATGGTTTACCTGGTCAGAATATACTTAAAAAAAAAGTAATCAAGCATGCCATGCTTTTCCTGTCTAATTTCTCAATATCCTCAGAGCTTACATTGTAGTCAGATCTCCTATGTCATGATCTCAAGTGCTGTTCTAAATAGCCTAAATTAATAATAATGATAAGCTGTTGTTCAGTCTCTAAGATTGCCATTTTACTACCTTTTATTTCTGTAGTAGATGGTGCTTTAATACATAACCTCTTGTGCTAATGCACAGTAATGCTAGTATTTGACTCAGTAGTTACGTGGATAAATCTTTACTGATACAACTGATGCCCTATTTTTTGTTACTTCTGCGTGAATTGTTAATTGATAGAAGTTCCTCCTGTGGGATTTTTATCTCAGCTTGTGCTATGTCACTTTTGCCTAAGTGTTATATTCTAGTTCTCCAGTAGCAGACAAAACAAACTTTTCTAACCTAAAGAAAATTTATAGAAAAATATTTATTTCAGTTCGACTGATGTTGGAAATGGGATGGGAAACACTGACTTTTGTGAAGGAATGCAGCATTGCAGTGGACTGCATTTTCTGTAACCAATACTTTGTAAGCAGAATGCCAGTCCTGAGTCCATCAAACCATCTGAACTCTACTACAGTAGAGGAAGGGAAAGCTTAAGTAAATGTTTAAAATACGTTTATAAGAAACAGAGGACAAAGGCTTAAATTCCTATTCACAGCTGTACATACAGCTCCTTAGTGGAACAGTTTGAAAGAATCTTGAATATGGATCCTTTTACTTTCAAAAGCACTTGTGATACTTTTCTGACATTGGTTGCATCATCTGCACTACTTGTATTTCATTGTATAAAGGAACAGTTAGCAGCATGTGTATCCATACTGAAATTTTAGAGGAAAAAAAGAGTTAATGAATCATACAATAAAATAAATGTATATTGTAATAAAGTGTGAAAAGATAGTAAAGTTTTTTAAATGAGAAGGTGGTGAGATGCTGGCAGTTTTCCTGAATAGGTTGTGGGTTGCTCTGCCCCTTGTGGTGTTCAAGGCTAGGTTAGATAGGATGCTGGGCAACCTGATCTAGTACTTGACCTAGTGATTGGAAGCCCTGTGTGTGCCAGGGGATAGGTGAACTTGATGATTCTTGAGTTCCCTTCCAACCCAAGTCATTCTATAATTCTGAAAGCCAAGGAAATAAGTTTTGCTCTTGTTTAGGCTCTGTAGCCTTTATTTAGTTGGGTAAACAGATGTGTAAGTTGTCATGTATGCACAAATTCATCAGAACGGTTGCAAAATTTATCGTTATCAAGAACAAAGAGAAATTCAATAACCCTATGAGATTCAGACATTTCTTTTGAGAAAAAGGATACTAATATTAAAAAAAAAAAAAGTATTCTTGTTGGTACATTCCTCTATGGTTGAAAACAAGAAAGATATTGTATGCAGTTATAAACAAGCAATAGACAAGAAATGGGATGCTCAGCAATATATTTTTGTGGAAGGTAAAGCAAATTAACTTGCAATAAATTCACACATAAGGCACAGCTTTGTAAAGCTTTTGCATTTCTAAACAACAATAGAGTTGAAAATGTCAAGAAAAAGTCGAAGGAAGAAAAAATAATGGAATTATACTACATTAAGGAAAGTGGGGAGACAACAGATTCATTTGTTCTTTTCTACCATTAGAAAAGAACAAGCATCCATTGGCTAAATAGGATGGTGTGAAAGCAGAAAATAAGGAGTGTAACTGGAATGGAATATGCTGACCTGAAATTCAAAGTGAAAAAAATAACTTTCATATTCTCTTTCAGCGTCTGAATATTTTATTGCATGAGTACAGCACAAAAAGTCTTGTGATAACAGTGATTTTGACAATATAATTTAAGATCAGAATGAATATGATACTGTGCTACAGAACTTTTTTTCATAAAGAAGACATCTTAGACTTTTGTGCACAGGCAGATTATTTTTAAAAAAGACTGAGAAATGATGAGAGGGTGAGTGAAAAGGAGTTTGGTATTGGATTGAGAGTGAAATAAGTTGTTGATTCCAGGCAGGTATGTGAAAGGCTATCATCGGTTCACCTCAGCTATGTTTTGCTGGATTCATACATATATTAGAACATGAGAACAGCAGGCTGTGTAATTATAATAGACTGTAATCATAATCAAATTAATGCTAGTGAAATTGGATCCTGGCTTGTGAAGAAATAGCTTGTTTTTTCCAATGATAGTTGCCTTTTAAGGCATTTTATGACTAATATGAGGAAATCCATTCCTATTCACAGTACTTTTGGATATAGTGCTTCAAGGATTGAACAAATAAGGCAGTAATCTTTGTAGATTTTATTTCTCTGCATAAATATAACGTACAGTTAATGTGTTAATAAGCTGGGATCGATACTGCTGTTCATTCTACAGTGGTCAACGCTGACAGTAAGCTGAGTGCTCAAACCAAAATGATGGTCTGTCTTACTTATTTTGGAGATACAGATACCCCTGCTATAAGCAGTTGTTTTTTTTTTCCCTTTAATAAGATGCTAGTATTTTCTGATGCAAAGAACAGTGTTATTGAATTTATTTCCAAGACACTCTCCCTCCCTCCCACCCCCCTCCCCCCCCGGCTCCTCTTGGTTGAAAGAACTAAGGATCAAGCCTACCATGTAGTACTGTTAAAAGATGCTGTATTTTGAAATTAGAGCTGCTTTATGTTGAACAGGAAGCTGCAGTATTAAGATTACTGTTCATGCGTTAAGTGAAATAGGTGATACCCTGTAACTGTCTGGACCTAACCAGAAATCGTGATAGATCCCAAAGCTGAACTGGTGTTTGAATCTTCCAAAACTGGTAATTTTGTGGTATTCCCATATTCTTAGTTCTCTTCAACTGTGTTTATACTTTAAACATCAAATTTGTTCCAGAAGTAAAAGGAAGATCAGACTCGCATTACTGAGTTTGACTTCAAATGCTGTTTAAGTTCTGTCTGGCCTCTTGTGATGATTTCACAACAGGTGTTTTACTTCAGTTACATTAACTTTTAAGCAGAGTAAAACTGAAGATATCAAAGAATCTGCACTTCCTTTATACCTGGAAGAGGGAAGAGAGCACTAACTGTTCTTGCTTCTTCAAGTATGCCATTCACCTTTTTTAAATGCACTCAGTCTATATTTCTAATTATAATACTTTATTCTTTAAAGTGATTTGAAGTGTTACCAATGAAAATACTCTTCAAACTTAAAGGTACATTTAACAAAGCTCCATGTGATTTTTCTCTGAAATGAATTTAATTCCTCATTTGAGAGTATGTCTTCTAACCTAATGAGAGTAGATAATAATTTAATGTTAGAGGGGATTCCTGAAGAGCTTTAGAGTATTTTGAAGTAGCTTCCCTGCTCTGAATCGTCTTGGGTTTAAATGATTTCCAAAGTATTTCAAAGGAAACAAGTATGCAAAGTCTACTCCTTGAATGATGAATGAAAGGTTTCTTTAATATTACAATCACCAGGTATTTTTCAATGATTTACAGCAGTTGACTGGAATGGAACAGATGGCAAGCTTTTCCGCCTGTGAGGTGGGATATTGAGAGCTCTATCCTATGCTTGAGTGTGTTTCTGTTCATCTCAGATTTCTGACAAGTGGCATAGTGTCCCACTTGTGCCTAGCTTGCTGTTTTCACTGGACTTTGTTACATTCTGGATTATAGAAGAGGTGCAGATTGTACTTACTTTCTATGTCCTCTTCAATGGTTCAGTAATGGATGCTCAGCTTAGAGGAGGTAAGAAGGGCAGAGTGGCATCAGGTTTACTAGCCTTCCCCTGCCCAGGGCCTATGCCTTGTACTCCTTCAGCCCAGCACTGTGGGATCTGGACTGTGTCTGAAACTTAGTTTGCTTCAGAGAATTGTACAGAATAGCATAAGACAAATTCAAAAATTAGAAGTCTTAATTTTTGTTTCTCCTATTTGAAGGCTCTCCAATATGATAGTGGTGTCATCTTTCCCAACCATGAACGTTATACATAACACAGGGTAGCTCAGAATGGTGCTTCTTTCCACACATCCTGAGATTTCTTGAACTAAGCATGAGAGATCAATTAATTCTGAGTAACAGTACTTGCAGAATGTCAGTAGGATATGGACAAAGAAAAATCAACTGCCACTCATCACTGTTTCAACCATGTTCTTCATGAAGCTAAGGAAGAAATAAAAATTAAAAGTGTGTTCAAAGTTATTAGGGTTGCAGGTATTTCCACATTACATTCATTCTTATTCTAAAATTTACTTATATATTGTAAGATTATTCCACCTTCATACAGGTTCTCAAAGGTAATGACCTTTATGGCTTTGCCTTAGCTTTGCAATATGAAATAACTGTACAGTATAAAATAGGCTTAGTCAACGTTTCCTATCTAAGTTTTCTAGTACTTATATCTGAAAACCCTCTCAGACTTAGTTGATGCCCTTTTATCTTTCTACACTGTGATAGAAATTAACAATTACCTTTTGCTCTGAGTTTAATGTTGGTCATCTCTTAATTAAATGGGAAATGTTTAGCTCTTGATAATATAGATGAGCTACTTTCTTTCTGCAAAATGAAGGCCTCCCGTTTCCCACTACCAAGACACTTTTGGCTGTATCTTTTTGATACATGCAATATGATTTGAAATTAATATATGCAGTGGATAATAAGATTTATTTTGAATGGTAAGTATTCTGGCTTCAAAATAGCAAGGGCTAAACAGCAGTGTGAAATCGTAGGTGGAAGAATTGTAGGGTTTGTTTTGTTTCTTAGCAGTTCTGAAATGAAACAAATGCCATGTTAACTATTAGTGAATGTTTCCTCTACTTAGTGATGTGCTGAAATCTGAAAAAAGAGCATAGCTAAAGTTCATTTTAAAAAGTTAACACATGAAGTAGCTGTTTTCTTAATGTATCATGGAAAGTTAGCAAAATATGATCAGTTTTCTTTATACTAAATCATCAACCTTATTCTAATAGTTCTTAGCATAATGGCTGTGCTGATTTAACTGTTATGAAATAGAAAAGCTGAGCAAGAAGGTGATGGCATCTCTTGTCTTACTCAGAGAGTAACTGCACATTTACTGTAGTTGTGATTTCTGTCCTAAACCACAGTAAGAAAACAATTGAAAAGTATGATTTTAATTCTGTCAATATTGAAGAGTATTTTGGTGTGTCTTTTAAAGACCAGAAGTGTATCTGCTGTTCTTCAAGAAATGCAATGTTTTTACAAATGGATTCAGAATGAGAGGTGTAATATTACCAACATTTTTTTTTAATTTTTAATGTAGTGGAGAAAATAATGCCTCCTGTTATTGCTCCTGACTAAATGCTTGGTGGTTAGAAGCAGTCTTTGTTTTCTGAAGAATTCATCTATCAGTGTTGGACAATCTTTAATCTTAATGACAGCCCCACTGCTAGTCATTGCTGCAGTGCTGAGGGTGTAGGTGAAGTAAAACACAGTTGAATCATAGAATCATAGGGGTTGGAAGGGACCTCAAGAGATCGAGTCCAACTCCCCTGCCAAAGCAGGTTCCCTACACCAGGTCACACAGGCAGTACTTTATACAGCTTCTATGGTTGTCTGGATAAGAGTCTCATTGACTACTGAATCTGATTGTGGTCATGTAAAAGTAAAACTGTGTAACCATGTATTTAATGACATGGTGGCTGTATCTTTTAATACTTAAAAATCGGCAGCAACAAAAATCTGTGTTTTCTTTAATGAATGCTTTTTCGAAAAGAGTTTAAGAGAAAAATTCAGTGGATACACCAGTATGACTGCAGAAGCAGTACTCATTTGTAGTTACTAGCTTTGAGTGAATAAATATCAATTTGCATGCCCATTACAAGATTTTGCAAGCATAATGTGTGCCAAAGCATTTATGTCAGGCACAGTGAGTGTGCCTATAAATCTTGAAAGTGAATGTTAAGAGCAAAGACATGTTTGAAGTTCAGAGTATGCATGGAAATGGTTTGCTTAGTAAGCAGCACAGGACTTGAATGCTTGAGAAATTTTCTTTAGGTTTTTGTGCCTCTGCTGTCATTTAGTATTTGAATCTTTCACGTGGTACCCTAAGTGAAACATCAGCTATTTTGACATAAGGTCTGCTTTCCCTTTCTTTCATCTTCATTTTTTGGAGGAAGAGGGGGAAGATAGTTGTTAATTCTAGTACTTAGAAGCAGGAAAGCATTTTAGGTTTTACCTGTGGCCAAGCCAGTACCTCCATTATAACTTCTTTGTGGATGTTCAGCTTGGAGTTTTACTATGGTCTAGTTTGGGGTCAACTCCAAGCAAGAAAACTTTCCTCCCTCACCATCTCCCACATGGCCAAAACACTACAGTTGCTAGAGTGTAGGTTAGCTTCTGTATGACATAATGGCAACAGTTCCCACTATGGAGGTATGATCAATGGATAGGAAATCATGAACTACCTCCTGTTGCTATCAGTGTCAACTTTTCGTAGTTTGAAACTGTAGTCTTACCAAAGGACATAAATGAGGACTCTATATAACCTATCTTTACTGAGAATGTACATAGAAAGGGGGATCTAGTAACACTTTTTTTCAGTAAGAGAATTGTGATAAATTCTAATACAGAGAAAAATATTTCTAGTGTTTACCTTATGTTCAATAATTGCCAAGCCCTGTTAAACATTATATGAAAAGATGTATGAATTTAGCAATATATACATGTTGCACAGTTTATGTTAAAAAAGACACAGCTGAATTAATTGCTGCCATTTTTATGAGGCTGAGTTTGGCAGACTATCCAAGAGAAAATGACAATGACCAATATGTATTATAATCAATGCTTGGAACAGGATTATTATAATATTCCAATTAAATTTATACAGCAGAAATTCAATGTTTCTTGACTGGAAGGCTACTGTAAAAGTGAAAGCGTAGCACAGATCTTTGGGATAAACATAGTACAGGCTTTTAACAGATTTGCCCAGACCATAAAAGGCATGATGTAATTAAATTGAATTCCCTAGCATATGTTAACTGTGGTCTTTCCAAGCTAAGGAATGAAATGTAACTGCCATAAATCATTCAGACAACTAGGTATGTTTAAAATGTGGAACTACTGCATAATCATAAAGAAGTCATGCATTTTTATATGAATGAAGTTAGTGCTAATTAGTAAAGAATTAGTAACAGAAGTCAGAATTTATAGTGTTCTCAAACAAATGATGTGCTAGCTATGTAAATACAGTGGTGCATTTCACAAGTAAACTGTAAAATTAAAAATATTAAATTAAGTTAAAAATATCCTCTCTAGGTTATATACTCGAACTCTCCGTTGATCTGCTTTGTTATTCCTTTCTGTATGTATGTTCAGCTACTAGAAAAGATTGCAGACCTCAGCATATTCTCTCTTAATAGATGTTCAGGGAAGTTAGCATTTCCTATTAAATATGTTTTATTTTGTCAGGGACGAGGGATAAGGTTTAATACTAAGTATTTTTTAAATTTCCTTATCAGTCTTTCTCATGATCCAATCTCTTTTTAGCCATTTATCAGAAACTGTAAAATGCTGTGTAAAGCTATGTGTGAAAACCTAAGTGAGTATATGACATCTAACTGAAGATCTGCAACCATTGTTGAAGTATCTGTGCCATGATGTGCATTTGGATAATGCTCTTGGACATAGGATTTAAACATTAGGTGGCTCTGTATGGAGCCAGGAGTTGGAGTAGGTGATCCTTGTGGGTCCCTTCCAATTCTATAATTTTTTTTTTTTTACAATTTCTTCATAAAAATACTACCACTTTTCTGAAACCCCTGGTGGCATACCTCATATTGATTAATATCTTCCAACTTTCCTGAGAAATAAATAGCAGGGAATATCTTCAGAGAAATTCTTAGGTTCTGGTAACAATGCAGGAGTATGGTCACATCAACATCTGGTCTCAACTGGTCTGACAACAGCAGAGTATGCTGCAAAGTGAGGGGGAGGGCAGATGCTGTTTTCTGCTGATGGAGCAATTAAAGGCAGGCAGCTGATTCTCTATTCCACTTCTTCCCTGGCTTTTGGAGGCACTGCAAAGGTGACCTAATATTTTTGATGCTATCCTGTCTCTTTTGATGCAGCTAAGAATTTTTCCAAGGTTCTGTGAACCTCGTGTTCTTTCTGTTTGGTGGATCAAAAAGGTAATTTTTGCTGTTGAAGCTTAACTTCAAGAATGTTAATATTTAGTAGCAAGGGAATGCTTTTACTGTTGTTTACTCTGCTCTATTTCTTTCAAAGAATTGATAAATAGACCAGTTCCAGAGGTATCAGACCAAACTGGGGAACTGTTCATCTTCTGGGGGAAAGGGACAAATGAACAAAAAAAGATAAATTAGAGGATTTTTTTACATGGATTCAAAAAAAGAATTGAAATGATATAGAATTGATCTGAACTCTGTGGGGTAAACCAGAGGCAACCATCCTCACAGCATTGATTATGTTACAAGAACTCTGTAGTGCCTTTCTGGGTTTATAAAATGCCCATTCCTGGGAAAACAAAGTGTGTGGCAGGTATTTCTCTCATTGCTGAGATAAGAAAACTGACTTGTCGCTTAAATCCATCCATTCATATGTTCATTTTTTCCTTCTGGGTATCTGATCAATAGAAATAGGACTATGATATGAGAAAATCCATTTCTACTCCACAGAGCTGTGTGTGAGCTATTACTGATTTCATAGCAGCTGTCTGTTGTGCTCCCTATACAGTCTTAGTCACTGTCAAGTCAAGAGTTTTCAGTTTCCAGTGCTTATGACAGGAAGAATAGAATCTGGAGTTGTAATCCCTATCTCAGTTAAAAACTATTGTCAGCGGTTTGTGGGACAGTTTGACCTGTTACCGTGACAATTGAGGCAGGGGACCCACGGGGCCACACCCTGGGGAAGGGCGAAAGGGAAAAAGGGAGAAGAGAGATGGGCCTAGGAACAAAACAATGGCAACGATCTGAGGAGGAAAGCTAATTTACTAACTAAGATATCAGAAAGCAAAATAACACAATATAATACAGCATAATTGGAATTGAATTTAATAAATCAAATAAAATGAGCAAGAGAGAGAGAGTCCGATAAACAGAAGGCCTTATGCTGATGCTGAAGGCGGACAGCTGCAACAAACACCCACTGCTGAGTCGATCCCGAAGGGAAGAGGGACAGTCCCGTGACTGCAAACAGTTTTTATCTTTCCCTCTGAGTGGAAACATGTAAAAAAACAAAGCATCGCGCAGTCCTCTGGGGAACGTAGTTCTTCTCTTCTGAGACAGGTACACCCAGAACTATCGATGATCCATGGAGCTGGGGCATTGACTCTTTAACTCCCAATACACCACATGATGTTATGATGTGGAATATCAATAATATAACAAAAATCATAAAACCTTAACAACTACTGAGCTTTCTGTGTTTCAATTGCAACACTTAGGACATAAAATTTAAAGATTCACTGTCATTTCATGTTTGATTAGTGAGATTGGTTGTTAGATCTAGCTGAATAACAGGTTTATATAGACAACTTAAAAGTCTAAGTCTGCAAATCAAAAGTGAATGGTAATATTGCAGCATTCAGCTAAGCAGCATGTAATTGTTGTTATCCACTGAATAATTTATTGAATAGTTTCTCAAGTGTACCTCATGCTAGAAGGATTTGAGGCATATGTGACTTAAATGTGCCATCAATTAAGGTAACTATCTTCACTGTATGTTCAATGAAGAAGTTTGGCACAAGCTTAAAATCGTGTTCCTTGTTTCTGATATACTCTGTTCTGCTATGTCAATGTACCTTGTTGCTTTCAAATGCTTTTCTATTTGTGTTCTGAGTATAAATAGCAAAATCACTCTCCAATTATTTTTATTTTTCCTCTTAATATTCCTCTCATTTTAAACATCAATATTTCTAAGAGGACGCATTGTCATAAAAAAAAATATAATTATACTGCTCAGAGTAATGTTGTGTTCCACTTTTCCAAATTGTTTTTCCTATGACAAAATCATTATTCCTCCTGCCACTGCAGAAAATGTAGTACTACTTTCTGATTAGCAACAAAATGCACTTGTGGATCAGGAATGTGTATAAATGGCTTTTTCTGTTTGTATACAAAATGAGTAGTTTTCTCATTTTCTATTTATCATCCCTAAAAGCAAAACCATTTTCATGTTAGTGCCTTGATAGAGCAAGATAAGCAGCAGTGAACCTTATATAATGGGATTTTCCAAGTACTCAGGACCTTTAGATCTGCAAAACCTTCTCCAAGCAAAGAGGAAAGAAATCCTATGGTTCTACTGGTCTCACTGATATTAACGTTAAACATTTTTATGCAGACCCAGTTCTGGGAAAAAGAAACAGAAATTAAGCATTAAAATTGCACCATAAATCAAGTTTGACACCTGAATTCCTACTTATGCCTTTCAGAAATTATACTTCAGCCTTGCAAAGTGCTTTATGCTCATCACATTTCATAGGAACTTCATCTAAACTGATTTGACATCACAGTTGCATAATTTGAGGTTTCAGTGAATTTTTTCGTGATGAAATTAAATGCTACCTCAGAATTTGAGAAACAGTCCAGAGGAGATGAATTATTCAGATCGTATTTCCATAAACCCTTTGAAAACTAGAGTAAATAACTTTCCTAAGCATTAAACCACAGGGATGGTTTATACTGCGGCCAGTGATTATTGACTGACTGGAATTCTTTCAGGGCATCTAACGTAACCCGTTTCTGCAAATGTCAGATTTTTTGACAGCTGCTCAGTAGCTTCTTTGAGAAGTGGCTGGGAGATCGCAGTGGCAAATGGTTGGCTAAGATCAGTGATGTTTGGAGTGGTCCTTGGTGGAGATGAAGGGGCTTTTTTCTCTAACTAAATTAGCCTTGACAGGCCCTGGGACTTGTCTGCAGGGAATTTCTGATGAGCTTATTTTGTCACAGAGATCTAGAACTAGTTGCTGACTCAGAGCTTCAGCATTTATTTTAGGCAGATGTGAGAATTTCCTATGCTTACTAGGATCTAAAAAGCACTACAAAGCAGGCCTGTCTTAGAGTGCAGAAATAAGAATTGTTGTTTCATGCATTGGTGAATCATGCTGTCAGGAGGAGTTGGATGAAGGGAGGTTGTGGAAAATCCCGAGTTAAGGAGGAAGATGAAGGGAAGCTGAGAAATGCCAATACGTGCTACTTTGTTCTCAGGGCTTTCAAGAGGAGGAAAATCTACTGAGCATTTATCTTACTTATTCATCCTTGCTTATGCTGGGCACCAGCCCTAAACTTGTTTTTATAATGAAGATGGTATTGTTTGCACTACAGAACTTCATGACTGAAGTCAGAAAAGTTTCACATCTGAACGTCCAGTGTAGTCACACTTGGAAAAAGTTTTCCAGTATGTAAACTGTATGTTTTCAGTTGTGCTTTCTTGGAAATTCTGGCATGATGAACTGCAAATCTATCTGCTCTGCATTTAGTGCACAATTCCATTTTCTATTATATTTTCACATTAAAAGTAATTTATTACCACTCTAAAAGACTCATTGCATAGTTGTGACGTGACTTCTGATACTGGGAAGTAAAGGTTAAATGCAGAGTTACTGGACCAAGCATTGTGAGAAAGTTGGAGAGAAAGGAGATTACTGCTAGACTGAATTGGAAGAAAACTATTTTTTAAACTCTTACTATAAATAATGAACAACAAATTATACATCTGAATTAATAACTGTGTCACGAACACAAGTGGGTGACCAGACAGGTAGATGAGGGAAAGGCTGTTGATGTAGTCTACCTGGACTTCAGCAAGGCCTTTGACACGGTCTCCCACAGTATTCTCCTAAGGAAACTGGCAGCCCGTGGTGTGGACAGGTTCACTCTTCTCTGGGTGGAGAACTGGCTGGAGGGCCGTGCCCAGAGGGTAGTGGTTAATGGAGTTAAGTCCAGCTGGTGTCCTGTAACGAGTGGTGTCCCCCAAGGGTCAGTTTTGGGGCCCATCTTGTTTAATATCTTTATTGATGACCTAGACGAGGGAATTGAGTGTACGCTCAGTAAGTTTGCAGATGACACAAAGCTGGGAGGGTGTGTCAAACTGCCTGAGGGTAGGGAGGCCCTTCAGAGGGATTTGGATAGGCTGAACAGCTGGGCTGAGCAAAATGGGATGAGGTTCAATAAGACCAAGTGCCGGGTCCTGCACTTTGGCCACAATAACCCCATGCAATGCTATAGGCTTGGGGCAGAATGGCTTGAAGAATGTAGAGAGGAAAAGGACCTGGGGGTGTTGGTTGATGCTCGGCTCAACATGAGCCGGCAGTGTGCCCAGGTGGCTAAGAAGGCCAACAGCATCCTGGCCTGTATTAGAAATAGTGTAGCCAGCAGGAGCAGGGAGGTGATCATCCCCCTGTACTCAGCTCTGGTACGGCCGCACCTCGAGTACTGTGTTCAGTTTTGGGCCCCTCACTACAAGAAGGACATTGAGGCCCTGGAGCGTGTTCAGAGAAGGGCAACAAAACTGGTGAGGGGTCTGGAGCACAAGTCTTATGAGGAGCGGCTGAGGGAGCTGGGATTGTTTAGTCTGGAGAAGAGGAGGCTCAGAGGAGACCTTATTGCACTCTACCACTTCCTGAAGGGGGGTTGTGGTGAGGAGGGGGTAGGTCTCTTCTCCCTGATAAGTAATGACAGGACGAGAGGGAATGGCCACAAGTTGCGCCGGGGAAGATTTAGATTAGACCTGAGGAAGCATTTCTTTTCTGAAAGAGTGGTCAGGCACTGGAATGGCCTGCCTAGGGAGGTGGTTGAGGCACCATCCCTAGCGCTGTTCAAGAAGCGTTTAGATGAGGTGCTAAAGGACTTAATTTAGTAGTTGGGTAGAGATAGTGATAGGAGGATGGTTGGACTAGATGATCTTATAGGTCCTTTCCAACCTTATGAACTTATGAACTTATGAACTTATGAACAAGGAAAAGATGCAGTGAGAATAAACCCATAGGGTTAGTAACTGAGTGAAAAAAATGGACTAGAAGCAATATTGTTTTTTTTCATGCAATGATAGGATCTTATTTCAGTGGAAATTATGATCAAATCATGGCCTCAAGGTCTGTAAGACTTTACTTCAAAGTACTGACTAAGCAGTTGATGTTGTCACCTGAAACTACAGTGCAGTGTTCATCTTTACTCCTAAGATATTGCTGCTGTCTAAAATAACTGTGCATCTAGTATATTCCATGCATCTTATAGAGGGGGCTGTTTTGTATTAACGTTATGAGATTCTTAAACTTTGCAGAGTTGTCTGGATATGTGATGCTTTATCACAAAGAACTGGTTTGGGTACAAGTTTTTATGCACATTAATTTTTCACAAAGTATTTCTGCTTTTTGTAAGAAAAGATTGCTTCTGATGGGGGAAATACATCCAAAGATGAAAAGGTTTTTTTTCCACATTCATATCCACAAATCCATAAATACCCATGGCAGAAAGACTTGGCAAATTAATAATGCTAACGCTAACGTAAAATGCAATTTCATTCCTTGTTCTCCATAGTCCAGCTTTCCCACTTGATGTGAAACTGATGTGTCTACTTGCTTTGTCACATAGAATGACTGTCAATGCTGGTGGATTATCTGTAAAAACATTTGGTAACATTATTAAAGGGAGAAACATGTCCAACAGTTCATTTTTAAAATAAAAACCTAGTATGTTCTTTCTAGTCTTTTTGATATGGAGAACATGCAAGGGAATTGAATGGTTTGTACAAAGTTTCTTCTTCCATGATTATCAGGTCTCTTGAAATTTAAATAAATGATTGGGCTTATTTTCCTGGTCAATGGTATGTTTTTGCTTTGGGAATTACTTGCTTCTCCTTGGTAAACCTGACAGCAGATGAGTTTGGCTTAGTCTGCTGTCAGATCAATGATTCCAGTAATACTTTCAGTGCTTTAATGTGACTGCAGTGAACTGTACAGATTTAATAGCAGTTTTCAAAAGCAGTGTTAGTTTTAGTCTCAAGCTCAACTTGACACTTAGTACTGATGTTCTTGTAAACAAGTTTAGCACATGTCTATATAATCACTTCATTCATGTAATCTACTCCACACTACAGAAGTACTTCAGCTCAGGAAGGCTGAAAATACAGATTTGTTTCTGTTAGGCTTGCAGCCATATTATACTTGCCAGTGGAAAACCTCTACATTTGGCACAACGTTTGAAACATAAATGACAAAACCTTGACAATTATATGAAGTTTAATGAAATCAGTGAGTCCTGCCTCTCTTCCTCATGCTCCAGTAAGGACACTTAGAAGTAATTGAATACTTCTATCATAAATTATGTTAGAACTTTTAATGTTTTTCTCAGTTGAAATCAGAGTGAAGTAAAGACTGATGAAAAGTTTTCTGTCAGTAGCTCTGTATTTCTAGCAAAAAATACTCTGTGACAAAGTCACAGTGAACTGGAGAAAGTAGAAGAGAAATAAACAGTTAAAGGAAATAAAAGTGCTGTTGTGAATCTAGGATCACGATGTGCTACACGTTCATGTTCCGTGGTACTACAGGTCCCTCCTAAGATGAAAGTATTAGAGAACATTAGATGTTAGGTTTTTGATACCACAGTCTCCTTTTTTTTTTTGTTTTTCTGGGAAAGCTTTTGAAACAAGTGAAGAATGGACTGGTATACTGCTGTGTCCAAATGCATGTGTTGGAAATGGTTTTGGCTATGTTGTTCAGGGAAGAAGCTCTTTGACTTTTAATTGACTATCTAAAAATTGCAGCCTGAGTTACCCTTGAATACAATGCCTTTCTGTTTAACTGTTTTAATCCATAATCCATAATGCTCTTTGGGTGCTGAGAACTGTGGGAACGTCTGGGCTGACTGAGCAGGAATGCTACCATCTTAGGTCCATCCTATAGCCCCTTACCAAAGGAGAAGAATCTGGCTTAGTGAGGGTGTAAGCAGGATCTTGTAGCCTATGTCATAAAATCACTGCCATAGGGAGTCTGTTCCAGGGCCTGACCACTGTCGGTGAAGAAACTTGTCATAACAATCAATTAGACTCTTCCTTGATGCAGCTCCCTGCATTTCCCTCTTCTTGCTACCACCAGAGAACAAAGATCATTGGTGCTTCTCTACTCTCATTGTGAGGAGCTCTAGGCTGCCATGAGGCCTCTCTTCAGCCTCCTTCTCTTCTCTGGGCTGAACAAACCGAGGGACTTCAGCCACTGCTCACACACGTTGCTGTCTATATCCTCAGCATCTTCATAAGCCTCCTTCGGATGCACCCTGATAGTTTTATATCCTTCTTATATAACCTTGTCATAAAAGGAGATTAAATTCATTAAACAATTTTCTGTTCATTAATCTGTGTTGGCTGTGACCAGTGGCTGCATTGTTTTTAGAGGTGTTTTTCAATAACTCCAAGAATAATCTTCACTCTGTGGACACTTAAAAGCATTTGTTCCTTTGTGTTAAGGTTACATATATGGAAAAGTTCCCAATACTGGAAGAATTCTCAGTAACAATCACTCACTCTCTGGAGTTATTATTTGAAGTGGATATGTACATGGCATTTTGTAATCTCAGTGTGTATATGCAATCCTAGTTCTGACCAGCGAAACAGTAATGAAACGGAGTCAAGTTATTCACTGTTACTGGGAGAGTTGTTCTGCTGAATTTGAACTTGAATTTTCTCTACACCAAGAAAGGTTTTGCCGTTTCCTACTCAGTTCTGACTATCCAAATAGCGATACATCTGAGCAAAAATCTCTTTTTGGTGTAGGGCAAAGTCTTCTATTGGTGCTAAGTATTTGGGCAGACTGCTGTGTCATTTCTGGAGAAAGCAGGAAAGGAAAAAAGGACTCACTGGGATTACAAAAACTGTACTTGAGGAGCAGGGAATTGGTTGTCCACACATCCAGAGATAAGACATTTGAGAGAAAGATAAGGAGATAGTACAGTAGCAGAAAGCTAGTGGCTGTCAACTGGGAACAGAAGTGATAGTGCATTGTGGTTCTATGAAATGGTTGCATCTTTTGCTAATTGAGTAGATTAAACATAGATGAAAGCAATAAATATTAGATAAAATCAGTGTAAGTCTAACAAAGGTGTGACAGTGAAAAGGGATATCAAGGAAAACATTGACAAAAATTTACATGCTTCATTGACAGTCTTTCTCTATATGGCCACCAGAGATTTCTATTATACTTCCACTAAAAACAAGCAGTAAAGATTCCAATTCTGTTGTTCCAGTGCTAACTAAAATAGAGAAATAGTCAACAGACTTGAAGAGGAATGACCAGCCAAGCCTGCCAAATAATTTATACAAACTGCTTGTTTTAATTGCAGTTTTCATCTTAATTGACCATTGCTTATAAAAATATAATGTGGATTTTTAATATGCACCATTTTCCAAAGAAGGTCATTTATGTGCTAGCCTAGACTGTCAACTTGCTTTGCATGAAAATAGCCCGGGAGTTTGTGCAACTGTCTCAGAGTATTTGTCTTCATGTCACTTTCAGGCATCGTGAATACCAGGTTATGATATTTTTCTTCTCTGTTAATAACCACCTTATTTTCCTCTGGCTCCTGAATGCACTGTTCATTGGCACTGAGGCTGAAGTTTACAAAGCAGTGCAAATTGTCCTGACGTGATATTGTGTGAGAAAGAGGTAGTCAGCTAACTGTGACTCCAGAAATGGTTTGTTCTTCTGCTGGCCCTGACTGCAGGAGGTAGCATTTCCTCTTCAAGATCACTGTCCACTTGCACTTGCTTCAGAGATGTTATCAAGATACTTCTTATGTAGATGAACTCACAGGAGTCAAAGCATATCTTTGCAAAGAAGGGAAATGATAAAGTCACATACAGAACCGGTGCATTGGATTTGTGTTTGTGGCTTCCTGTGACCCAGGTAGGTTACCTCTAAATTCAAATCATGATTCTAGTTTCGCTTAAGGAGAGAGAGGATAGCAAGTGAACAGTGTTAATTTGCTTCTGCTCTAGGTCATGTGCAGTCTTAGCTGCTCAATTATGCCTGTTGTGATTGGAGCAATGGTAGCCAAATTGTTTGGAGGTGAGCTAGAAAGACATCTGTTTAGTATGATGAGAGGTGAGATGAAATTATTCTTTTATAAAGACTTTGTCTGATGAAGGGCTTCCAAGGAGAGTTGAAATGACAAATGTTTGTAATACAGTCAATACGAGATGGGAGATGAAAGGATTGAGCACATCCGTGCCAAAAAACTATGGGGTACTGGTGGATGGAAAGCTGGATATGAGCCAGCAGTGTGTCCTTGCAACCCAGAATGGCAACTGTATCCTGGGCTGCGTCAAAAGAAAATGCAGCCAGCAGGTAGAGGGAGGTGATCCTGCCCCTCTACTCTGCACTGGTAAGGCCTCACCTGGAGAACTGCACGCTGATGTGGAGTCCTCAGTGCAGGATAGAGAGATGGACCTTGTGGAGCCCATCCAGAGGAGGGCCACTCCTATAAGGACAGGCTGAAAGAGCTGAGGCTCTTCAGAAAAGAAGAGTGAAGGGAGACCTGATAGCAGCCTTTCAGTATTTAAAGGGGGGCTATAAGAAAGAAAGAAAGATGAAAGACTCTTCAGCAGGATCTGTTGTGACAGAACAAAGCAAAATGATTTCAAACTAAAAGAGAGGCTTACATTGGACGTAAGGGAGAAGCTTTTTTATGATAAGGGTAGTGAAGTACTTGAGCAGGTTGCCCAGAAAAGTGTTGGATGCCCCATCCTTGGAGATATTCATGGTGAGGCTAGACAGGGCTTTGAGCAACCTAACCTAGCAGTGGATGTCCCTGTTCATTGCAGGGGTGTTGCACTAGTTGATCTTTTGAGGTCCCTTGCAACTCAAGTGATTCTGATTCGATGTTCTGCTAATGAAGTGCTGGATCTATCAGTAGCAGAGTGCTTCATTGGATGATCCCATCCTATCCCAAGCAATTGATGTAATTTATGACTCATTCTGAAGTTCTCCTCTTCACCTCATAGGAGTGTATTTAATAGTGACTGTGGATGAATTCAACAACAGATTACGGCTTGAAATTATAGTGGAATGTTTGATAACTGCTGTGTGGGGAGAATTGTGTGAAAACAGTCTGCTTTGTTAAAATGCAGCTGTGGATCTTTTTAAAGCATCCGTTTGTATTGTTGTATAGGTGAATCTTCAGCAAGATTTTGGAGATTTTATAGAATGTTTTGGCATCCTGACAGCAGTTTAATAGTGAATGTAGAAGCAGATTTGCATATGCTAGAATGTATTAGCAGTGTTTATAGCTGATGGCATACACCACTGTGTTATAACAGTTTCTTAGAGGAAAAGAACAAGAAAACCATAAGAACTGTCCCCACATGAATGACAGAAATAGCAAAGGCAGATTCCTTCAGATGAGTATAGGCAGGATGGTCTTCAGTGCAGATGCTGCTGATGAAGGATGCTTTTCCCTCAGCACTTTTCATTGGAAACTACTAAAATTCCCCATTGATTGTGTTTATTGTATGCCTAGCATTGTTTGGAACATTCTAATTGGGTACAGATGTGCATATTAATTCACTTCT
Source organism: Cyrtonyx montezumae (assembly GCF_038088225.1). Taxonomy (NCBI): domain Eukaryota; kingdom Metazoa; phylum Chordata; class Aves; order Galliformes; family Odontophoridae; genus Cyrtonyx; species Cyrtonyx montezumae. Next base: position 72,663,226 of record NW_027072089.1, on the reverse strand, counting down.
TAATTATTGTGCATGTCTAATAGTGGATAGTAGTAACTGTTACGTATGTTGTTGACTACCTTCCGTTTTTTTCTAGCATAAACTGAAACCTTCAAAATGATGTGAATGAGGAAGGTAAAGAGGAGCAATCTGCTTGCTGTTGGTAATCTCTTACCCTCAGAAAATGCCAGAAGAGTAATACTGGGCTTTGCAGATGCAAGGCATGAGACCCACAGTGCTGCAGCAGCAGCAAAGTTGTCTGCTATAAAGGCTCCTGGGAGCACTGTCAGTGTAGCTTGAGTGGTAGGGTGCAGCACTGCAAATAACAGCTCCTCGCAATGCTAAGGCTGAATTAGACACAAAATGTCTTTGTCATAAAGACCTTACTGGGTAATAGAGACTCTGGAGCAGAGTAGGGTGTGGTCATGACACTTGGACCTCTCTTGCCACACATTGCCAGTGGTCTTGAGTAAATTGGTTACAGGTGGAGATGATTATTCAAAAAAGCTTTAAGACACCTTTATACCATCTATTTCTTTCAGTAATATCTCAGGGTCATGGGCTGTCTGGTTCAGGGTTAGCATTATCTTGCCAACATCTAGTTTGAAGAATGGGGAACTATTATTTGTGAAAAAATATTTAAGAGAAAGTTAATTGGTTGGATAAATCAACCATTCTCCCTCTGTCTTAAGTTGATATTGTATCTCTTCCAGAATTTAGCAGACTCAGGTGTCTCTGCAATAGCTTTTTGTTTATTCTCATTTGCACTGCATTTGAATCAGTCTAATCTGTGCCCCACATAAGTACTTCATGACAGGGCTCTGGGAAAAAGGGTTTTCTTTGAAGTAAGGAACAAGAAAAAGAAACTTGTCCAAGTATTTCGGTAATGAGGTGGTACAGTTGCCTCAACTTCTGCTGTAATTTAAAAAGTGTGTACTTTCCATTGAATATGTTTGTATTGCCCTGACACTACCCTGCAGCATATAAATATAGACAAGAAATTATGATCTGTAACACTTGGAATAGACAGTCCTGTTTGTATCCTGTGTTTATAGATAAATTTTTCATCCTCTTAGGCTCTAGTCAGACTTAATGAAGAAAAGTGAATCATGCGTGCACACAAATACAAAAAGCACAATTAAAGTACTACTGCTTTCTTTCGTCCTTTTTTTTTTTTCTTCATGTGTTTTAGGTGATTTTTCTTTTTGGTCCTTTATGCTTATTCTCAGAATAGTCAACTTACTAAAAATAAAAGACAAATTTCTGAAAGGGTTTAAATTAATTTTTTTGGTTTTGTTCTTTGAGTATCATCTCTCAATCATTTGTTTTTTTTCCTTTTCTTCGCTCATATGTCTGAATCTTCTTATGCCTGAAAGAAGAAAAATGTTTTGGCAGTGCTCATCTGGGGTTTAACTTCTCTTTTACCTTGCTTTCTGTCGGTTGTTCTCATGCACTAGTTTATAACGCTTCATAAAGTAAGAGGAAAGAATTTATTACTGAAGGTATAAAAGGGATACAATGGTCTAATTATGAAGGTTTCATAAGTTTTTATTTTTACTGCGATGTTTTTATTCTTTTGAATTCAGTCAAGCACTGCTTTGAGCCAGTTTTTGGAAGGTGTAGTGACTGATGTGAATCTGAAAGTTTCTGACTGGTGCTGAGGTTATTCTGCTCGTAAGAAGGTGAGGACTTTCACTAATTCCACTTGAGAAGCATAGCTCTTCCAGCTCTTGGAAAAATGTCATCTTTTTCATCTTTCATTGAGAATTATTGACAGTGGCAGTCACAACATCTGTGTTTCTCTCTCTGTCCAGTGGGGACCGCTGCAGTATTCAGAAGTTCATGCATTACTTTCTGGAAGGAAGATGCTGTCTGTCATCACTTCTGTTACAGCTCTTGGGAACATACCCTGTAAAAGGCTGAATGCTTCTAATTGCATGTGCACTCACCCAGCAGCTCACGGGAGATATCCCTATCTTGCTAATTTCATTCCATGATCACTTGCTCTTTTCCAATGAACCGTAACGATTACTAGGTGATACCAGCATTTACTCATCAGATCTAGTCTCCATACATGCTGTCAATACAAAGGTGAAAACTCTGTTTCCTGCAGTCAGTTGTCTTGAGCCTTAGAATCCCCAGAGCTTTTCTGTTGACTGTTCTGTGTTGACTGTTATGGGAAGAGTATCGTAATTAAAATTGTGTGAATGATCTATGATGAATAATTTATCAAACAAATTCCTCTATTTTGTCCCATAGGAATATCTCAAAGTAAATTGACTTCTGTTTGTTTTTTGAAAGTAGCTTATTGTCCAAGGAAGTGTTTATCTTCCATGATTAATAGTGATGCCTTTCATCTGCCAGTGTGCTGACTGTTGCCTAGCCTTCTCTAGCCAGAGAAATCATACTGGGGTTTACTTTCTGTTAGAATAAAGAAACATTTTTTTTTTTTACTGAAATGTTTTACAGTGTTGTGGAATTTGTGTGTGTGTCAGGGAGGGGAACAACAAATCAACAAATAGTGGAACATTGTTTTTCACATGCTATGAGTGACTGAGGCAAGCCCTGACTGTAAAAAAATAAATAAAATGAAAAACGCCTTAACCACAAAAGGCAAATGAAGTAGCTGGTGAGATAGTTGCATTCACCAGGATGCAGCTCTAATAGACTGTGATCTTGGCTATCTTGCTTGTTTAAAGGATCACTCAAACAACATATGCAAATATCCATGACATTTTAATCATGTATGAGAAACTTGGCTAAAAATACTGCAGTTTTCATTTGGAAATTTTTGGTCAAACTTTGTGTAACGTTTCAGGTTAAGGCTTTTGAAGGAACATCATTCCAATGTCAATTTCTAATATTTTAGTATTATGTTAAAAAAAAAAAAAGTTTCTAGCTTGCATCATTTTAACTTTGTGCAGTCACTTGGTGATACAAATTACACCTGGGACTGTGTAGCTCCATATTAGTTACCTCGTATGCTTGTTTCGCATGGAATTGTCTTATCTGCTTTTCTGTTTATAATGAGGCTTCCAGATTGTAAAATTGGCACATATATCCACTATCTGCAATGGAAATGTGTTCATACAAATCATGTTCTGACAAAGGCAATTTATGTGGTCAAGCCTATTAAATTAGAAAATTTTCAGCCTTGGGAAGATTACAACAAGTGTAACAATGTTAGCTCTTTCGACTTGAAAAAATATCGAATCTCTTGTCTGCAGTAATTTCAGTGTGTGGTTCTGACTGCTCTTTTACCATATCTAATGCAGCTGTCTCAAATTCCTGATTTTTCCATTGTACATTAGTGCATAATTAAATCAACAACCTTTTCAACAGCTGTATAAATAGCACGGTTTAGTTGAAATCAAGGCATTTTCTGTGTTAACTGTATGGTTTGTGCCATGGTCTGTCATCGTTGGCATGTCTTTTTCATTTTCTCACATTTTCTTCTTCAGATTATACAGTGTTAACACAAGGAAACAACAGTGTCATCACAGTTGCAGAATCCAATTACCTACCTAATGGACAAACCCAGTGCATTATACCTGTTAATTTCCTATAAAGAAGTAATCCCAAAATGAGCTGGGAAATGTCTTCCAAATTCCTTTAAAGAACAGTCATCTTCTCTGCCCCCATCACAGCTGGACACTCTTATGTCATTATGTTAGTGTAATACATTCTGTGACAGAAAAGTGCTTCAAAACACAATGGAAATGTTTGAGCATCTGAAAGTGTGCTTTTTATTTTTTATTTTTGTTCCTGTTGTTGACATCTTAACTTTTGAGTTCTCAGCAGAATCCAAAGAAATGCCTTTAGAGGGAGGAAAAAGTCTGAGATGGTTTTGAGTTGAGAGCAGAGATGCTGCTCTAAAGAAAGTGCCTTGAATGGTAAGCGTTACCTGTAGCATGTTCTAATTCTTAGCAATGAGTGTGGAGATGTATATATGTCTCCTCTTTCCCCTTGCCTTGAAAACTTAGAAATTCTGTTTCAATGCTGTTTTGAGTCACATGTGATAAGATGGAAGGAAATTATGAAAACACAGGAGAACTATAAATGCAAACTGGAACAGATGTTCCAAATATGGCAAATGTTATTTTAGGATCATTATATCTTCCATTCCTGCTTTTTCAGATGACTAGACATGAAATGTCAGGTTTTTTTTTTCCTGGTTTTTATGTAAGATCTTTATTGCTAGAATTAATTTTACACTATCTCCCATATCTGTCTTATACTCGCAAACATACAAAGATGTTTAAACTCATACTCCAGAAAAATGTTTTATGGCATGCTGTTTTTAAAGATGTATTGCTTGTGACCTCTTGATGTTCCTCATACATCAGTTTATTCTCTGCATACAAATAACTTGATTTTCATTGAGCGTTGTGTATATGGAACAGTTATTTGTTCAAAGCTGGCACAGCTAGATCCAGTGTAGTAGTGAAGGGTGTTTTCTTGGAGTACTCTGAAAATCATGAAGTCCATATCAGAGTTGTTCCTGGAGATTGTTCTTCAGAGCATCTTGGGGAATTTCTTATGAACAGGATAAGTGAATTATCCTGTTCCCATGCTAGTGTACGGGCAATACAGATACGTAGACTCTGGAAGGGACATTGTGGTGTACGTTTAAGCAAGTCAGTACTAAGTGATTAAAAATCATTTCTGCTGTTCTGTGACCTTGCTGAGGCTTGTGTGCAGCTCATGGTATGGAGCAACATGAAGAGCCCATATTAGGGTGCCTCAGTGCTTGGTGTGGGACCCTCAGAGAGGCCTGCAGTCACCCCTGCATTGGAAGGAACTCTGCACAGATATGCAGGGATGGCACAGGGTAGGTGATGACAGGACACCCCTCAGGTGTAGAAGGACTTCCAGCAGCTGTTGTAGGCTGCGAATCAGTAACTTTTGCAGTGAAGGAACTAAATGAGATATAAAGAGACAGGTTCTCAGCTGTAAAATGTAAGCTGTGCTTACAATGACTTTGATACCAGCTAAAATATGGCCCAATGTATACATGTAGGAAGTGGATGAAGAACTGATAAGTACCTAAAACCCTGCAAATTTTTGCTCTTGAAAGGCTCTGGCTGTGCCTTTTCTCCCTTTCTGAAGTAGATTTAGTTCTGTTCCTTCTGCAGTGCCTCTGCAGTGGTGATGGAAGAGAGGAGCTCATGCATTTCCAACACATTTCACCTACTTGTTGATCAGCCTGTGAATTAAAACCATGCCATGACTTATTGTACAATTCTGAGCTGACAGGAACCTGTAGTGTAAACAAAAACAATTCCCCATTGCAAGGCCATGACAGCGTGGTGTTCCACGTTGATGCATTAGCACTTCTCAGATGGCAGGAGAGAACTGCTTAGCTGCAGTGTTCCATGAGGGCTCTGGCTCACTGCTGCAGTGCTGTTGGCCAGGACAAAGCATGGGCAGGAGATGTGTGCTTCCTTCTAGGACATGGCATTTAAATGTCTACTTACCAGTGCTTCCCTTTGTCTTTATGGCAGTGAGATTTACATCGCCTTAGCTGTATATTATTTGGACTGATGATTATACATGTGTTGCATTGAAAAATTCTGTACAAAGACCATTTTGTTGATTTGTTATATTATGTTCTTTTATCTAGAAATTCAGGCTTCAGCTAATTGCAAACATTTATCAGTTCAAAGCAGGCCTAGCTTTACTGGAAATCATAGAATCATAAAATATCCTGAGTCGGAAGTGACTCAGTCAATCACCCAAACTCCTGACTTCGTGCAGGACCACCCAACATTCAAACCCTGTGTCTAAGGATGCTGTCCAAACACTTCTTGTGAACTCTTGATAGCTTGGGGCTGTGACCGCTGCCCTGGGAGCCTGTTCCAGGGCCTGACCACCCTCTGGTGAAGAATCTTTTCCTAGCTCCCATCTGAATCCTCCCCAGCACAGCTCCATGCCATTCCTTTGGGCCCTGTCACTGTCACCATAGACCAGAGCTCAGCACTGTCCCTCTGATCCCTGTGAGCAGGCTGCCATGAGGTCTACCCTCAGCTCCTCTGCTGTGGGCTGAACAAATCAAGGGCCTCAGCCACTTGCCGGGTGTACTCCGCTCCAGACCATTCACAGTCATTGCAGCCCTCCTTTAGATGACAAATTTAGGATAGCAACTTGTTCTTTTTATAGACTTTATTTTACTTTTTTTTCTTTATGATACTGTTGCTATTACTGCTATTTTGGTATGGGAAGACAGACTTCTCTCTGCACATGCAGAAAGCATCCAAGTGGAGGAAGTGATGGACTGGAGTACAGCCACTCTATCTTGATGCTCTCCAGCTGTGCACCTAGCTTACCTGGGGGCATGCACTGCTCACGTGTGGTGTCTTGACTTTGCTGAAGTCAGGTTTTTAACCCTCCTTGTTCAGAAAATCTTCAAGATCTTCTGTTGTTGTTTTGGCTTATTCCTTTGACTTTATTGCCAGAATTATGTATATAAATGTTTTTTTGAATGTATGAGTTTTATATTGCTCCAGCAATTACGCCATATTGCAGAGCAATTATGCTAATGCTGTATTACTTCTGCATGCAAATAGTTCAAATGAGAATACAGAAATACAGCTACTTAAAGCATAGACCTCCATTACTAGTTTTTCACTGTGCAATGGATTTGCTTCTTTTGGATTTATAAACATCTGTTTCACTTGTATGTGTGGCTGAAATTACAGTATGATCTGGCTAGTCCATTATTGTTTGCTTTCATATGCTTTTTTTCTGTTTATTTTCTCTAGAAGGTAAAGATTTAAAGAAGCAGAAGAAAGCAAGTTATTCTATCGATATAGTTTCTTCATGACTTTTGTATAAATTGCACAAAATCTGAAACATCCAGAATTTATGTAAAATTTGCAAAGCTGAGTCACTTGATACATGCTTAATACAAAAAAGTAAGCAAACATACATTGTAGTATGCAGTATCAAAACACAAGATAGATTCCAAAGCTAATTTCTAAGCTTCTGAAAAAAAAAAAAAATTAAAAAAAGAGGATGCTGGTAATGTACCTCCACCACATTTGCACCTTCATCTCCTAGTCTGATTACAGTAATTTACAACTTGTTGAACATGTGGGATACAGTGGGATCTATTCTTTCTGTAATTGATTTATTTTATTTTATTAAGAGCTTGTTATATTGTGGTCTAAAATGTATGACACTTCATAGCCAGGAATTGGCCAGCACTATACATTACCACCTTTATTTTGTGTGACCTGAATAATGCTTAATTACTGGCAGAAATTAAATCATACAGTCTACAATAGCAACTGTTAGGCTTGTGGCTAAGATATTACTAGAGAGCAGGTGAAAGTGTTAAAAATATCTGCTAAACTGCACTGAAGGTGGCCATGTTTATGCCATTAGATGAAACTGCGCCAGCATCACCTCCTCCTCTGTCTGCTGTCTGATATGAAGGACTAATGCTTTCATGTGCTTTTTTGGGATGTTCTCTTCTGGGTAAGATGTGACTCACAAATCAAGGGCAACCTGCATAAAATACCTGCTCCTTTACTGAATCCAAAGCCTTGCATATCCTGTCTGTAGTGAGTTGGATGAGGTATTTCTCTGTCCATACAGCAGTTACTGAAAATTGTACTTCTGCTTCTTGTCTGAAACTGAGTCAACTGTGGATATAAACAGAGGCTTTGTGAAATTAATTTATTCCTATACATTTTACTATTTATAAATACGGGTGATTCCAATAACAGTAGCAAGAATACATTAGAAGCCATTGTACTTCCAGTACTTCAGTACTGGATTTGAAATGTATCATAGATTGAATCCATGGAAAGTGGTTTTATGTATCTTTACATTAAAGTTTTCTTCTGCCTACAGATGTCTTTTCTGACTGTCCTAAGTTTTTGCAGTACTGTAGGGATTAAGTAGGGGAGAAATAGCAGTACTTCAAAGAACAGAAAATCTTGCTGAAAAAAAAAGAAAAAAGGAATTGCAGTAATTAGACACATTCATATTTTGACTAGTGATCCTGCATCTGTTGCTTTTGTATGCGTACATAGGTATTGTGAAATATGATTTCATTACTACATCACATCCATGGAACTGGGATGAAATTTTGTATATTCAGCAAATAAAATTTCTTTTTCTTTTATTTTTCATGATTTGAGACCAAGATAAACTATAATGCAGCAATAGCAACAATAAATGTTTTTAAAAATGCTGTCATTAGATTTGATCAAAGCTCTAAACAAACAATTGGAAGTTCTCAAACATTATTCTTTTTTTGGAAAGTAACTCCTGTTTCTTCCTTGTATTACCTGGGGAGGATGTCTCTTGTAAGACTCACCAGGTTGTTGCCAACATTAATTATGATGTTTGCAAAGTGCTTTGAAGATGAAAAGTTCTAGGTAAGTGCTAAGTAGTGTTTTTATTCCACTGGAGTCACACTTATGTCAAAGAGAACGTCAACTTCAAAGACAGACCTGGGGTGTTCACAGGTTATTTAATTTTTACATGCAAATAGTGAAATTATAATAGTCAGTAGAATCCTTTTTTTCATTTGAAATAGTACTGAGTACTAAATAGTAGAGTAGAAAATAGTACTGCTTGCAAAAATGATGTATATGAATAGAGATATTTAATGCATCATCTATTTTTGTTTTATGATTATCACAAAACATATGGATTTCCAAAATCTACTAACAAGCTCTTTTAATTCCACTGGTGGGTCTTATTTTAGTTTGATTACTTTTAAAAGTGCATAGCAGTTTGTTAAAGGAAACCTTCCACTTACCATCTTGAACTGTAGTTGATGTTTATGGACTTTGTGTTTTGATATTTCTATAAGCTTGAGCTTTCACATTGCCTACCTAATGCTTTTCACAAGTGGTCGTCACTGACTGAGAAGCAGTTTTGAAATCTTGGCTCCTGATATCCTAACATTTCAGAATCTGAGAGCAACCCAACCTTTAGGTGTGCTCGAGAGATAATCATATGTTTTTAAGAACTGTAAAAGTACTTGGTTCTTCAAGTGAATTACTTCATTCATGAAGTTATAAATACAGCTTTAATGCTGTTATGTAACCTCATTCTGTTTATATATTTTTCTTATAGTTTTTTTTCATTAATTAGTGAAGGTTTTTTATTTAGCAATTAAAAATGTGCAGTGTAAAACCCTTGTTTTCTTCATGAACTTTTACTGGAGGTGAGAGGTTGGTCATGTCAAACAAAAATGTAGAAGAAAACTGTGTAATTAGTTATATGAGCAAGGCACAGTTTATGAGTAAAAAAACATCCAAAGGAGTACATGCCTTCAATACCAGCAATTTCTGGAACAGCTGCTGATTTTGCTCTATTTCTACGCTGCTTGACTCAGGGCCATGAACTGTCCTTTTTAAGATCTGCTTAGAAGGCTGAATTTACAAGTCTAAAGAGATTAATAGTGTAAAAGATTAAAAAAAATAGCAGAAGTATGGTAATGAGTAGTAGAACTTGGAAGCCATTCAAAGAAATGCTCAGCCTTGTGAGAAACTTGAATTCTGAAGGGTAGACTTTACTGAATTATCCAGTCCATTGACTGCTGACGACTTAAAAACAGTTCAGTTTCAGTTACAACTCATGAGCAACTCGCTTGATCCATGGAATGGATGTACATCCAAAAACTCTGCTGAGGACTCAGTCCACAGTTGTAGGAGGAGGTATGACTATATATGTTGCCAAGGCTGACCTCTCTGGGAGACCCACATGCAACCTCTAAGAGAGCTGACATATGTTATTCATGGGGTGAAAACAATCAGTTTGAGTCCTACTGGCATTCGTATTCTTTGTGTTACAAATGTGAGATTTTGTGGGTGGCTCCAGCTGTGCATCTGTGTGGGTGTGACTGACTTCAGGTGACCTTGGGTTTTTACTGTCCACATTTGTGATTATACAGTAAGAATTTCTTTCAGTCCATAGAAATTCTTGCATACAGCTGCTCAGGAAAACTTGTAAATTTCAAGACAGCAGAAAGCCAATTTTAAAGTGTAGATTGTCCTTTGAATTTTAATACATAGTAACATGTTTTTTCTTAAAAAAAATCTTTTTTCAAAAGTGGTATTTTCATTGTCTTTTGCTTATGAAGAGAGGAGATGGTACTGTTTCAGTTAACCTGCTTATATGTATGCTTTTAAGATTTTAAATTGTACTGGGAACGGCATTAGCCTTAATTTCTTTCTTCTATCTCAAATAGTGCCCCTAAGCTAGAAGTGTAGGTTCATGCTCTTCATTTTTTGAATTTCCACGCCTCCTGCAATCCCCATACTGTGCTTTGATTGATAATCCAAATGTTTTGTGAATTATGAACATGACAGTACAAGCAAATTTTGGAAATTTTTGTTGTCTTAACATTGTCACAGACACGTGCAACTTTCCTGTGTGTTGTGCCAGTCAGAAGGCACAGGAATACTTGTGCCATTTTCTTCCATGCATACAGGGCAGTTATGTTGGTAGTGTGACAGAAGGGTGGCATAACTTGTTTCTGTCAACCAAGATTTATAAAAGTAGTAGTATAGAAACATGCATGGGCACAGTTCTTCACTTTAACTTTCACTGTGCCTTGTGAGTACAGAGAGGCTTCCTTCAGCTGATCTTTAGTACTTATAGCTAACAGAACCAAAAGGTTTTGTTCAAAGCATGGTCCTACTCTCAGTCCAAGATCTGCATTTTCTGCAGGCTATGGCAGTCACTAGTCAGTCTGGTCCATTCACAGAGCAAATAACAGCTGTCCTTGCTTGCTCTCTGAACCAACTGGATGTAAGCCAGCTCTGAACTGGAAGCCACGTAGCTGCGTTAGCATGGCACTGAGCCTGAGTGCTGTACAAGCTGAAAAGCCTTGTCTCTCAGCAAGGCTTACTACCTCAAACTCAGTGCCACGTTAATTGGACCTCTGGTCTGCTGTTGGCTTACATTCGGCCATGCCATAATGCAGAAAGCCAGTAGCACCTGCCAGTGAAAACCATGCAAGTGCAACCCATGTTTATTTTCACAGCAGTCAACCTTTTTTTGTTAAATGCTTTTAAAAATCACAGTAGTAGCTTTCTCCTTAGAGGCTTAACCCTCTAAGAGAAGGAAGGTAGCTTTAAAATGTCTGGAGACAAGTAGGGAGGTATTCTTTGTATATATTGTGGATAAATAACCCCAGTTGTTTCTTGAAGAACTCGTGTTATTGCCTTTATCTGATGCTGAAACTATTTTGTTCTAGTCATTTGATTTCAGGTGAAAAAAAAATAGATTTAAATACATGACTTGAAAATGTATAGTCTGTATTTCAATCAAAATCTGTATTTCAGCTTCTTGGCCTTCTGCAGATATATTTTAAATTGACTGATGAGCTTTTGAAGATACTAAGTTGTTCTGGATTTTACTGGTTTAACGTTCCTTAACTTTCAAGTTGCAGAAGATCTCATAATAGTAGTTTTCAGGTACTGCATATTTTATTGTAGCTGTAATATTTACTACTGGTATATTAAAAGAAGTCAGGAGGCTTGACTAATAGCTGCTTTAAGGGGGTCTTTTAATTACAATATTACAAAAAATGTTCAAATAAAAAGTCTGTTCAGAACTTGAACTGTAATTTGCTTTGAAAACTCCACTGCATGATGAGTGAACTTATTATTCTAAATGTTTGTTTCTGCATTTCAAACAGCATATCTTACAATACTGATGAAGTAGCCGCAAGGTAATTTTTACGTTTCAGCAATGGATATCTTATCATAATATCCAAGAGGCGCATACTGTGCTGCCATCTGCTTATTTTTTCTTGTTAAACAGAACGAGAGAGCAAACTTTCTAAAGCACACTTCAAAAAATATTTGTCTGCACTGAGTTTCTGAACATGGTAAATGTGCATTTATTTTAGCTTATAGAAACAGTTTTTCCACAGAAAATATTTTAGATTATTGTTTTGTACCATACTCTTAACCATTAGACACACGTGCTTTGATCTTTTTTTATTTTATAATGCTGCTCTTCATTTTCAATTGATTCACTTACCAGAAATGAGCACCAACAGTGGGGAGGTGGGTGAAACAACTGTAAATTTCAACCTTAAGAATATGTTAAGGCTTACAAGAGATGGAGGAAAAAAAAAAGGTGAAGTTATACTATGCAGGATAGATAGTAAAAGTCTTTCATTCATCATGAGGCATCTACTAGTAGAAATGGAAAGACTGAATATTTAAAAACGTGGTCACGGGGAAATAGACAAACCTGACTGGTTTCATATCATATCTGTAGAGATCACTGGTTCAAAACTTATAAATGGCATTTTATTTTCCTCACCTTCCAGCAACACCAGAAAAAATTTCTTGAGGATGTGTTATTTTTATTCAATGTTTAATGAATATCTTTTCCTTTACCTTCCAAATTGATAGCTTCTACTTCATCTTCCTTTCTTTTACAGGGCTGTTTGTTATTTACTATCTTGTCAACTCCTTGAACAAGAAGCAGCTTTCTTCTGTTGAGTAGCTAGTGACTTAGTACAGAAGTATATCCGTTTCCAAGACTTGATTTTGATTTACCACTGAAAACTATAGTTTGGATTCATTACCCAGCTTTGGAGTTTATTCTGTCTTTTGTACAAATCCCCCACGGCAAAAGTAACTCAAGCATTGATAAGCTAAACATCTAGCTGCACTTCAAAGTGAGGCCAAGATTATCAATTTCTGAAAGAAATCTGATTTTGGTATGTGTCCAAAAACACAATGACATGATGCACAGTGCAAACTTAAATGATAACACACGTAAGACATTCATAAATGTACTTGGTACTGTCTCTTGTGTTCATAGAATAACCAATAGAATAATGTTCCTACAACATAGAGAAACATTTCCATTTATAACAGGGATGTACTAAAAATGCAACAATTCGAACAACACTAGAAGTTTTTGAAAACATCCAGTCCTGTCCAAAATTTGCTGCAACTTTTCCTCATTGTTTAAGAGCATTTTATATTTTTGTTGGTTAGCTGTGTCTGTTTATTCCTTATGTCATAGTAGTTGTTAAACTCTCCTGTAGTTTCTTTGCTGATTACATGGATCTTTCAGCAAAAAATGACAAGCAAACAAATTGACTTTGGGACCTTAAAAGCTCACCTTCCCTTTTAAGTACTGTTGAATATGCTAGACTGCTTCTCCATAGTGGAAACCAGGGTTGTAGTAAGTACATCTTTTGTGTTTCAGCTGTAGTGGCTCTTCTGACAGCTAAAGAGTGTTTGGGTTTTGCACTTTCTAAGTCTTCAATTTCTAAGTCAACTTTAAATGACTAACTGTCATTACAAATAACTGTAGCGCAAATGGTTATGTGGATTAAAATCATGCACCTATTTTAAAATTATTCTCCAGTGGTTTACATTGCTGAAGAGCTGACACAATGTCATTTAATCAGTGTCTTAGTAAAGCAACTGGATTTTCTACATGAAAATACTTCAATTTTCCCATTGCACAAAAAGCAGTAGTTGGTCTACAAGCACTGACTTAAATGGAAATGAGAAACCTTCAGATCTGGGGAACAGAAACCAATCATTCCTATTTCTTCTCTCTTTCCATGAAGTGCACGTCTCTTCTTTATTCCCTCTCTTTGTTCTATTGTCATCCAATCAGATCTTGTCAAACTACACATTAACCCTTGATTCTAATTAACAGTTACTCTGATGCTTGCTATGGACCTTCCTCTTCTAAAATGTTTAATGCTAAAACACTTGTTTCATTTTACATTTTTGTGATGTGGCAAACGCTTGGAGTTAATGTTCTTCTTCTTACTCCCCTACCCTCATCATGGGAATGGGTGATTTCTTGGCTATGAGTGAAGTTTTTGATAGTCTGCTCTAGGCATCTTCAGCCATAGAAGATCTTGTGAGTTTTCCAGTCTCCAGTGCATTCCTTTGGGTATTACTTTTTAGAGCAACTAATACATCAGTTCTAAAGGTAAATATACTGATGGTCAACTCTTTTAGGGATGTAGTACTCTGAAAATGATCTAAAAAGATAAGAGATATGAATTTCTTAGGTAGCCTTGAAGGTGTCAATATATTATTCTCAAGTTAACAGTTATTTCATCCTGATTGTTTCTAATCTAAATTGCTTCAACAGCTCTGTTTACACCATAGGCTCATAGGTTCATAAGGTTGGAAAGGACCTACAAGATCATCTAGTCCAACCATACTCCTATCACCATCCCTACCCAACTAGTAAATCAAATCCCTTAGCACCTCATCTAAACGCTTCTTGAACAGCGCTAGGGATGGTGCCTCAACCACCTCCCTAGGCAGGCCATTCCAGTGCCTGACCACTCTTTCAGAAAAAAAATGTTTCCTTGGGTCTAATCTAAATCTTCCCCGGAATTAGATTAGACCAGTGCTGAAGCACTCAGTAGGGCTCAGTAACTAATGAATCACTTAAATAAAATGTTTTTTGACCTTTTACTGCTTTTTACTTTTTTTAAGGTGTGGTGACAACATAAATGATTCCTAAGGCTCTGTGCTCAGCTCTTTAGTTCCCATCTTGATCTTAGGTGACTGGAACTATAAAGCTATCAAACACTACTTCCATTTTTATTTCTTGAGTATTCCTTGTTGAAGCAATATCCTTGACTTTTTATGAAGTAGGTGAGGACCAGGGTTAGAATATATTGTATCTGAGTAAACTGTTGATAATATAAGTTTACATTTATCATATAGTCATAGAATAGATGGGACCCTAAATAGTGATCACCTACTTCCAAACCACCTACCATGGGCAGGAACACCTTCCACTTGGTTGCTCAAAACCCCATCCAACTTAGCCTTAAACACCTCTGGGGGTGAAACAACCACAACTTTTCTGAGTAACCTGTTCCTGTGCCTCACAATTCTTACAATCATCTATTTCTTCTTACAGCTAATCTACATGTTTTTTAGTTTAGAACTGTTATCCTTGTGCTGTCACTGCACCCCATGCTAAGACGTCCCTTATTATTCGTGTAAGCTCCATTTAAGCACTGAAATGCTTCAGTAAGGTCTGCCTGGAATCTTCACTTCTCCAGGTGGAAGAAACTTCCTCAGCCTGTTTGCAGGAGAGGTGCTTCAGGCCTCTGATAATCTTCATGACCTCTTCTGGACCAGCTTGAGACACTCCATATCTTTCTTGTGTTGGGGGCCCCCAGGCCTGGATGTAGTAGTTCAGAAGAAGACATAGCAGAGGGGAACAATCACTTCCCTGAACCTGCTGGGTTCTTTTCTTTGGATGCAACCCAGGATCTGGTTGGCTTTGACAAACCAGATGACATTGGTGAGGGGATAGAATTTACCCTCAGCAAGATTGCTGATGATACAAGACTGGCAGGAATGGCTGACATTCCATGAGACCTAGGCGGCGTTGGGCAGACTGGAACCAGATGAAGTTTAACAAGATCAAGTGTAGAGTCTTGCACCTAGGGAGGAGTAACTGCGTGTACCAGTACAGGTTGGGGGATGACCTGCTGGAGAGGAGCTCTGAGGAGAGGGACCTGGGTGTCCTGGTAGATGACAGGTTGGCCATGAGCCAGCAGTGTGCCAGGGTGGCCAAGAAGACAAATAGCATCCTGGGGCGCATTAAAAAAGTGTGTGGTCAGCAGTTCAAGGGAGGTAATCTTCTCCCTCTACTCAGTCCTGGTGAGGGCAGAGTACCTACTTGTGCAACCTGGTCTAGAGAGCATGCTTTGGCAGGGGGATCGGACTAGATGATCTCTGGAGGTCCCTTCCAACCCCTATGATTCTGTGATTGCAGGCTGTCACTGGACACAACTGGCTCACCTCCAGCTTTTTGTCTGCTAGATCCTCAGAGTCTTTCTCCTCAGAGTTGCTTTTTATTCTCTTGTTACACAGCCTATATTCATGTTTGAGATTGCCCTTGCTCAGATGCGGGACCTTGAATTTGACCTTAATGAACTTTGGAGCTTGGCATAGGCCAACTTCTCAAGGCCATCAAGGTCCCTTTAGAAGGAATCCTTTTCCTTCCAGTGTTTTTAAAGACAGTTTATCTGCACACTAAATGTAAGCAGCTTCCTTCTTCAGTGCATAAATGTGAATGAATGCAATTGTGAAAATAACCTTTCAACTCTTGTGATTTTTCTTCTCTATCCCACTTTTCTGAACGTTTGGAAAAAACAGGAGCTGAAAGACAGGGAGGAACTTGGTGGTATTTTAGAATAGTCTGTAATAAAGGAATTTTAATATATCAAAATGTTACTGTAATTTTTATGACTTATTACTTAAAAAAAATTCCAATTAGAAAGTTTTATGCCACTTCTAAATAACTTCGGTTATTTCAGTATATCAAAGTTAAAAAGCAATAGTTTGTAAGTTGAGATATATGTTCCTTGTTTCTTGAAGGGAGGGGTAAGGCACCATTGTTTCATGCATAACTCTGTTAGTAATTTTTAAATATGATTTCATTTCTAATGACAGAATAGGTAGGGGTGGTTAGAGGTTTCTGTGATTTATTGTTCTTGATCAAATGGTGCTCAATAATCACTTTATAAAACTTGGAGAAAATCTTATGCTTTATAAAAACTCAAAATGAGACACAAAATGGAAGAAAACAGCGCCATAAGATAAACTTAATTGTACCATTAGGTTGAGTAAAGAGATGGAATGCCACTGTGGTGAACTTTTCAGTGTAGTTACCCCTGTATTGGAAATGATCACAGTCATCAGAAAGCTGGGAGCTCTGGACTCTGACCTCCTCCTACTCCAAACCAAAAGTTATCTGAGACCTGAAAATTAAAAATTATCATCTTGTAGGTCTGTATCATTTAGGACATGAATAATTAGCGTTTAGTATCTGAGTTAGTTGTTTATTTTATTTTCTATTTTAGGAATGATTTGAATTTAGTTATCATTGCCAGATAACTCGAGCCCTTCCAGACAATCAAGTTCAGCAAAATACAAGCCTCTGAAAATAAGGGTAGAACTAAAGCACAGGGCACTATGACATGTAATTGTTTGCAGAAAGAGATAGAAGCTGTGCTTACCTGCATGCAATTTGATAACAGTCTTTGCGTTGGACATAGCTGTGTTAATCTGAGGGTTTAGCGAGAAGAATTTATCCGATAGGAGATAGGAAATAGGTGATCCAGGCATTAACTGAATGCATCTTGGCTGATCTTTTGTGACATGAAGAATTCTAATGGTCTACTGACTCTCTTGGAGTTTCAAAACATCCCGATTTTTCTTCTGATGAAAGTGAAAAGTATTATATTGTTGAGCTGTATCTCATTTCAGTTTCTGTGTATGGGACTAAGGGAAAGGTGAAATTCTTTCTGCAGATGATTAAGTAAGATGTGAGCTAGTTTACTAGATAAGCAAATGTACCATGCTTAACAATGTTGAGGAAATAAAAAGGAATGAGTTGTGGAAATGCTGCAGGGAATTGCATCATGAGGTGACTTTTATTTAAAGAGTTCTCCAACTTCTCTGCCAAACCCGCTACTACATTTTATTTAGTTACTAATTGTTTAGAAGCTTCTGGTACACAAATAACCTTTCTGGCATCATGGGAATTTGGAATAAGTTAATTTTGACTGGCATTTTCTATTTGCTTTTAGAGGACAGGATGGGGGTAGGAACAGGTTAGGCTGTATACATACGTCACAGCTTTATTTATTCTTGTGTTCTTCCTTGGTTATATAACCAAAGATGTGGATTTGACTGGCAGCAGTATTCTTGTTTGCCTTTCTGTCTTAATATCAGTAACTTCCTTTCCTCACACAAGCTCCCTCCAAGAAGTCTGACATTTTGCATCCCTCCAGAACCAGTTAGTTGAGATCAGTTGTCCCACACACTCTTCTCCCTGCTACTAAAAGCAGTTCCCGTTTTCTTTCAAAACCTTTTTAAATTAGTGATCACTGTAAAACATTCTAAAAAACAATCCAGACATTATCAAATAATGATGCTTCCTTTTTCACTGTTCTTCTAAAACAAAGAAGTAAACATGTTAGACATTTGTGGTACTATGTTTCTTAGAAGATGGGTGAAGATGTTGATGAAGAGGATAGGCTAGGCTGAATAACAGCTACAGGCAAGTTAGATCATATGAGAGCTGGATGGTTTCAGGTAGATTGTATTTATGCTTTGGAAACTGATGAATGAAAGTTTTAGTGCCAGTTAGCTTACTTAAAAATATGTTTCTGGAAAGTACGATAAGACACCAAGCTACATCCACATAGGGGGTAAGCATGTTTACTTTTTATAATGTGATTATAAATAGAGGCAATATTATGGGAATTCCTTGTTCAGAAAATTCATCAATAGATCTCCAGCCTGCACAGATAACTTTCTAACCACAGAATTCTTACTACTTGAGTTTATCAGTGGAATCTAGATGCTGGACATCTGCGGTTCTTTGTTTTTTTTTTTGTTTTTTTTTTTTTTGCAAGTGCATTTGTCCTAGTCAGATTAATGAACTGATAATTTGTGAAGGTCTGTGAGCTCAAAAATTACCATCTATTCATCTCTGATTCATGCATTTCCTCAATCAGATCTTTAGAATTCGAGAAGATTTCATGGGAAGGTACCACTGTATGATTAACTTTTTTTTTCTTTTCCTTTTTTTTTGTTTTTCCTGAACAGCCAATTTTGTTCTTACAGTTGGAACAGTGGATTAAGTAGGCCTTTGTTCTGATCCACAATAATAGATTTTACTTTGCATGTAAAGTTACAAGAATAATTGATCTTCGTCACAGTTTTATGATTTTTTGGTATTGGTATTCCACATCATAATATCATGTAGTGCATTAAGATTTAAGGAGTTAATGCTTCAGTTCTGTGGATCATCGATATTTATGGGTATACCTGTATCAGAGGAGAACAACTACGTTTCCCAGAGGACTGTGCAATGCTTTGTTTTTTTTACATATTTTTCGCTCAGAGGGAAAGATAAAAAAAAAAATGTTTGCATGTCACGAGACACTTCCTTTTTCCTTTGGGATCAACTCAGCAGTGGGAGCCATGAAGTCATTAAGTGCATGAAGACTCGCCTTCAGCGTTAGCGTAAGGCCTTCGGTATATTGGACACTCTCTCTTGCTTATTGCTTTGGTGTATTAAATTCAGTTCCAGTTGTGTTATATTGTGTTATTTTGCTTTCTGATATCTATTTAGTAAATTAGTTTTCCTCCTCAGATTGTTGCTGCTGTTTTGTTTCTAGGCCCATCTCCCTTTTCCCTTTCTCCCTTCCCTTTTTCTGGGGTGTGGATCCGTGGGTCCCCTGCACAGTTGTCACGGAACTGGGCTGAACCAGCCCATAAACTGTTGGCAAACACTAAGTTTAGTTCTTCAAAATAAGCATTTTGTCATAACATTGTTTGCGTTCTACCAAAGTCTATGGGAAATAAGTTTCTTTGCTGCTGTCTACAACTTGGAATCCTTGCGAATAAATGATACAATTGGCAGTGAGTGCTGTCTTGATATGTTACTTGCATTAAAATACTAGTTGGCCTGAAATCCTGAGAATACTTTAGCTAAAGCATTGCTGCATGAAGTGTGGTGTTCAGCAGTACAGTGTCAGAAGCAAGTCCTTATTGATTCTGACCTCTCCCCATTATACATCTTGCTGATCAACTCTCCACTAATACTGCTGTTCTGTCAGACTGCAGAGTATGAGATTCAGAGCAAATTGATCAGGTTTCCACCATGACTGGAGCAAAGGCATTCTACAACTTATTTGCTGTTTAAGAAAATAACAAAACAAACAAAAAACAACAACCAACCTCACAGTGTCTGTTCAGTTTTGCAAGAGTAAGTTAAACATAACCTGCTATACAGCAATATTTCTTTTCACTTGTTACATAATTTGCATATCCTTTATCATTGTCTGGAAATATCCATTTTAGCCTTTACACCATCTGTTAAATTAACATACTTTTAAAGAAGATTCTTTCTTAGTTCCTGTTCAGGCTCTTTTAGAAGATGCACTTCTGCAAGTCATGTGCTATCCGTAGTAGCTGCTCTGAGAGTCCCACCAATTAAAGTTTTTGAATATTGAATAACGTAATTCTAATGAATCTGTAGATGTGAAATTAAGATTCTGTTCTTTCATCTTCAAACAGAGATCTGGGATTCAAGCTTCAAGACTGTTTTGCATTTGAGCCATGTACCTGGAGGTTATTCATAATGTCATACCTTTCAAAAACCAGTCTGGATTAATTAATTTGGTCTATGAGACAGTAGTCAGGGCTTACTTAAGCCAAACATGACTTTAAATTAATGTCATCTAGGTCTCTGCAGGCTGCATTGCTGGTTTGTAGACTTCAGTGTCAGATCTAGCTGAAAAACATCTGGACGAATAAAGATGTATGCATGGTGTGAAAATATGTGAAGAGATGAAAATGAGAATAATTAAAGAGGAAAAAAAGTAACTTATTTTCCTCTCTCGTTATACTCCTGTTGATAAGGTGAGAATTGGGCCTTTGTGCTCCTGTGTTATCATCTTGTTCTTCTACACAATGAGAGACAATAGTGTGTTTTCTAGGAGTTTTCCTTGCAGTTTTGAGGTGCTTAGCTTCTTCTGAAAGAGATTGTGTCACCATCTGGCAAGCATACTCAAAATATTTCCATACTTTATGTGCAGTAGGCAAGTTGATATTTTTTTCATTGATTGCCTTGTCAGTCTTTGTAGAGAGTGCCTAGAATTTTTTTCTTATTTCTTTGTATTGTATTTAGGGCATTTTCATTACCCAATAATTTTATTTAGAGGTATTGCTTTTCCACCTTATTTGGATGTGCAAAGAAGTGTGATGGTTGCTTTTACTGAGTGATTAATATTATTTACTATCAGTAACTATTCTGTATCCTATAGTTGGATGTAGGAAAAGATGCTTTCTCTCTTATAATGATATGATAATGTGTTGGGATAGTGTAGGTACTCAAGAATTGGATAATTCAATGGAGTTTGCTAGGATAGCCTTGCAGCACTACTCTAGCTTGCAACCTTAAGAACTCTTAGTCATTCTCAGTCATAGCAGTCCTGAGTAGAGTACCAGTTTAATCATTCCTGATTGATATTGTCTGTTCCATGCTTTCCAGCTCAGACAATATCATAAAATATATATTTATGCCCCTCTGAAAGATAGATATTTAGCAACCTTAAAACATTCAGCTTATTTGGACAAACTGCCTTTGAAAAGAGTAAGGAAAAAAATGTTTGTGAATGTCAACAGCTCAGCTCTTGGAGTAGAGGGAGGAATCTGAGCCATTTCCGAACAAATTGGTTAATCCCTTCCCCCACACAAATTCAATATTTAAAGCACTTCAAAACATAGTGATCATTGTGATTCTCTATGCCAAAAAATCCTTTGAGATTGGAGAGATGAAGGATGCATCGTATCTCAGAATGTGATAGTAATTTGACACAGCTGAGAGCCTCCTAAAGCACAGGGAGGGTTGTGAGCTTCCACTTCTATTCACATGACTATCAGAATGCAATAAATAGGCAGCTGAAAATAATGTCCAGTATAGCATATATAAAATACCTCAGTCTTTACTCTCATGAGTAAAGCACATAGCCTTCTGTTAAAAATATATAAGAAAATCCTAGAGTTATTTTCAGTTTCTGATAGCTCCTTTTCTATCTGTGCTTGGTTACTGGTTTCTTTGTTTGGGGAAAAAAAAAGTGGAAGTTTTTTGACCAACAGCCAATGGCTTTCCATGACTGGAATGAACCGTATAACATCATTACTATTAGTGGACTCAGAAAGCACAATCCATGAAAATATACTAGTTGAGTAAAAAAAAAAAAAAAAAAGTTTTAGCACACTTCACCCAAATGATGAATGAAAAAGCTGAACCATTTCTACAAGACTGATGAACACTAAGAGCTAAAGAAGGTTGTTCAGGCAGACTGCAGCCATGAAACCTATGGTTATGAAAGATGACTGCAGTATCTTTCTGTATCAATATTAATGATGCTTAAAATGCATTCCTGAATATACACATCTGCTTACAGATATAGATAGATTTGAAAGCATGTCATGCATTGTGGCTTTTTTCTTTAACTAATAGATTAGTGCAAGTGGCTGCCCTAGTTCAGCTTCATAACTTCACTAATGTAAATTGAAAAAGTTTGGTTATAGTTTGACAAATGTTCCTGTCTACATCAAATCCTTTGAACCATGATAATTTTTATCTAGAGATGTGCCAAGTACTTGAAAATAATTTGGGCAGCTGGTGAACTGTTTCCCACTAGTTCACAGACAGAAATTTCACCTCTTCCCTTTCACTTCAGTGAATTTGCTTGGAAAATTGTAAGCACAGTGACAGAGGCAAAGCATTACTTTTAACCGATTAAACTGGTGATGAAGTGATCAGTGTGACCTGCTTGTTAGTATTCACTTAAATCACTTAGAATCATAGGATCTACTAGGCTGGAAAAGACCTTCAAGATCACCAAACCCGACCACTGAACTGACCTTCCATTTCCTAGATGACTTTTTGAATGGTAAAACTTTATGGATAAAAGTAACAGAAGTATTATGAAAAACTGTCAGCTTGGGAAGCACATGAAAGATGCAATAAAGCATTTCCCACTCCATGTGCTATTGGTGTTCCCAAACCTTGGTGCTAAATGATTATTACTGGCACCAATGTAGAGTAATTCAGTGTCAATTTAAAGTATTTTTTCTAAATTCTAACATTGTATCTTAGTGATTTGCTGCTCGTTGCAGTTTCTGGAGAATTTGTAGCATCATCTACTTAGGTTTATATTAATATGGCATTAATCTGTGTAGGAAATACTTTAGATTGCCACGATAGTTTAAAGAAGAGTTGGGTAATGGGTACCTATATTTTAAACATTGAACACCATGCAAATTTTGCCATTCATGAAAAAATAATTCAGCTTTGCTTTAAAAGCAGAAGACTTTTAAGGACTAATATTAATGCAATTAAGAAATCTATAATTTTGTAGAAATCTGTTTAATATAAGAATAGTTTGCTGTGCTGTTTGTAGTATGTGGGCTGAAGAACACTTCATATTTGTGAGGAATGTAATCAAAGCCTGACTAGTCTAATCATAGTACTGCAAACAGTTATTGCTATTCTGAGTAGAATGATGCTAGCATGTAATACTACAGCTCATTCCCTATGGTCTTTCAGTTTAAACTGCTATAAATAAGATTTCTTATATCCATCCGTGGAGTGTTACACTCACCTTCTTGAGGCGAGTTGTGAGCATTCAAGTTATTTCAGATGGGGGAGGAGAATATTGATGATTGTGAGTTTTCTTTTTCCTCAGACCTGCTCTGCTGTAGGCTGCCTTTTTATGCTTGCTGTATTTGTTTGTTCTTTTTTTTTTTTTCCAAATCTTACTTTTATTTCACTATAATAGAAGATAAATTTGAACATGGCCAGGGGCCGTGTAATTTACATGACCTAGCAAACCTATAAAGGTACAATAGGCATTAAAACCTTGAGAACTGGAGTTGTTAAAAATATTTTCATGAAATATAATTTTTAATAGTGTCGTAGTAATAGAATGTCAATATTTTTTCTGAAGTGTGGAGGGAAAGAGTTGACTCCAAAACTGAAAAAACTACTAAAAATAATTCTGGAAAGGTAAAATCTCAAGTTTGGGGGGCTTTTAAAACTATGATCTCTTGGTAAACTGTGTTGCTAATTGTTTTACATGGGAGCAGAATCGTTGATAACGCATCCATGTTTCATTTGTTACTGAGTGGTGCTGTATGGAGCCAAGGACATTTCAGATTCTTAGCTTTTTGTACTGTACTGTCATTAAGGGGGTTGGAGGAGCACGGGGAGCTGGCACTGCTGCCCCAAACTGGCCAAAAGGTTATTTCATACCATATAATATCCTGTGAAAAAAAATTAGAAAGGGTTGGCTGGAGAGCAGGTGCTGCCCAGGGGCTGGCTGAGCATCAGTTGTCAAGTAGTGAGAAATTATGTTGTACATCTCTTATTTTTTAATTAATATTACTATTATTTTTTTCTTTCTTTTCTGTTTTGGTAAGTAGTTTCCATCTCAACCCATTCAGTTCTAGTTTGTTGCATTTGTTTCCTGATTCTCTCCCCCACCCCACTGGAATGAGTGAATGGGTGTGTGTGTTGCTGAGCTGCCTGCCAGGTTAAACTGCAACATTATGATAGTTGTCTGATTAGGAGAAAAACTCAAGCTACTTGAATGATAGTTAAAACATTCAGAAGGCGTATAGAGAGCACTATAAAATTACATTGCATTGGACACCATCTGATGAATTCACACTTAAAAGTTTCTCTTTTGATTATTAATATTTTATTTATTTTTTTTTTTTTTACTGTTTTAGTAATCCTTGCCAGGCTAGAAAAGTTGCATTGTGATTAAGGTTTTCAGTTATAACATGCAGAAAAGAGGAAGGATGCAAGGAAGTATGCTCTATTGTCAGTGAAGATACTGTGAAAACAACTGTTGAAGTGTAATATCAGCTCCAAAAAATTATCTTGAATTTGAATATTTATTAATTGAAGATCATTTTCAAAGTAATTTAAAAATTATGCAGGAAGTTGCATGAAGAACTATTTAGAGTAATTGATGCTGCTACTGTCCATGCTTTGAGTGAAATATGTCAGGCTCGAACAGATAAAATGATCCAGCTTTACAACAGATTGAGAGTAATTCTTCATGGATAGCAAACAGAAGCAGCAATATTCTTCAAAGCATATTATGACTACATAGATGAAATTGCTGCAAGTGATAGTAGTCTTCACAAGGACACTGCTTCAAAGTATCAGATCACACAGAAAAATTGCTTTGCTGAAAAATGCTAAGTGCAAGCTGTAGTGAAAGTATTTTGAGAGCAGTTTAAAATGTTTTATGATGTCCAGTCACGATTATTGCCAGTAAATGTTAGGTCTCTAAGTGGAATCTGATGTGCACAAAGTAAAGTGCAGAGCCAGTGAAGCCCACAAGATTCCTGTTGAACTGGGACCAAATCTGTCACAAATCACAGAGTTCATTGAAAAAGAAATCTTACTCAGTAAACAGCTGATTATGTTCCAATTTTTTCTGGCCTCAATGAGTCTATGTAAGACTGGTAATATCATCTAGTCCAACCATCAGCCTGTCACTATCAGCCTGCAAAACCATGTCTGTCAGTGCCACATCTTCTTGAACTCCTCCAGGGATGGTGACTCCACCATCTCCCTGAGCAGCCTGATTCCAATGCCTTCCCACTGTTTCAGAGAATAAATTTATCCTAATATTCAGCCTGAACCTTCTCCTCTGAAGCAACTTAAGGCCGTTCCTCTCATTCTTTCAACAGTTATGTGGAGAAGAGTCTGACCCCCATCTTGCTACAACCTCCTTTCAGAGTGGAAGTTCGTACATAAGACTTAATAGTTTCCAGTAAAAAGTAGCATTATTAAACACAATAAAAAAATAAATGTATACCATGGTATTCCAGATGAATTAGAATTATATAGTAAATAATAGCTAGCTGTTAAGCAGGGACTTATTTCAGTAGATCTCTTTGGTATATTATTCAGAGTTCTGTTAACTGCTTACTCTGGTATAGACAACTGGACTAAGAACACACAAAATACAACTCTTGAAGTCAACTGTAAACTTTTGTGCAATAGAACTACTATGGCTTCCAGTTGTCCAGAATTTACTGTAATCACCTGTGGCATTTCAGGGCAACAGTATAAAATAGAAATACCAGTCTGTCTAAATTCTGTACTTAGGACTTTTTTTATTTTATCCATCCATTTGCATGCACATTTACAAAATATAGTTGTTTAAATAGATGTGTCTCAGTTTTCAATATCATTTTATATTTTTAGCAATAAAATTCCATGGCATTTTAAAATTTATTTTTACATTAGTCAACTCATCTTAAAAACATAGCTTTGGATCTACTCATGCTTTGATGTTCTGGCTAAAATAATGTAAAAACTTCTAAAAGTCATTATCTTCTTGTAGCAGTGATTACAGACTGTTATCATTATTTTATTATCCTTAACATCACTACGATAAGATAAAGACATAGATCTCTTTGTACCCTTTGTTCTATAATAACCAAGTCAGAAAAACAAGTGTAATTAGCATTTAAAATAATGTTGACAACGAATCTCAGCCTCAGAACTTCTGTGTGAAATTAGAGATTTAGTTCTGTAAGAAATGAGAACAAGCTTGTTGAGCTCTTTTGTTCATTGTCTGACATGTCTTAATGTATTTTCTATGATTCACCATACAACCTTCATTGCTTGTCTCCAGTAAAAACAAAGAACTAATTTATGTTTTTTCTGTGTTGTGTGCAAATTCATCTCAGTGTTGGGATTTCTTCCTGGTTTATTTTTCAACAGAAAAAAAATGTTTTGTTATTATAAAGAGACATTTATTTTCCATGATTACACCCTGCAGCTCCTTCATTATTACAATCAACATGGGATCTCTATAGAACAGCTTCAGGCCACAGCCAAAATTATAACTTAATTTTTATTCCCAAATCTCTTGTGTATAGAGTGCTCATATTTCCCTGCATGTCATGTATGGGCTTCTATCACTGCTCCACAGATATATAAAATAATCAAATCTCATTTTTAGGATTTTTGCTAAGTTTTCTGGTCTACCAGTATACTGTGCAATAGTTTTGTTTTTTTTTTAGTATTACGGAGCCATAGTGGGTTGGACCTTGGCTGGCTCCCAGGCCACTATCCAGCATACAAGCTCTTATTGCTGTTGAAAATGCACAGCTAATGGTGGTGACTGTGTTGAAAAATAGACTTTTGTAGCTGAGAATTTGCTCTGTTAAAAAGTGTTACTGTGTATCTATAGTTGATTTCATGAAAATAAACGAGACATTACTTTTGAAGCAGCCTACGTACATTTAGCAGTTTTTCCTAAATGAGTAATCTACACTAGATTAAAGGTCTATTTAACTGTTCAGAAGTTTGTAAGCTAAGGATAGTTTGCAGTGAGTGTGTTTCTATTTTACTTGGATTACAGACTGTTAATCTAATGGATCAATATGTTAAGGAGTTGACACATGAAGAAACAGGATCACACAATTTTGGTATTATGTTCACGCAAAATATTTAAGTTGCCTAAAGACAAAATAAAAGAGAACTGAAGGGGCGAAGCAAAGTAAAGACAAAAAATAGTGGCATGCAAAAACACCATTTTAATTAGTTTCAGAAAGACTCTAGGTATTGCTCTCAAAAGCTGCAACTGGACAGTATTGCCTACTATCATAATGCCAAAAAATGAGAATGCTGGTGAGCTCAGCTTTAAATTACCCTTGGCCTTTGCTAATTAATGGTTCAAAGAAAATCTTCAAGGGATGGTAATTTTGCATTGGAACCTAGACCAGATTGCACAGGTAGGCATCCAGGCAAGTCTTGAATGTCTCCAGAGGAGACTCCACAGCCTCTCTGGGCAGCCTGTGCCAGTGCTCCATTTTTCTTACTGTGAAGAAGTTCCCACGCACATTTGTGTAGAACTTCCTATGCATCAGTTCGTGGCCATTTCCCCTCATCTTATTGCACACAGTGCTGAGAAGAGTCCGGTCTCATGCCTTTGCCTCCTGCTCCTTAGATGTTTATAGATGTGGATCAGATCCCCTCTGAGTCTCCTGTTTTCAAGGCTGAACAGACCCAGGTCTCTCAGCCTTTCCTCATAAAGGAGGTGTTCCAGTCCATTTATCATTCAGCCCTCTGTTGGACTCATTCTAGGTGATCCCTGTCTTTTTGTACAAGGGAGCCCAGAAATGGACACAGTACTCCAGGTGAGGCCTAACCAGGGCAGAGTAGAGGGAGAGGATCCACCTCCCTTGACCTGCTGGCCATACTCTTTTTAATGCACCCCAAGATCCCATTGGCCTTCTTGGCCGCCAGGGTACACTGCTGTCTCATTGCCAGCCTGTCATCCACCAGGACACCCAGATCCCTCTCCTAAGAGCTCTTCTCCAGCAGGTCATCCCCCAGCTTGTACCAGTGCATGCAGTTGTTCCTTCCTAGGTGCAAGACTGTACACTTGCTCTTGTTAAACCTCATCTGCTTTCCTTCTGTCTAACTCTTCAGCCTGTCCAGGCCAAATCATTTTTGTGGTTCTTCTCTGGATGGTCATTTAACAGGTCTGTGTCTTTCTTGTACTGAGGACTTCACATCCAGAAGCAGTAATCCAGGTGAGGCCTCACTAGGGCAGAGTAGACAGGCAGGATTGCCTCCCTTGACTTGCTGGTCATGCTTCTTTTGATGCAGCCCAGGATACATGTGCCTTCTTTATGTTTGAAACATTTAACTCCGAAAGGTATGCTAGAAAACCAATAATTGACTTTTCTTAAGTAGCAGCTTTCTGCCCTATTTACGTTTTAGTGGTGCCAGTTTTCCACAAGGAAAAATTCGACTCCTGCATCTTTTCCAGACTTCTGTTGATTTTCCTGAGAACTTCATTTCAGTTCAGTTTTGCTCTTCTATTTGGTGACTCAGTATTCATTATTTTGCTTCAAGAAACACTTTTCTTTTTCCGTGTGAATTTCAAATATCATGTAGGTACAAGAAATGCATCCAGAAATGATTTTTTAGTGGAGTTTGTATTGGAGCTCCTAACTACTGTGAGCTGTTCTTCTCATAAAACTGCCATCCTTAAGAGAGTTTGAGAAACAGAAAGCCAGAGTTGCATCTTTCTCATTAGGTGCTGACAGAGCTGACAGTAACTAAAATGATTACATCAGAAGTTTACTATGACTTGTATTTTAGTTTAATGAAAGCAGGACTCAGTGTCCAGATGACAGCCTTAGCTGACTCAAGAGTAAATGCTATGTCATTTGGTGCAGACAAAATAAATTTTAAGAATGTACCATTGCAACATGTTGTAGCCGTTTTGGTGAAGAGTAGCAGTGAGATCTTGCAAGAAGCTGACATGATCATACAACAACCAGCAACAGCAAGAAGTGATTTCATGAATCATCATTTATGTTAAAAAGGTATTTCTGTAAAATGACGTCAGCAAGATTGTTTTGGCTGGGTGAAGGTATGGCGTTGTTCTTACTAATTCAATCTATATCATGATACAATTAATCTGTGAACAATAGGTTGGTAACAATTAACTCTTTTTTTCTCATCCATTAAAGTGATTTAAGATAAGCTTTATTTTCTGTTGATTTGGGAAGAGCAATAAGATGTGACACCAACTGGATCAAGAGTGATTTCTCACTATTTGTGTGGAGATGTAACTGGGTAGGATTTCTTGTTGTAGGAGAGCACATGGAATAGTGATGCATGAATTTCAAAAACAGGATCATAAGCTGACAGCAAATGATAGCAATGTGCAATATTAATATATGCATTTCACATGGGGAGGTGAAAAATGAGACAGCCCTGTGACAAATTGCACAGTCATATAATAAATAAGTTCCCCATATAGCTCTGCAATTTATCAGATGTCTTTTGCCTTTACCTGCCCACTAATCCATCTTGCAAGGTTGTGATTTTACAATTCAGATTCCTCCGTTGCTTGAAACGTCCTACTTCCTTTAAAGTTCATCCTGGTAAAAATAAATATACAAAACCCTCATCTTGTTCTCCATACAGTAAGTCCGCCAGAAGCACCCAGTGCACTAACCTGAACTGTTGTCAGCTCCGCTGTATGTGAAGATATTCTCACAATTCTAATATGCGTCAATTTCTAGCGCAAGAGGTAGGCTACTGCAGGGCATAGTGACCCACTCTGCAAGGGGCCAAGTAACTTTCTTCTGCTAAAATCTATTACAGGCATTATTTGAAACTGTGTTACTTTCATTTTTTTTCTTTTTTCACCCTGGGGCAGTTAACAATGTGCTGCTTTGGTTGTTCCCTTGTAGCTGTAAGAATAAGCAATAATCCACGTCTTGAGAAATGGGACCAGTTAGCTCTGCCCACTGAATTAATCTCTTCACATTTGTTAACACCGCCACTCACTCTAATAAATCTGAATTAAAAATAAAAATTAAATACACTCTCATCTTTCACCAACTTGCTATTCATTGAAGCTTCTGTGAAATAACAAGTGCTGCCTGCTCATAGCCACAGGTCTGTATGGACTGCTGATGTCAGATGTGTTACCTCACTGTTATTACAAGCAACCTTGTTCGAATGCATCCTTCCATATTAAACAGGAGTTGATTTTAAATGCTTAAGTCTTATTTTTTTTTCCTTAGTCATTTAATCCTGTGGATATAGCCTCTGTCAGAAAACTGTAGGTCTTTTTCAACAACGTGAATTTATTTAATCATGTATGAAATTTCTCAAAATGAGGATGTATTTTAATTTCCATGTTAAATCTCTTCACTATATTGAGAAACTTTTCTTTCTTCTCCCATTCTCCTTAAGTACTGAAGCAAGTCTCTCATGGTGCTATGCCTTGGATACACAAATTTCTCACTCTACAGGTTGTTTTTTTTTGTTTGTTTGTTTGTATGTTTATTTGTTTTTTTCCACCACAGATGGTAGATTTTAGAAATTTGTGATAAATGTTTCAGTGTCACATTTTAAGGACCAGTAGTTCACTTTCATCATCACACCAGTTTCACTGTGTCAGAAATGAAGCTTTTTTTGTTGTTTGTTTTTTGGTAAAATTGATTCAGGGTAAATATTTGGAATGGTATGTTGACATTCTCACTTACAATGAAATCAAACTCTAAAAGTTAGGAGAGAAATATAAACAAAATTAATGAGAGATTAAGAAAAGAAATTTCCACAAATTTGTCTGTTAAATTTATTTTCCCCCACAGTGGTTGAAGAAACAATGCAGTACCTTGAAATTCCTATGTTTTTGGCCATTATTGCTTCAATTTCAGAAGATACAGTAATATACAGACAGTAACTTGAAACAACTTTACTCTGACATTTAGATTTTATGCAAAAAAGAAAAAAAGAGGAAATGAACAAATAAAAACATTTCAAGGAAAATGAATTTGGATACTACTGTCTAAACTAATTTTCTTTCATGGTTTCAGATTTTGTGAGTTTTACCAAATCTGTAGTGATTTTGAACTCTGAATCTCTGTAAATGGTTCTAAAGTAGTACTTCAGAGTTGTCCATCTATTTCTGAACTTGTCAATTTGAAAAAATATGATAATATTTCTTTGTTATCTCCTTGCAGTATTCTTTACAGGTGATAATAACTTCGATTTTGTTTCTCTGTTTTCTGTTTTAGAAACCAGTTATACTTGATTTTATAGGCAGCTATGAGTTGCCTTCCAGGATAACAAACGGTAGCTATCTAGAAAATAGGTATGTTCAAGAGTTAGGTATTAATAAAGACCAAGAACTGTAAAATTTTTGTATGTTAAACACTTCTAAATCACTTACCCTGAAAGTATTTAATCCAAGGAGCCTTCAAATGTAGTTCAGTGTATGATTTTGTTTGTTTGTTTTTTAATAAATATGTGTTGCTTTCTGCTTAAAGATGTAGTGTGTTCAAATGATGGAACCTCATTTAGAGTTTACTCTAGACCCCATTTGATAATGTTTACAATATATAGGCATTTGACCAGCTCAGTATTAAGAAGTCATAAAATGCATAAGTTATTACATGATAGGGAGGGAATTACTAATAAGTTTTGTCTGAGGATGGATTATTTCCGATCATCAGAACTGTTCCTCTTGTCTTCTGTTTTGCCATGCTACTGTGTTGCAGGCATTTCTTCATTCATAGTACTACCAAAACAGCTCCTTCTGTCCATAGAAGTAGAACTGTGTGTAATCTAAACTAATATTCTCAAAGTTTCTCTTGGGGTGTTTATATACTTACTGTTTAGTATGTAATGTCTAGAATAGGTGTCCTACTTTCAGTACACTTTATTGAGTAATAGTTTCTAACTATCTGTTGAAACTCCTCTGTTTTCAAAGTGTGTCATGCTAAAATAATTCACAAGATACAGTTGTTGTTATAACATTCTCTTTTAAAAGATTAATGAACACTCATATGTGAGTTCTGCATATGATCTGCAGACCTAGCCCCTTTGAGAGCTCCAGGATTCCTTGTTCTTCTACTACCTTACATATAGTTTATCTACTATGAAATCAATCTGTGGGAGTAAAGAGAGAGATGTCATTCCAATATAGTATAGGAAACTGGTGAATTGTGTACTCAGAAAACACAGAAGCATTGTTGTGTCCCTGGATTAGTTTAGCAAAAAGACTGAGTTGCCTGGTTGTTGCAGTAGTAGGAGGAGGAGGATCAGGAAACAAAGCTTTATCCTCTTCTGTCTCCGACAGCAGTAACTGGTATACTATCCTACATCTGTGTATATTGTTGTTTGTAGACTTCGAAAGCTTTGTGTCACAAAATCACAGAATGGCCTGGGTTGGAAGGGACCTCAAGGATCATGAATCTCAGCCCCCCTGCCACAGACAGTGTGACCAACCTCCCCATTTTATACTAGACCAGGCTGCCCAGGGCCCCATCCAATCTGGTCTTGAACACCTCTAGGGACTGGGATGCAGCTTGAGTTTCTCTTTGATTCTTAAATTATGTACATATCATTGTGGGTTTTTATAACTGAGAGAGAATTTAAATAAGAAGAAACATGATCTTGAATGTAGCTTATTATAGATTTCCTTTAGAGCTACTTGTGCTGGAAGAAAGTAATGTCTTTTTCTAAGTGTGCCATTTATCAGCAAGTGCAGTGGCTCAGAGTAATTTTGTTCTCTTCCCATTTCCCAGGTGTCCTCATATAGATTTTCACTTCTGCCAGCAGGATAGATCCCTGAAATGCAACTTGATGCTTTCTCCTGATGAGCTGTTGTTTATTGACTGCTTAGATATTTCTTCTTACTCCATAGGGCTGAAGAAAAAGCCATGCCCTACGCAGCAAGCTTTACTCTTTCTCAATTCTTTTAATATCCCATAAGCAGAAATTAAAGCCTTGTTATTAAGAACTTTTTCTTGTTTGTTGAGAATCAACTTTTACGAGCCAGGCCTTAGTTATAGAGTATGCTTTGCACTTTTGACCCCTGAGGACCTCTTTCTGTGGTAGAGTTTTCTTGCATGCTCTGAAAGCAGTAATAAAGTTAGAAGGAGGTAAACTTCATCAGATGATTTCTAGGTTAATTAAAACAGTCTACATGGAGGAAAATAATTTGTGGTGAGTAGAAGGAAGTATGAAGGGTATTTATATTTAGACCGTCCAGATACTATCTGTAACAATCAGGAAAAACTTACTAAAGGTATGTCAGAAGACATGAGACATCCAGAATCTCTTGTTTTGTATTTATGTCAAGGAGAAATGTATAAGAATCTTCTGTTGTTTTGTTTGCTTTATGTGTGAGATGTAAGAAATTGGTAGTATGTGACATACTTCTATTTATTTTTACATGTAGATATTGGTAGGGGCGTGAATTTGACAAGAGTGAAGGGCAATTAGTTCATTTAGTTGCTGTAAACAAAAGATAGCCTGAGACACTAGGAAAGCAATGACTTGTTATACATAGGTCTTCACTTAAAACTGTCTTTATTTAAAGTGGAAAGAAAGATTACTGAATACTGATACATCATTCTTATTTTCTTGTTATTTCTACTGGGCTGTCCCAAGTTTCACCAGCAGGAATAGACTTGTGATAAAGAAAAAAAATCAAAATTGTTTTGACAGAGATTATTTTCACTTGCTCTAAAATGTTTAAATACAATGCATATAATTTACAGTAACAGAAAACATTTAATAGTCATACAATCTCATACAAACTTAAGATCTTCCTTTTGAGTATTTGCATTCACATTTTGAGTTGATGTTTGTATCAGATTTATTCTTCTACCAAATACCAATACCAAATCTGGAAAAGCTGTGCACCTGATTCACTAAATAATCTGTGAACATCTGCAGTCTACATCGCGTGCAATTTTTCTGATTTGGATTTTGGAGCATAAATTTGCATAAACTATTTATTTCAAAGTATCTGAAGTAATTTAGATTCGCAGAGTTTGGATCTTTATGAGAAAATATTTGAGCCCTAGTTTCTTGCTGAATTATTTTATTTTTATTTTTCTATTGTATCATCTTTTGCATTTCAAACATAAAGCTGTTAATATCAGATTTCAGGGTTTTTTTATTTATTTTGTGTCAACGGTTTACGGGCAGGTTTGGCCCGGTTCCGTGACGATTGGTGTGGGGGACCCACGGACCCACGCCCCAGGAAAGGGGAACGGGGAAAGGGAGAAGGGAAAAGGGAGATGGGCCTAGGAGCAAAACAGAGGCAACAATCTGAGGAGGAAAGCTAATTTACTAAATAAGATATCGGAAAGCAAAATAACACAATATAATACAATATAATTGGAATTAAAGCTAATAAATCAAATAAAATGAGCAAGAGAGAGTGTCCGATAAACCAAAGGCCTTACGCTAACGCTGAAGGTGGACGGCAGCGAGCACCCACTGCTGAGTCGATCCCAAAGGAAAGAGAGTGTCCCGTGACCACAGACAGTTTTTATCTTTCCCTCTGAGCGTAAACACGTAAGAACGCAAAGCATCGCAAAGTCCTCTGGGGAATGGAGTTCTTCTTCTCTTCTGAGACAGCTATACCTGGAACTATCGATGATCCACGGAGCTGGAGCATTAACTCTTTAACTCTAAACGCACTACATGATGTTATGATGTGGAATACCAGTACCAAAAATCATAAAACCATGACATTTTGTCAGTAGTATTGTAATACAGATAGAAAGAGAATAATTCTGATGTCTTCTGAAAGTAACTAAAAGTTAATGAACAGTTCTGGAAAATGAAAATCAGTGTTTGAATCCTTGCCCAACTAAGTGTTATTTGTTATCTTTACATGTTATTACTACTGAATTTTGTAATAATGTAAAGAAATCTTCTTTTACAGTCAGGGAAATAATTGCAGCTGATTACCTCATTTCTCAACAGGAAAACAATATATAAATATATCCAAAGAGCAACTCTGAACAGAAAAAGATAGTAAGAATGATGTACATGAGAAGATAATTAAATTTAAAGCAAGATCTTGGTATTGTTAAAATATAGGTTGATGGGAAGAAAAGAGTATATAAAGAGTTTTGTTAAATATTTATCTCACTGGTTGGCAATGGAGAAAATACCATTTATCATGCTTTACTAATCTTTTTATATTTTTATCTATAAAAAGAAAATGTGATCTCTTTTCTCATAAGATAATTACCTTTACTTTTGATTGAGAAGTAATTTACAATTATAATTTTAATTAATACAAGAATTTGGCATATAATTTCTTAAGCCCCTCTGTGGGAGATCATTTGGTCATGTGATGTGGAATACTCTCTTGGTTCACATCACAGCCCAACTTCTTGCACGTTCACAGTCTACTCACTGTAGTGGCAACATTGACTCTTTGTAAGCACTGTTCAACTACAGCTCAATTATTGTTACGTTCTTAACATTATTTTGTTCACAAACATAAGTTGTGGCACCATGGAAGCTGTTCTGAGGAAAACTAATTCTGTCCCAGCCAAACCACATGGACTTGCATGGTATATTTTATTACTTCTATGTTGTCATACTTCCAGGAAATAGCAGATTTGCAATTTACCTTAGATTTACAAAATTTGATTCTCTGCTAATATTTTGTCAAGCTAAATACTTTTACCCTTAACTGTAGAGATCATGGTCCAGAGAGAGGGGAAAAAAAAAAAAGGAAAGGACTTGAAGCTGGCTTGATGCTTCTGATAATGTGAAATCTGAGAGCAAGCTTCATGCTATAGTAAAACATTCAAGATTCTTCCTAATTAGCACAGAGAGAGATCATTCCAGATCTGTCTGAAAAAGCTGAACTTGGTCCTCTTGGTTAGTCTGTTCTTTAAGAATGCTCTATTGATATGGTGAAGGGAGGAAGAGAAAACAGGGAAAATGTGAAAAAGCCCTACATGGGGAGTAAATAAAAATGATAACGTCTCTAACTGAGAGACTACTTCTTTTCTTCTTTCCTTCAAAAAAAAAACCTAGAAAGGAATTTTCAAGATTTATTTGTTTCCAAATATCTTTACACTTGCAAGGAGTTTTATTTATTTTTCAGATAACCAGATCCGTTCAGGAAATGCAGTCTTGTCAGACAAGGATTAACATTTTCATAAACATAAACACTGAATTATTTACTTATGTTGAACTAATGTTTTACAGTTATGTGATCTCAAGAATTATGGATATGGGTATAGTTCATTTAAGCAAATATATATGTGCTAGTTTTCCATAACAGGAGAGATAGGATTAATATCTTTGCCAATCTCATATACTGACCCACTGTTCTACCTACCTTCTAACATCAAATTCATCATATAGTTAATTAGTGAATTTTAAAATATGATAATTTGATGGTCAGCAGACAGAACAATCAGCTCATTTGTGAAACGTTTACTTAGCATTTTCTGTGTGGCTGTCAGTGTATAAAATTTCTTAAATGTTGCAGCTATTCAGTTTTCTAATTCTTATGAATTTTATAAGCATCTGCAAGCAGAGCTCTATTGGAAGAATTGGTAATCTTTTATAATTACTGAGAAGTAAAAATGGAGAGAAGTAGCCAGAGTTTGGAATCAGGAGGGATAAAAAGGTGACAGAAATTGTTTGCAGGGAAGAATCAAAGATTTCTGGGTGTTAGCTGTTTGGGCTGTAGTTGATTTTCTAAAGCAAGAAGGGTTGCAACATCCTAAAGAAACGTTAAAAGCCATACTCTTTTGATATGGTGCTAAAAATATTATGCTGGGAAATGTGTTAGCTGCTGCACTGGAGAAGCATCATCATGATATCTAGTCGTGGGTAATTACAAACAAATGATAATAATACAGCTTCCTTTAGAAGGGACAGAGAGAGCAAAAGTAGTTTGGAATATATTTCGTTAGATAACAAAATGATATTGGATTTCTATGATTATCCTTATACTTTCTCAAAGTTAAGATGGGGTAAAAATACCATAGTTTGAAACTTTGTTGTTTTGAGAGTTCTTTCCTTCTATTTAGTATTGTGGTAAGATAAGCTTGTGTAGTTCATATTAATGTTCTGTTCTTTTTTACTAATTATCATGAATATTATTTATTTTTGCCATTTACTTAGAAAAATGTGGATATGAGTTTATTTTGATTTTGTATATAATGGATTTGAACTTCATCTGTGAAGTCACAACCATACAGTAAGGCTTTCTGTGATGCAGACGAGTTCTACAGTACAGCCTGCTTTTAAAGATTTTGCAGGCATTTGGAGGATGATGCTTTGACCTGTGGGCTTTGTATTACAATGAGCAGGAGCTCCAGCCAACTTTTAAGGAACTGTGCTGTGAGGACATGGCCTTTTACATCATTAATGTGTATGATGTTTTATTGGGGATACTACTAGGAAAGTCATAAAAATGTTGCAGGCCTAGTGAGACATGGGAAGTAAAGTTGAAATTGTAATAAATCACATTCCCACTGTGCTTTGGGCAGAGAGGCCCTTCACTAAACATCATTTTCTATTGCTTCAGAATATTGTCTTCTTGCAAAGAGATTGAGTTTTTCACTGAATAAACACAAGCTTAGGATTAGACTTCTATCTCCCTACCCTGAAGTCCTTGATGGTATGATTTCTTGAAATGTATTTCTCTCTAAATGGTAACATATTCAAATCACAGCCGTCTAGCTTCTTACAGGATTGGGCTCTTAGGATTACCCTGTGCACAGAGTACATTGTCCATTATTTTCTGTTATCTTTTCCTTGGCTCTGGATGTAGAAATACTCAGTGTCTTAGAAGTTTGAAAGTCAGAGTAGATTTCTGCAGTATGTTTTAATGCTGATCTCATTTTAACATAATTAAACCAACTTAGGCTAACCTAAATATTTATGATATATGTTTATTTCTGTTAAAACCTGGAAAGGACCAAATTGTAATCACTGGAGAGGTCATCTAGTCCATTTCCCTCACCAAAATTGTACATAAACTATTTGACAGGTGGCTGTTTACATTTTAAAAGTTCTATATCATTTAATTACATTATGTGTGGGTCTCTTTTACTTCTAATAGCACATCTGAAGGTTTTTTTTTCCTTTAATGGCTTCCTTTTCTATTGATAAAAGCAAATTTGAATGTCCTTTAATAAAAGCAGCCAGAGGAGGAAGTATTAATTGTTTAATTTGTTTAGAAAGTATCAACAGAGCAAAATCACATAATTCAAAATTTCTGAAGAAGTAGTAGTGGTGTATAAATATGAGGGAACCTCTTTCAAATAGCATCAATGTGCCATTACCTCTTCACAGTGATTCATGTAATTCTCAGCTTTGTACTTGGACCATTCAGTCAACCATGCTCTTCTTCCAAAAATCATTTCTGTCACAGTCTAGCTCTCTGTATTTAAACCAAGGAAACTCATGGCATTTTTTTTCTTTAGCTTGGCAAAAAAGAATTTTAATCTTTTCTCTATTAAAGCACATCCTTCTGCCTTTGTCTTTTCATTTTCAGTGTGGGGGGAAAAGGGGACATAGTCCTTCATGCTGTGCCATCTCTCTCAGCTTTGAAGCACTGCCAAGCTTCTTGTACTTTAAAGCTGTTTCAAGGCTTCAGCTTTGTCACAAAACCATAATGTACAAAGCTTTTAGCAACCCACACAACAGTTTGTTTTTTAAAGTATGCCTTTTTTTTACTGAAGAAAGGTTAACTTTGATGATTCCACAAATTATCTGTGCAAGTATAATCTTCTCTCTAGTATACAGGAAAATAACTTCAGACAATACTGTTATTGGAAAGCATTTTATATTTTAATTAAATTAGAAGAAACTCATGATGTTATATCATGAAAATAATTTTTACCACTTAGTTTTCCATTTTACTAGTATGCTGTTTCTTGGCAGCTGAAATTGATTTTGAAGTTCTGAACAGATGCCATAAACGTTTTATTCTGTTGATCCAAAATCTTAAGAAAATTCACTGGGATTTTTGAGGTTCTTTTATTTTTAAATGCACACATAGACAAAGAGATCAAATGTATCAGGTTTTAAAAATTCAAACTACATTTCATAAGCAAATTAATAAGCTTGATACAAAGAACAAAGGAGATGCAGATATCTGCAGCAGAAGTTATATGTCAATACACAGAATGTATCAGTTCCTTCTTGTTGGCATGAATAGTCACACTGAAGTAGAAATAATTAATGAAGGACAATTTTATGTTTACATAACTATATTCTACATGCAGCAATAAGCTGAGCAGGGTCTGGTATAGAGATCTGAAAAACCTGCAGTATATTCTCTATTGACATAGCCTCTCGTTTGATTCCACCTTGATCTTGTGGAGCCTTTCCTACTGTAGAAGCCCAACATAATTTTCACCATAGACATACTTTCAACACTTAAATTATATAATAGGTATATATGATAGTCTGTCATCTGAATCGGTCAGAAAAAAGCTCAGAATGAAGAGAAAAGCAATCCTTGATTACAAGCATTTTTTTTAATTTTATTGTTTCACTATCTAAATTTTTTGTACTTTGAATTTCCATTTCTTATAAAGATGATTATCTGTCTTGTAGTTTTTCAGGAGTTGTAATGAAAAATATAAAACAAAGGAATGCTGAAAACTTCACCTTTTGGATTAGTGTCATACCAACTGCAGAAAGTTTACTCCTGATTATGATACCTGGAACGAAGTGATCTGGTTAGATTCATAAAGCTATTTTCTTTACACTTATTTGATGCATTCCAGGTTACTACATCGAGTCTGCTAACATCAACTGAATGAATGCTACAAAAGATTTTCACAAAGTCTGCCTAACAACATTATTTATTAGACATCTTATTTGGTATTATATCTTAAAGGGTATTTTTCACTGTGCAGTTCCATGTAAATTAGTTTTAGAATTTGAGGGATGTGTACAGGATAAATAGAATATTAATTAACTGGTCCTTAGCTTCCTTTGATCCACTAAGTGAATTCAAGTATAAGATCAGAGCAAATCTCTCTTAAAACATAAAAACGGTGCAAACAAAGAAATGTATACTGTCATTTGTCACTCACTCTTTGTATTCCTGTTGTGCATTAGGGCTTTTAAGTATTATTGATTTTATCTTAATAAAATTGCAAAACACATTGCCAAATTTAACTAATTCTTGATACTTGATTTGTAACCGTAGATACCAAAGCAACAACTGTAGGAAGCTTTGTGACCAAATAAACTTAGTCCAAGCTCTGCCGTAGCAACATTAAACATGACAAATGTAATGAGGCTAAATAACTGTCTCAGTTGGACATTAAAGGAAATAATGAAAAATGCTTTTTAGTTCTATTAGCAGCTAATGGAGAAAGAAAATATCAAAGACAATGTCAAGCCTATATGCCTGATGTGTTAGGAATCGGTAAAATATGCTGACTACTAGATCCACACAACACAGGAGTACCATCAAGTAAAATCTGGGACATGTTTTTGCTTAACTCTGTTGTCAAATATTCCCATGCAAAAGGTTAACACTCAGGACAGAGGCGCAAATTATTTCAAATTATTATCCAGATGAACACCTGCCTCCAAATAGTCAGTCAGTCAGCAGTTCCAAAAGTAAAGCACTTTCACCTGATTTAGAGCCTAAGGAATACCATCTAGACCTAATATCCATTCATCCAGACTATTGTTAAATTGGAAGTGTACAAATCACATAAAAAGGTCACATTTGAATGAAGACTAAATGCTCTAACGTATTAGCAGTTCTGATCCTCTGATTAGATAATAGAAATAAGGGTCAGTGGTAATAGCAAATTGGTAAATGTAGATTGAAAATAATTTATACCTTTTTCATCTTCAACTTTTTGTTGGCTGAAATTACTTTCAGTACATTTTTGTTAAAAAAAGAAAAATACTTTGAGCTAGAAAACCTCATACAACTTGTATTTTCAGTTTTATTTCAGAACTGATACATTTGTAAAAAGTAGGTCTCCTTTAAAAATAATCCTTTTCAACTGTCATTAAATTAGGAAAGTCAAAAGCAATTTTCACCATCTGTAATGTAACTTACAAATTCAAAATACAGTTCAGAGTAAACACAACCATAGATCTGTGAAACTACTTTGGCTTTTTGCCATCAGTAGAGAGCCATACATTTTTAAATAAACAATAGCCTTTCTTCAAGACAAAAGTATTTGTTCAACTGTAATAAAACATGGAACACGTCTCCTTCACTTGTCTGATCACTGAAGTTATTTGGAAAAGCTACTCATACATAGTTCAGCCCCAGCTGTTTTCATAATAAGTGAGCCAGATCTCAGAATAATTACATTAAATTAATGAACAGAGTATAGAGTCACAGAATCTTAGGGGTTGGAAGGAAACATCATAGAGTCCAACCTCTCTGCTAAAGCATGTTTCTTACAGTAGGGTCATACAGGTAGGCATCCAGGCAGGTCTTCAATATCTCCAGGGAAGAAGACTCTGCAGCTTATCTGGGTAGCTTGTTCCAGTGCTCTGACACCCTCACAATGAAGAAATTCTTTTGTATATTTGTTTGTAGCTGTGTTCTATTTTATGCCTATTGCCACTTGTCCTGTTGCTGCATACTGCTGAAAAAAAGCCTGGCCCCATCCACTTGACTCCTGCACTTCAGATATTTTTAAATGTTGATGAGATCCCTTCTCAATCTTCTGCGAGCTGAACACTCTCAAACTTCCATCGTATGGGAGATGCTATAGGTCTCAATCATCTCTGTGGCCCTCTGCTAGACTCTGTAGGAGGTCTATCTTGAAGTGAGGAGCTCAGAACTGGACACAATACTCTAGATGTGGCCTCACCAGGGCCACAGCATGGTTCTTTTTTGGACCCAGTTGTCTTTCTATCTCTTTGTTGCTTTTTGTTTATGTGAAAAATCTGCAAGAATTGCAACATTTCATACATGACAACTCCAAACTTAATGATACTGAAGTCCTCTCTGTACAAGTGCAAATTAGAGATTGCTGTGCTAAAATCAGTAGAGAAATAAAATAAGCCTTTAGAGAAAGAGGAAAACATAAAATTACTTCCAGAGGCCTGTCACTCTCTACTGACTGCAAAAGGAGGGTAGGACAAATAACAGGTTTGTACACATATAAATGTAGACATCTAGCATTTGCTGAGATGGTCTTCCCTTAGTAACTCAGTGATTAATCTTTGTTAACCCCATGAATACTCATTTAATTTCAGTTTAGGTGCTTTCAGTTTTCTTAGTTTTTGTTTGTTTTCTCGTTCTTCTCAGTAGAACATTAAAAGTGCAAGGAATATGGGAAGCACTTCAGTTTATTGGGGGATTTATTCTATTTTTAAGTGGTGATTTTTTTTTTTTTATCATTTAAATTTTATGGTTATCAACTCCTGTATTTACTCAGCTTTTCAAAATACTCCATTGTTATGATTTCTACCTCAATTCTTGTAACTACTAAAAAGATTGCAACTATTAAAAAGCATCACTGGACTATCTGGAAAAATGCAGTCATATATTTTCAATGATCTTTACCCTTCTATCTTAGGTCAGCAAAGAGTAAACTGAAATACGTCCAAAACTAAATATTGGTCTGTGTTTAAATGTGTTTGTTTTATGTATCTCTCCTTGCTGTTTTCAATCAGCAGTGAGATTTACCTCCGTTATATTTAATTAAAATAATTAATTATGTGATTTTGAAAGTTAGCAGAACTCTGGCTTTATACCT
The DNA here is from genome assembly GCF_038088225.1 of Cyrtonyx montezumae. NCBI lineage: Eukaryota > Metazoa > Chordata > Aves > Galliformes > Odontophoridae > Cyrtonyx > Cyrtonyx montezumae. The sequence goes on along the minus strand of NW_027072089.1, from coordinate 72,620,630 downwards.
ACTTGAAAGTCTTAAAGTTCATACAAGAAACTGTCATGCCCATGCCCTTGATCAGCTGTTGAATTAAATACCACATTCTTCTGTTCGTTATTGGTCTGATTGTTTGGCTATGTAAAAGTTACATTATTTAAAAAAAGAAAAAAGGTGAAAAATGCTGTGTAATTAGTATGAACAATTACTATTGTGATGTTTCTTAATTCTTAAGAACAAGATTGCTTTTTAAAAGTAAAGGGCCAGGATAAACTTACCGGAGCAGGGGCAGGATGATCTTAGATGCCCCTTCCAACTCAAGCTACTCTATGATCTTATGATTCTGTGATGATGATGATTATTTTTTAATATGAAGTAAATGTCTGCAATAACTCTAACAAAGAGAAAAACAAAAACAGGCTATGCAGCTGAAGCAGGCAAAGCCACGCTTCCATGGCCCTCACCAGATCCTTTACTTTGATGAAATTAGGTTACCATAATAAATGTATCACAGGTCTCAGAATAGTGCTTACAGTTATGCAGATGCAGTAGCTAAATACTTTTAAATGCATTTAACATTTTATTAAGTAATCTTTTATTCCTCAAAATATGCAAAAAAGATATGGCACCTGAGCTGAGGTCACAACGTCAGTTCTCTAGCTACAGACGGTCTTAATGTTGTCTGATCAGTAGTTCAGGAACTTTACCCTACCTCACAAATGGCTTACAGCTGACCTGTGCTCGGGTGTTAAATAAACATTTATCTCATTGCAGATTCACTGGAAGTCCCTATCCTTAGGCAAAAACTTTTATGCACTATAAATGAATTCAGTATACCTCTTCTTATTTCTGCGTGACTACAGCTGTAGGAGATTGTGTTGGCTAATGTGAAGCCATATCTGAGTCCCCTTCAAACTGCTGATGTCTTGGACACAGCAGCTCAACATTTCTGATGGCATTGCTACTGAAGTGTTCCAGCCTTTGCTGAACCCTCTGTTGCTACAGCTACACTTACAAAAGATCTTCTCTAGTTTAAATTTAGCTGATATATACATACTGCATATTGAGCACTAACTGCACTCTGTGTATAAGTCAAAACAGCCCAACTGTAGGATCATTTTATACATCCTTTGCGAGTGCTTTAGAAGAACTGCTGCTAACAACTGAAGTGATGTTTAATGGTGAAGGAGGTACAGTGACCATGAAATGGAAAACAATACTGAAAACAATACTGACCATGAAATGGAAAACAATGCTGAATGAACTCAATTAATGAACTTGCATGCCATGCTTATAAAGGTCTGCACCAGTGCAGGTAATCCATTGTCATAGTGACCATTGCTGAAAGGTACCACCAACCATCACACTGTTCTTACATTCACTGTTTGATCTCCATAAGCAATCAACAAATGTCAATGAATGTCAATGGGTGACATTTTTTCCACATGGAAGGAATTCAGTGACACACATTTGCTTCATATACATGTCCACATCAGATGCTATTCTGTCAGACTGCCCCTCTGCTGTCATCTGTTATAGAACAACAAAATGTAATGGAATGTTGGTGGGAAAGTTCACCCTCTTCTGCATACCATCAATATCTTCCTCTGATATCATGATCTGACATAATTACATAGGAGGCAGTACTACTAATGCTAATCACCAATAATTGTAAAAATTACCAAAACTTATGTAATTTAAATAACTCATTTGTGATACTTTAGCATGTGTTTGTATCAGTAAGAAGGTAATCATTGTAGTTAAATCCATCAGCAGCTTGGCTTCACATTGTCGCCTGCTCCCCTCCACCAAAGTGGGAAGAGGGAGAGAATCAGACAAATACAAAACTTGTGAGTTGAGAAAAAAACGAATAATAGGTCAGAAAATAAAATTTGCTTACCACTGACAACAATGCCCAACTAGTGCCCTGAGAAGCAGCTGCCCCTACCAGCCAACTACCCCAGTTTTATTGCTCAACATGATGCCACATGTTGTAGATATCATGTCATTGAAAAAGTTGATTTTGTTGACTTGGTGGGCTGAGCAAAGAAATGCCATTCAAAAAAAAACCTTTCCTTTCCTATCAAATTCAAGACCACCTTGCATAAATAATTGCAGAAGTGGAACACTTGGAACCTGAAGAACACAGCTATTTATGTTTTAAATGTAATGTAAACATTACCTGATTAACTATAGCAAAACATTCTTCTATCAGCAAACAATCTGTGTACTGAATTCAGAGAAGAGGTTTTTTCCTGTTTGAAGCCATGTGTTGTATCTTGGTACCAAAGGTACCAAGGAATGAGACTGGAGAAGTAGTTTAAAAAGGGACAAGACAACAGGGATTTTGCCATAATGAAACAGTTCATGAAGACTTAGAGCTTTCATACTTTCATATATGTATATGCTTTTATGCTTCTCTCACATCTCTGTTACATTTTTATAATTCTGGGTCTGCATTGCAGTGAGGAACCTGAATGAAAAACAAAACACATTATTTTATTTTTTTTTACTAAAACATTACTAAGGCTGTCTAGGTTTTTTTCTCCACTCTAAATTTGACATGGACTATGCTGTCAACTAAGAAATCACTGGGGAACCTAACAGAAAATCTCCTTGGAGAACTGCAATTCAGTTTACGTGCAATAGATTAGTTGGCACCAGCTACTAAAAACTCAATTTAAGTACATTGTGAGAGACGGATTCTCTTCCAAAATTTTGTCTTTTGAAGCAAGGCCAGAACTTCTTATTGGAACCATTGTAACTCATGAAATGATCTCAAGCAGATTTTTCTATATGGAAGAAATTTCAGGAGGACATTTGAGAATTGATGTCCTTTTTCCCTCTCCAAGTCACTCATGAGAAAACCAGAATTTCATCCAAAGTCTATTGCCATTAATGGGACACTCCATTATTTTCCCTGGGTACTATAATGAGCTCTCAATTTTGTATAATCTCTTGCAAAGAAGTGAAAAATAGGCTACTGACTTCGTGATGCTGTGTAGTGATATTAGAAATACAGAAATTATATCTTCCAAAAAAGGTTGTTTGGGTTTATGCATGGAAAAATAGTTGAACTATCTTACATAAACCAGCATTAACATTTAGTATAAATCAAAATTTAAAGAAAAGTTATGAAAAAATAGGATGTTAAAATCTTATTTAAAAAAAAAAAAGATTTTTTTTTAAATCACGAAGTTGCAATATTTTGACATTTTAGTCCAAATTAAGTTTAAAAAATTTAGTCTTACACATTTCAAAGGAATATAAACCTCAAAACTGCTGTTCTTTTCTACACTTAGTATAAAAGTAGTCAGTTTAAATTAAAAAATACATAGAAGGAAAAGAACTTTGTAAAAACTGAATATGAATATGATCCAAGTAGCATAACAACAATAAACAAATTGTGCAGATAGCATTGTGATCCAGAGCAATTTGTTCTCAGTACAGAGGAACTTATACATAAATGATATGGATTTTCTTGTAAATTTACTAGATGTTTTTATTTTATTCCTGGAGGGTCTGATTCAAGTTCACTGATGCCAATGGCAAGCTCCTTTTGTTTTAAAACAAAAAACTGTTGGACTGTACACATTCCTTCTAAATTACTTACCATATATAAAACTAGTTATGGAAAATAGACAGTAGAGTGTTCAAGTAGCAGAATGTATCTAAGTACATTTCCTGCTGAAATCCATGCTGATAGCTAGAGGTATTACTTGTGCCCTTATGTTCTGTCCTGAAGTACATAAACGTACTCAGCTGTCAAACCCTACTTTGCTGCACAGCTTAACTGGGCTTTTAGCTGAGTCCTGTTTGCTTATGAAAAATCTCATTTAAATGTATTTTTGCCTTCACACTCGACTAGCAAGCTTATTTTGGACTAAAGGCAAACATGCAAGTTCAACTTATTCTGTCTGGTAATAACATGCTTTGCAGGGAAATTGCAGTTAAACTGCTGTGATGCAGGTGGAAGTCCTTTAGTCCACTCCTTAAGAAGTTCCTTAAGCACATTCTCTAGTATTCCAATAGAAAGGAAATGAGTAACTCAACTTTTGACAGTGCAAAACACACAGGCCCTGGGAAAGGGAGGAAAAGGTAGATGGTATGGAGATGGGCCTAAAAACAAAACAGCAGCAACAATCTGAGGAGGAAAACTAATTTCCTAAATAAGATATCAGAATGCAAAACATGATATAATTGGAATTGAAGCTAATAAATCAAAGTGAGAGAGTGTCTGAAACCAAAGACTGTACTCTAAAGCTGAAGCCAAGATTGTTAGGCAGCGTGCACTGCTGAGATGAGCAGCAAAAAAAAAAAGGCTGTTTCAGAACTTGCATGCAGTTTTATCTTTTCCTCTGAGTGTAAAAGGGGATCTCAAAAGTCCTCTGGGGTATGCAGTTCTCCTCTACAGAGAAGCAGGAAACTGGAAATTCATCAGTCTGCAGAACTGGAACATTAACTCTTTAACTCCCAGTGCCTTACATGATGTTATGATGTTGAATAGTGTGAACAATAAATTGTAGAACCATGACTTTTATTTATTTATTTTGCATTTGACCTAGGAGTGTGTGTTTCTGATGAAGTTTGTAGGACCATTTTATCTATGTTGTGTCATGCAGGCTATTTACTGTTGCAGGTACCAGCAGTTACTCGCAGCAAATTCTGCAAACCAAAACTAAATCCTTTAAATATCTAGAGGGTATAACCCTCTAGATATTTAAAGGATTTACTTTTAGTTTATTTTATATATATATATATATATATATATATATAAAAGCATGTAAAGATATATGCAAAATGCAATTCCCCTCCCTTACCACATTATCAATAGTGCAAATGCATTGTAGAGTAGAGGGTGTTTATCCCATAGAAAGAGAGAATGAAAACGAGTTATTTCTCCATTAATCTCTAGTGAAGAGAGGAAGAAGTTAACATGCCTGGAACATTTCTTCACATGTCCACTCAGTTTGGATGATCTAATCCTTATATAAATCCAGGATGAGAAAGTATAAAACAAGATTGATCTTATTAAGAAAGAATGTGACTTTCTGATTAGATTTGGCTGTAATCTGATAAAATGTAGTCCTGGAGGATACTGGGTTAATGCAAAAGTCATAGTTATTCTGTCTGTCTTTACAGTCTGATGGGAAATCTGCTGAAGGATATGACACTAAGGAACTGATGTGGAAATATTCTTATTAAAAACAAAAGTCTATATATTTATACTGTATTTTTCTGCATTTAATTTTGTTTCATTCTTGTTTATCTGTTAAAAGAGAGACAGTGAAGAGGAAAAAAAAAGATATATAAATATTCCAAATGGCTCTTGAAAGTTGCTTTCTTTTGAGAACATGCACTCAAAATGCCCTCTGGACAGAGCTGAGTAGAGCTCTTGAAGATGGTTGTTTTGATATTCCTAAAGATGGGTTTTGATACACCATAACAATCATTGCTAAGAAAGAGCAAAGTTGGGATACCTTTGTATTACAGTGCTGTTTGAAGATATGTGTACAGAGTACAAACACCTATGTTAAACAGTCAAAAGCAGGCATTGGTTTGAATATCCTTATAGCTGGTTTGATATGTAGTGCATAATGGTCAAACTAAATCATAAATCGTTTTTGTTGTGCATAGTTTCCCATACTGCTTACTTAGATAATTTGATTTTCAAGAAGCTTTTTAGACTACATGGCTAATTATTCAAAAGTGCACTCTCAAATTGTGAAGGAATTGGTGAACAGGCAAATTCTTGTATAAAAAAAAAAAAGCTTTGAAAGAGCATAAAATCAGCACACAATATGCTGATTTTGAGAAGAGGGCCAACTACTAGAAATAATGTCTCATCTTGAAATATCAAGAAGATAGTAGTGTTTCAAAACTGAAGGAAGCAGTCAAAATCAAACTACTTAGATATATTGGAAGATTTTGCAGACACTACCTTTGGAGGCAAATGAATCATCTTCTCAAACTGAGGATAATTGTTATGTGTGGACTAAATGCAAGGAGATAGGATTTTGACACTGTCAAAGGGAGCAGTGAGTGAATGCAGTGAACATTTCTAATTAGTTCACAGTAGTAGAGATACTAAGGAAACAAACCAGAAGAGGAGAGGGTAGGAAAGAATGTTTCAGAACTGAGACTCCGGGATTATAGTTATTCAGAATGTTAGAAAAATTAAGGTTCACATTCTTTGGAAAGAGAAGTTTAAGAAGATACCTTAACCAGCTATGCTGTAAAGAGGCAGGAGAGAACAATTTATACAAGATTATTCAAGCTGGTGTAAAATTGATGAACCAGAGAACTAAAGCTTAAGTCAAGGAATGCAAATTGCTCAAGGAATTGAAAATGAAGTCTTTCAGCTAAGATAGTACATAAGGGAAACAGCAGCAGGAAACACTTTAAAACAGTAAAGAGGGATATTGAACAGATTCCTTGATAATATTTTCTTATATAGAATCCAAACAAAACAAAATTCTTTGGAAGCTGAGAAAGAAAGAGAACATAAAAGATAATTTGCCTCTTAAAGCTGCCTGCATTCATTGCGCATACAAGTTTCATTGCTCTCTGTGATATCTTTCACTGATACTTGTGCTATTTACAATTTTTTAAGCAGGATAAAATCTTTTATCTTTCTGTTGTAATGTAAAATTTCTTACAATTTTATAAGTCATTCAGTACCAAGGAATGTGGCAGAGAATTACTGTGGTTCTAGACTCCTAACAGATGTTACAAAGCCTATGAACTTGAAGATCTTTCACAGATCTGTCAGACGCAACAGTGTACATGTGCAGATGAATCTCTTGCCTAGTTAGATGTTCAGATTAAAAAAAATCTAATGAGATTAAAAACAGTTCCTTATCTGTTACTGAAGTAAGTTTTCCTTCTTGTCATCCAGTCTGCATGCAAACTGCCCTTATATGGCATTCTGATTACATAGTGTTCAGTAACGTTCCTGAAGTTTATATGAACTATACATGCAATAAGTTTGAGAGATTTGTAAAGTTGTTTTGGAAGCCTTTGTCATGGATATGCTTCATTTGTGATGGATGCTTGAAATTAAACCTAATTCCAGTAACTGTTTTTGACCAAATTATGTATCATCTGTAAATCTAAAATCCTTTCCTCACCTCCACTCTCATGCAAGATTTGATCCTATGATACTTCCTGCTGAACATGCTTATTTCAGAGTTGTGTAATGTGGAATGATACATTTCCTATGGTTAAATATTTATCTTTCATCAGGTAAAGAATTTAAAGCCTTTCATAATCGCAAACAGACATCTAGTAAGAAATAAACAGAGAAGTACATTGATAGGAGTTCTTGATTCAAGCACTGATACACATTTTTGAAAATTGCTTTTATATTTTTCAGTGTCATATTTCTAAACTTTAGTCACTTAAGATTAGATTTAAGTTTTACAATATCAGGTGACATATATATTTATGTAGACATATATTTTTATATATACATTGTTAATCTATTTGAAATACTTAGTACTTAATGCTTAGAATCAATGATGTAGTCAGGCAGACTTACAGTCATAATATGAACTTTCTACAGTGTGCACATAAGCAGCTATTCCAAGAGCAAAGGTAGTGTGGGTGTGAGAGAGTCTGCTCATCCTTGTAATGCAAATCTTTCCCAGAGCATCTCTGATACCAACGGGAATCTTTGAATGTATTGGATCATCACATCTACCAATGTGAGCTCTAAGTGTGTGTGTGTGCTGGGTTTGTTGATCTTTTTCATAGTAGCTTACATGGTGCTATGTCAGTATGTTACATATAATAGTGTGTTATTTGCTTGATTCAGAATTAGATGATACTGCCATAGATCTGTGTTGTTTTTTTTTTTCCAGATCTTCTTCGATGATTCCTTTAAATTAACTGCATAAAATATCAGTTTAAATACTGGCACATCCTTTCCTGTAAATGCAGTTCTTTTGAGCCGGTAATCTTTTGCTAACAGGAATAAATCTGTTGACTTTCTTAGTGTTCTAACTCAATTTCAATTCTTGAGGGAAATCTGTCCTGATAACTTAATACAGAACCAGAGCAAGCATTGATATAGTCCTATATATTTCATAGACTCATAAATGATTTGTTCTGGAAAGGAACTTAAAGCACCATTTAGCTCCAACCACCTTGCCATCCATGGGTACTGACACCTTCCACCCAACAGGTTACTAAAAGCCCCAACCAATGTGTCTTTGAACACCTGCAGGAATGGGGCATCCACAGCTTATCTCAGTAAGTTTCACCATCCTCATAGCAAAGAATTTTCTCTAATGTCTAAACTAAACCTGTTTTTAAGGAGTTTCTCCCTTTTGAATTACTCTGCCAAAAAAAAAAAAAAGCTCCCAAACTATAAAAAAAACCTTTTATTTATAATATTCTTCTATAATATCCTACAATTCCTGAATGAAGGGTGGATATTTTGATTTTCCATTACTTGGTCTTATTTTGGTTTCTCAGATGTAGAATCTGCGAAAAAATGAATAAAAATGTTCATGCAGATTCTGCAACTTTGCTTTGATTAGCTGTGTCCTTAAATTTAGGTGGCTCAGTCCAGCTGCCAAATGATATCTTGAAAAGGAGAAAAAATTCTATCCTCTTTCTATTCAGAAGATAGTCCAATGATAGGCCATCTAAATTCAAGCAAGAAGATAAATGATAGTTCAATAGCACATGATGTAACACCAGAAAATTGAGATTCTGTTTACGTATTTATTTCTTCTTCTTTGCATTTCTTATGATGTGCTGATTTAAATAAATCTTTGACTAGAAGAGTTCACATCATGGGAAAAAAAAACGTTGCCAAGTATGCCTTCTAAAGTGGATATCCCAGCCTCTAAGATTATCATTAAATTATTTAAGAACCATAACATCACAGAATTGCTGGGGTTAGAAGGGACCTCAAGAGATCATTGAGTCCAAACCCCTGCTCAAGCAGGTTTCCTACAGTAGGGTTATACAGGTAGGCTTTCAGTCAGGTCTTGAATATTTGCGTAGTAGAAGACTCCACAACCTTTCTGAGCAACCTGTTCTAGTGCTCCATCACTCTTACCTCCGTTGACCTGCTGGCCTCATTCTTTATAGTGCACCCCAGGATACTATTGGCCTTCTTGACCTCATGCCCAACTTGTTTTGCATCAGGTCCCCTAGCTCCTTCTCTGCACAGCTTCTCTCCAGCAGGTCATCCCCTAGCCTGTTCCACTGCACGCAGTTATTCCTCCCTAGGTGCAAGGCTCTGCACTTGCTCTTGTTAAACCTCATCTAGTTCCTCTCTGCCTAACTATCCAGTCTGTGCAGGTCTTGTTGAACAGCAGCACAGCCTTCAGGTGTGCCAGCCAATCCTCCCAGCTTCCTGTCATCATCAAACTTGCTGAGGGTGAGCTTTATCCCTTCATCCAGGTCATTGATAAAGATGTAGAACAAGGTCAGACCCAGCACTGACCCCTGGGGAACACTGCTAGTTACAGGCCTTCAAACAGACTGCACTGCTTATGACCACTCTCTGAGTTCTGTCAGTCACCCAGTTCTCAGTCCTCATCACCATCCTTTCATCTATCCCACAGTTTCTAAGAATTATATCTCTTTCCAGTTTATAAAGTGGTGCAGACATCCAGTTGAAAGCTTTCAAGGATTGTTTGCTTCCTCATGAATCATTTTTTTCACTTGCAGTGTTGCAAGGAGTTTTACTCTAGAACTACATCTAAACAGTAGGCTCCTGTCATTAAGTCCATCATGTACTATATATTTTTTAAAAGAATAGCAGCATAAAGAAAAATGTTCCAGAGGAAAAAATGAAAAACTAACAAGCTGTTGTAGAAAAGGAAAATTCTGGGAGTTGTCCCTGATTATCCTTATTTTAAGGATAAGGGCTTATCTCAGTGAGTAGTTATGTAATGTGTACATCAGACCAAGTAGCAGAGGTTATAAAGTAAGCTCCTAGAGCAGAAACTGGAACAATTGAAAACTAAATGGCAATAGACACCTAGATCTGTCATTCATTTCCTATGTACATGTATTTGTATGAGCTATAGGAACCTTGTGATGTGAGTCTTTAAACAGCAGTTACATTTTCTTCTAAGACATTTTACAGGACCCCTTGAAAGCTAACAATATATAATGAAATTTCAGGGTTATTGCTTGAATCCTCTAAAGATATTACTGAACTTATTACAGCAGAATAGATAAGTACCCACTGTGGTGCAGTCTGATCTTTTATTTAATAAAAAAGGGGAATGTGATTTTTTAGTATGCCATGAACAGACAATAGACTGGGCAAACCTTGTAATTGAATGAAAGGAATATTCTATTTTGTTGAGACTATGTTTCTTCACCTTAAAATAACTTCAGATATATTTTACCTTATAGATTGAACTTATTCTAGAACAAACACAAGAATGCCAAATTTGTTCAAATAATTGGTGAATAGACTTATTATTCACATACAAATGTGATTATCTGCTTGCTGGCACTTGTTGGCAAGCTCTTTGTATGGGAACTGTTGAATCATGTCCTGAACCACTGATGGATCACCTGAGATGAGCGCTGAGTCAGCTGCAGGAGCACAGGTGAAGGCAATTCACTGGGTGACCGGAAGGGGTGGAGTCTGGCTTCACCTCTCCCGGACCCCATTTAAGGGCTGATCACCACTGGGGAAGGATCTCTTGTTGGAGATTCCTCCCACGTGGAGTTCCAGGTGAGCACTGAGCTTCACTGGTAGTTGAGTCCTAATTTATTGGTTGTCTTTATACCATCTTGATAAATTATACAAATATACACTGTCCACCTTCATGATATTGTGTGGGTACTATTCTTTCAGGGTATTCACCCTATATTCTCATTTTGGCATTTTGTGTTTAGTGTATGTTCGGAACTGTTTTTAGAAACTGGGCTTCTTTACTTGAACTTTGCATGCTGAATTATTGTTTCTTCTTTACCAAGCAGTACAAAACTGTACCTCAGAAAATAAAGAATAACTGTAGATCTCTGTCAGCAAACCTGTGCCTGCTTATAATATTGCAACTGCTGCTCCAAAAAGGAACACCCTTATAATCCTTTACGCTGGTGAAGTTGCAGAACAGATTTTCTTTTGTTATTTCTGTTGTTTCTTTTGACTCTAGCAGACATTAAACAACAAATTCAATTTCTCTCTGAGATCTAACAGAAACTGCACAGTAACTACAAACACTCTACAAATAAGGAATATATTTCTAATTTCTCAAAAAGCGTAATTTTCAGGTTGGATATTAGGAAAATATTACTCTCTTAAAGACCAATCAAGCACTGAAATAGGCTGCCCAAAGAAGTAGTGGCATCTCTGTCCCTGGAGGTGTTCAAGAAAAAGGTAGATGTACATTGAGAGACATATTTGAGTGGACATGATAGTGATGGATTGATGACTGGACTACATGACCTTAGTAATCTTCTACAATCTTCTCTGTGATTCTGTGATCTGGATAAAAAGTGATTCGCTAAAGTCGTAGAGCAGGTTTGAATGAAGAAATGACCAGTAGTTCCTGATGAAGATAATTAAATTATTTGTATTAATTTTGTTACTAAGTATGATGTTCAAAAATGATCTACAGCACCTGCTTGGAACCATGAGTGTCTGGACAAAAACATGAATTCCCAGACTGAAAATTATCTGAGAGTGACAGTTATAGGAGGTTGCATTTAGAACAATCATTATATTAAAGTTTATTCTGCCTTCCTTCTGGAGGTGAGAAGGATGCAAATGGTGCTCAAAAAAGAGTAGGAAATGCTCTCATCAGTACTCAAAAAGAGTAGGAACTATTTGCACTATCAGTGACATTTTTTTCTTCTCTCTTAGAAGCATTATTACACAATTGATGTGTAATACACAGGAATGTTTTCTGTGAAATATGAAATATTACAGAGATCACCAGGGCATTTGCAGTTGCCTTTCAGAAACATAATATGTTCCTGTAGAGAATGTTGTTTTAATGTAGCATAAAAATACAATTTAATTTCTAAGCAGGTGTGACTGTAAATGGGGAGAAAGTGTAGTTCTTATCAAGAAATCCTCTAATTATTTTGCTTTATTGTATGAAATGCAGTATTTATAGTATCAAGACTAATTTGTGTGCTCAAAATGGATAATATTTATCTTATTATGCAGAAGCAATAATTACACATTTTACGTTAACGGGGAACATTATATGTTTATCAGTTAGAATCTTCATTTCTGAAGTTAAATAGCTAAAATGTTAAATGCAGAATAGGACAGATGATTAAGTGGGTAGAATATTAAGTTGCTGGATCATGACAGCAATGCAATACTTGAACAGGAAATGTTCTCCAATCTGGTCACCTGCTTTTACCTTTTCTCACAAAGCAGAGGCTAATATTTGTGATGACGTTCTCATCAATGATTTAACTTTTCTACATCTGGAATACCTTTATATAAATTATGATTGGAAAATAGAAATTTGGAAAATAAGAATTAAAATTTACTCATTAACTTCAATTTACCTTCACATATGTTTATAATTTAAATGGAAAACGATTTTAATTTTGGCAAATGTTGCTTCAAATTATGTTTTTGTTGCATCATTTTTTTAATGTAATGTGTTAATGCTCTTTTATTCCTATACTTAATAGCTACGCAACCACAATACCTTTGAAGCTCACTTAATGAATGAGGTCTGAAACAAGTATGATTTCTGAAGGGAGGATCTTTTCTAGATGTAGTACAAGAAAGATACTTTTGCTTGTCTGCTCTTTGCAGAGATCAAGTTCTGATTAATTCTTTTAGCTTAGCTGCTGAGAAGTGCCGAACTCCTTTCGTTGTCTTCAGTGTACATTGGACAGACTGGCCGTTTATCTTTTCTCTTGGAGAGATGAAAATCTAAAGAGAGAAAAAGGTCAAAGTAATAGAAATACTATACTGGTTTTGATAAATGAGAATTTGAGGCAGGCAGAGATAGTGAGTATTTTATGTTTATAGAAGAAATCTGCAGTAGAAGTAGGAAAACGCACTGAGTTCTGAAATACAGGAATCTCTTCTAGATTAATGTAGTTATCATTATCATACTTTCTATGGAAACATTTGAATAATGTTCATGTTTATGCTGTCTTCATAAGAGAAGCCTAGAAGAAATAAGTTTTGTAAGTGTTAGGCTGCTCAGCATTTTGGTGAGAGACAGGAGTAGGTTTGGAATCTTTTATGGTGTTAGCTCAAATGATTTGTACTATGCTTCCAGTGAATTCCTAGCAACTTAACTAGGAAATGAATTTGAGAATTATATCTATGCTCATTGACAAGAAAAACACTTTTTCCAAGAATTACTAAAAACAAGTTAACTTAAAAAAAAAAGAGAAAAAGGAAAACATGCTCCTGAGAAATCTACTATCAAAGTTCCATGTCTCTGTGTAGATTAAAATATCTCAGAAAACAGTGCTTGAAACTGTATAAAGCAAAATGAATGGTGGAACAGATTGTTGTACTGAAGTTGAGCAAAGCATCTGAAGAGAATCTGATGCCCCTTTGAGCAAACAATTTCATAATTGTGTGACAAGCAAGAAATTCTAGGAAGCATGTTTCCAGCTTTGTCATTCCTTGTGCTGCCTAGGGAGGGACTCTGCATTTACCTTCTACAGTATTTGTTATAACATTCTGCTTTGTTCATACATAGCACAGGTGAGTGCATATCTTGGTGCATTCAGCCTCAAGGCCTGCTGAGGTTTCTTCCTTTCTAACCTTTCTGTAATCCATGCTGGAACTGGGAGATAGGATCTTTACCATTTTTCAAGTGCATCTCAGTGAAACTTTGTTGTGTAATATAGACTGCAAGGAGAATGACATCAACAGCGATCTGTGGAAAGCTTGCTCTGCTTTGAGACTTATTTTTGTATACCCATCTATTTCTGAGAATAGAAAAAATAAAAGATATGTAATATAATCGAATTCCAATTGGCTTCAGCTGAAACGAGTGTTTTGTTTTTTGTTTTTCCTGAGGATTTCTTCTCAAATTTAAGTTTAGGTGTCTGCTTTCTTCTCTCCTAGGATTTCTCATGCCTACAGAGTCAACACAAGCGTTTTTTCTTCATCCTGAGTTTGGAAGCTTCATGTTCTATTCCTGTTCTTGTTTCTGCTTTATTCTGTTCAATTTCTGAAGCTTGATTTTATAGAGAATGATATAATATAGTAGTAATATAGTAACGTTATCCAATGTTGCTTTCCAAAATTGTGCTGGTAGGGGAACAAGTAGAGAAAATACTCTTCAAGAGTGATTCAAGGAAGGGGGATAGAAGCTTTTTATTACTTTTTAAAATAATGTTAGCGTTGGATGAATTTTCATGCCATTCTTTCATACTGATTGCATTCAACAGAAATAAGAATTTAGAAAACACTTTTAAAATACCTACATTCTGCTTTCTAATGTAACATTTATTATGTCTCTCTAAAATTGATAGTTCTAGAAAAAAGTACTTAACTACCTACATGCATTCTTACAGTGGGTGGGGGAAAAAAAAATGTAACCAAAGAGCAGATATATTTTGAAAAGATTATCTTTTTTAAAATTAGAAGAAAGTTTATACATGTGATGTTACTATCCAGAAAGTACTGATGTCATGGACTATTCAGACTTTTGTGTTCTTTATGGGAGGAACCAAGGAACAGAAATAAGAGCATCTGACTCAATGTGGGCATGATTACTTATTCGATCACTTCATCATGTGAATGGCTCAGTCAACTTCAATAATGTTACCAGTCAGAATAAAATGTCTGCGTGCTTAAGTATTTGCATGATTTTGTTCTAGAATAATGAACAATCATGAGATTGTTTTTTATAATGAGGTAAATGTTGGAGGGCTGAAATGGTTGAGGTCATTTTTGGTTGTTTATGCAAGGTGTACCATTCCCACTATATCTTACATTTTTTTTACATGTAAGCTTTGAGATATAAGCAATATAATGAGATAAACCTTTCTTAACATGTGCTTGTACAGTTGCTCCACTGAGGTGAATTAATTACTTGCAAAAATACTGAAGGCGTGAAGAGAATTAAGCCCCTACTCTTGTCATTGACATACATGATGAGTATACTATTCAGCATACTTGTTATTTGATTTTTCCAACCCTAATAAAAAGTCCCATCTGTTTCATAAGGTCTATGAGTCATACTGCCTACTGCATAAGTCATCTTTCTGGATGTCTCATGATTTTTATTTTTAACTATAAAAGAAGCTACAGCAGTAAAATGTAATAAATGTGTTTTTGTGCCTCCTGCTTATTCTAATTGCCTAAAAATACTCTTTATATCATAAACATGATAATTTCTCATGCAGTTATAATATATTGCAAGAGTAATCAGATAAAGTGCACAAACTACTATTACAGTTCCAAAATTCCCATCACTTTATTTCCACATGAAGCAGACTAGATGAATGTCTTCTTAGCCTCTGCCATTTTTCAGTCATTAAAATAGCCACAAAAAAAAAAAAAAACTGTGTTGCAGAACTGGTGCTTTTCGAGGGTGACTGAGATGTTTCTATAGCCATATCCTCATTTCTAGGGAAGTTATCATGTATCCAGTAGTTGGCATTCTGTGGTAACTAACGAGGGTGACTCATCCAATACAGAAACTTTCAGATTGCTCCCAAACTCTTCCTGAAGTGGAAAAGCCATTTAATTTAATGCATTTAAAATCCCATAAGGGACCCAACTACATGTTTACCGCTGCTATTGCCCTTGAAGTGATAGTAGTATGCTTAACTAAAGGCCACCTACATAGCCATGTAGCAAGGAGAGACAGAAAGAGGACATTGATGTGCATTAAAGCCACTTAAAGTAGATACAATTTCCATCTAAATGTCAGTGGAGCAGAGAGAGAAACATTTCATTCAGAGCAGCAAAAGAATTTTCCAGAGCACCAAGAGACTACGTGATAGGGGATTGAAGTGCTAGCAGTACACAACAAAGATGAGAAAGGCTCCTTCGTTTTATCCTCTTTTTTAACCTGAAGCAAAAATTTGAGTTTTCTCATATGCTAGTTGGAAAAAGAATAGACAATAAACTACTGATACACTTAGTGTGGTAATTCAAGAAGTGTAAGAGCACAGTCTTATGTTTTGGAAATGCTGTTTTTAAATGAATTTTTGACTTCTGTTATTTTTGAAATGTGGGCAGAGTTTATTATATAATTTTCAGCAGATACGATGTTCTCAGCGGTAATGTGAACTTGTATTTATGGTCTGTGTATGCTACTGTCTTTCCCATCACAGACAGCTGTACTACGTGGAATAAGTATAAAAATTACATTTATCTGATTACATGGAAGAATTTACATTTTTCACCAAGAAATTTTATTTTCAACAAAAGCTTCTGTTTGAATTTTCCATGTGTATATTCTAGAAGAAACTGGATTATGAGATCCTAGGTGAGGCATTCTGAATGCTAAGAAAAGAAAGACTAGGGAAAATGTGGCTCCCCTACCCAATGAGGGGAATGTTCTGGTAACGGGATATGAGAAGGCAGGGATGCTGAACTCCTTCTTTGTTTCCATCTTCACTATTGGAACTCCCCCTTTGGATTCATGGACTCTGAGAGCGAGAGGGTCTGGGGAATGGAAGGCTCCACTTTGGTGAGGGATGAGATGGTCTAGGAGTGTCTGTGCAACATCAGTGTACATAAATTCATGGGCCTGATAGAATGCATCCACGTGTGCTGAGGAGGCTGGCAGATGTCTTTGATAGGTCTTGGAGAATGGGAAAGGTGCCTGAAGACTGGAGGGCAGCCAGTTTGTTCAGACTCCTGCAATAATTACTAAGTGCTGAAACTGTCAAGAAGAGGGTAATCAAATGCATTGTGCATAAAAACAAACAAACAAACAAAAAAAAACTTGTAAAGATGACTTAGAACCCTGTGATGTTGCATACAACAAATGAAAAAAATCACTGGAGAAGAAAACATCTATTTAAGATTAATGTTATTTTTTTCTGCCATTTTGCCAACATTCTCTCTACTTGAGTTTTGTTCCACAGTAACTTTATTTTTATCATTTCTTACAGCAAAATATAGAAATTATTTAAGCCAAAAAAAAAAAGCAGTTTAGATTTGCCTTGGAAACATTCTTAGTAGTTTGAATGCGGTCAGATGTGGAAACATTACCTTGAATTCATTTTTGCTTAGAATCAGTACCAAAATATGGGCTATATGTTCTATAACTTAAATAGCCAGGACCATAAAAGGGAACAAGAAAATATTTTGCAGGTATACCAGTGATGAAGGCCACAGAAGACATGGGCCCCCTCTGAAAGGAAAATGGAAATATGGTCATAAGGGATATGGAGAAAGCTGAGATCCACAATGACTTTTTTTGCCTCAGTGTTGAACATCAAGGGCTGTAGCCACACCACCTAAGCTGCAGAAAGCAAAAGTAAGAACTGGAGAAAGAAGATCTGCCTGCTGTAAGTGAAGATCAGGTTTGAGACCATCTAAGAACCTGAAGGTGCATAAGTCTGTGGGACGCAACAAGATCCATCCACAGTTTCTGAGGGAGCTGGTGGACAAAGTTGCCAAGCCACTATTCATCATATTTGAAAGGTCATGGTTGTCTAGTGAAGTTCCCACTGATTGGAAAAGAGGAAAAGCATGACCTCCATTTTCAAGAAGGAAAAAATGAAGATCCAGGGAACAATAGGCCAGTTAGTCACATGTCTTTGCATAGCAAGATCATGGAGCAGATTCTCCTGCTAAGGAGAGGACCTTAGGACTTACTAATGTATATGAAAAATAAAGATGGGGTGATTGATGGTAACCAATGTGGCTTCACCAAGGTCAGGTCTTGCCTGATAAATTTGGTGGTCTTTTATGATGGTGTTACAATGTCAGTGGATAAAGAAGAGCAGCTAATGTCATCTACCTGGACTTGTACAAAGCATTTGACACTGTCTTGCATGACATCCTCATTGTCAAATTGAAGAAAAGTCATTTTGATGAATGGACCACTCACTGAATAAAGAATTGGCTGGATGGTTGTACTCAGAGTTGTGGTCAATGACTCAATGTCCTACTGAAGACCATTGGTGAGTGGCATTCCTCAGGGATCAGTGCCATTAAACATCTATGTAGGTGACACGGACAATGGAATCAAGTGCACCCTTGTTTGCAGATGACACCAAGCTGAATGGTGCAGTTGACATGAAAGAGGATGGAGATGCTATCCAGAGGAATGTGGACAGGGTTGATAGGTGGGCCCATGCCATCCTCATGAATGCCTCACTACTACGACAGGCTGAGTGAGCTAGGGCTCTTCAGCCTGGAGAAGAGAAGGCTCTGGGGGGACCTGATAGCATCCTTCCAGTACCTGAAGGGGGCCTACAGGAAAGCTGAGCAGGCCCTTTTTATAAGGGCATATAGCAACAGGACAAGGAGAAGTAGGTTTAAACTGGAAGAGGGTAGATTTAGACTAGATATTAGGAAGGAATTCTTTACTGTGAGAATGGTGAGACACTGGAACAGGTTGCCCAGAAAGGTTGTGGATGCCTCTCCTTAGAGACATTGAAGACTATGCAGGATGGGGCTTTGAGCAATCTGGTCTAGTGGAAAGCGTCCCTGCTTGTAGCAGGGGAGTCGGAACTAGCTGATCTTAAAGGTCTCTTCCAACCCAAACTGTTCTGTGATTCTAAAAATTGTAGTCTCTCTTCACTCTGGGTCACTAACACAAACCCCACATAAACTCTTAAATAAAACCAGTCTTTATAGTAACAAACTCTGGGAAGATTTATAAAGATGCAAAATGAAGATTATTTTCAAGGCAATATTATTGACACATTTGTTGGTAAAAGTAAAACTTAAACAGTAATCCTAGACAGAAGAATGCTATTATGTTCCAGTACACCTAGGTATTTTTTGGGTAGCTACCACTTAAAAGCAGATTGGTTTCCTATGAGTAATTCCTTCTTTGTTGGCAGCCAGGAATTGAGGGTAGCACTTTTGATCTGCCTGTTGGCTAACCAGCAGTGTGTTACAACAAAGGTTTTTTAAATAGAGTAGAAATCTCTAACCACTGAATTGTAGCAGAAAAGAGTACGCTGAGAAAGAAAAGGCACTAAAAACTGCCACTGTTGAGACTCTAGAGGTTTTAAAAATCTAAAGGACAGGAAGATTGCCTTATAAAACCCAGAAATATGAGCAGCCGTTTTCATGAATATAAAGGATCATAAGAACGGTAAATATTAATTACTTTTATGGTCATGTTGTCACTCAGTTCATAAATTAACTCCCAAGTATTTGTAGTTTTAGATTTTTAACTGCAAAAATGTGCATTTTGACACAGATCAGATAATGATGCTTCTTTAGTACGTGTTCAGCTATTGTAAGCCTTAGTATAATGAAATGCATAAATTTGCAAAAAAATCCAAAATAAATACATGTAAATGAAATCAAGCAATTAGAAAAAAAAAACTGAGTAATATCTTAAGAAACACAACAAACAGAAAATGCACGTGGTAGAAAAGCTGAACAAAGGAAGTCAGTCTTTGAAATAAACAGCAGTAAAAGTTAAAACATGATCCAGTAAACTGTTTTAAATCATGCCCACAAAGTAGTCCTGGGTATCCTTTCAACGCATAACTTGGAAAACATTATGTCCAGTATAAGCAGTTCTATTTTACATTTTAATGAATAACCTCTGAAGTAAGGAGTTCAGATGCAGGAAGAGGTCCTGTCCAGAATAATTTTACCTCAATGAGAAAATGAAATATGTAGCCCATTGCATTCTTGTGTCACTCATTCATTAGTGTTTAACATAGTTTTTGCAGTGTTACCTAGAGCCTACACAGCTATGTGATCTGTTAATATTGTCATGGTTTTATGATTTTTGGTACTGGTATTCCACATCATAACATCATATAGTGCATTTAGAGTTAAATGTTCCAGCTCCGTGGATCATCGATAGTTCCAGGTATGCCTGTCTCAGAAGAGAAGAAGAACTCCATTCCCCAGAGGACTGTGCGATGCTTTGCGTTCTTACGTGTTTACGCTCAGAGGGAAAGATAAAAACTGTCTGCAGTCACGGGACTCTCTCTTCCCTTTGGGACCGAGCTCGGTAGTGGGTGTTTGTTGAGACACTCTCTCTCTTGCTCAATTTTATTTGATCCATTTGCCTCAACTCCAATTATATTATATTATATTGTGTTATTTTGCTTTCTGATATCTATTTAGTAAATTAGCTTTCCTCCTCAGATCGTTGCCGCTGTTTTGTTCCTGGGCCCATCTCCCTTCTCCTTTTCCCTTTCCCCTTCCCTGGGGTGTGGGCCCGTGGGTCCCCTGCCTCAATTGTCACAGTAACAGGTCAAAATGTCCCGCAAACCGCTGACAAATATGAAGGTTAGTTTCTCAACAACTCAGTAAATTTGAACTTGTGTGCAACTCATCTTGGTTTGCTATTCCACACAATATTTGTCTTTCTTACTCAGTAACTGGGTATAGTACACAGTAGCAGTGGACCACTACTTTGTTCAAACAGTGCAGATTTTCATTTTCCTTCAAACTTTTAATGAGCATTTTCTTTCAAATAATGTGGGAATGTGAAAATTTATATATACTTGAATATGTATACTTTTTGCAACTGTTGGGCATTTCCAGCTGCCTGCACTTATTTGGTTCAATTTCTGAATGATATTTCTGAATACTTGCTAATATTCAGAAGATACTGTATTTAGATCTGAGAGAGGATGGAATTAGGCCTTTAATGCACTCTTTTTATATGTGTGTGTGTATATACATATATATTTGAAAAGAATGAATTTTAAGAAGGTGGCATATCTAGGTACATCATTAAAATTTAGATGTTTTGTTTGCTTACGTTATGTATTCATTCATGTTAGAAGATCTTCTGAAATATGCTGCCTAATGTATTCTGCCAACATTCATGAAACAAGCACTAGGATTTTTGGATGTCTGTAGCTCAGAAATACACAACAGAAATATCTAAAAACTTCTTTTGATTCTGTTATTCAGAATAGAAGGACTTGCTCTTTATTGTGTAGTGTTACCTCAATGACAGAGTACTATCTGTTGATTGGGGTTGTCTCTTTAAGCAATCGGGCCAGATATTTTTATCTTTTTTTTTTTTTTTTTTTAAAGTCTTGCAACTTTCAGTCTGTCGAGGGGGGAAAAAAAGAATACCGTTATCATTGTATTTATCTGCTCTGTTTCTTGACCTTTGTTGAAACAGTTCACTCTAAATCCAAAAAAGCATTCATCAGTAGCTTGATGTAGCTGTAATCATTATGGTTATTAGGGAATACATTGATTAAATAGACAATGAGAGTTAAATAATATCACACTTTTGACCTATCTGCTTCCTGCCCTTGAAGTACAGTGTTGCAATAGCATGATCTTTGTTAGAAACCACCTCATTCCATGACCTACTTCAGCAACCATTTTATTACCTAGGTAGTTAAAGTTCATATACTGTAGCTGATAAATGTTATGCACATTATTCATTTTTAGATTCAATTATATTTCAGGATTTGTACTTATTAGTTGATAGAGAATCAACATTTCTATCATTTTTAGTTTGCCAGGGTTGTTCAAACCACCTAGAGTAGCCATCGTTTTAATGTATTTTTTGCCACTGTAAATCGTTAAGATGTTTTATCTCAGTTACAATACTGTGGGAGTAAAAACAGTTTTGTTGCAGTTCTTGTTACAGGGAAAGATGTTATCAGTGTCCTGGTCTTTTCTTCAGCCCAGCCCATGCTTAGTAAATCTTATTTGTTTAATCTTAATAATTAATCATCTTAATAAATCTTATTTAAATCTGTGGAAGTATCTCCATAGTATTCCTATAGAGATGTCATGATTTTATGATTTTTGTTATTGGTATTCTACATCATAACATCATGTAAGGCACTGAGTGATAAAGAATTAATGCTCCAGATCCATGGACTGCTGAATTTCTGTGTACCTGGTTCTCAAGAGAAGAACTGCACACCTCGTAGAATATGAGAACTCAAAATCCTACTCGGAGAAAAAGATAAAACTGTGTGCAAGTACCAGGATTTCCTCTTTTTGCTGCTTGCGGGCAGTGGGAGCTTTCTAGCCATCTTGCCTTCAGTTTTAGAGTAAGGCCTTCAGTTATAGACACTCTCTTTCTCACTTTATTTGACGGATTAGCTTCAATTCCAATTAGACTGTGTTGTTTTGCTTTCCAATATCTTATTCAGTAAATTAGTTTTTCTCCTCAGATAACTGCTGCTGGTTTGTTTTTGGCCCATCTCCCTACTCTTTCCCTTTTCTCCCTTCCCCTTTCCCAGGGTGTGGGTCCATGGGTCCCCTGCACCATTAGTTACGGAACCGAGCCCAACCAGCCCATAAACTACTGACAAGAAGTTTAAAATACAGTTTAAAGTGAACAAATTTGTGTTACAGGTATTAGATTCTCTGAAAATGTTGAGGTAGTGATTTTAACCTAATTATTTCTGCTTATAATTGTGCCTGCTCAGAGTTAAGTGTGGTTAGAAAAACTATCTGGGATCTAAGAAATCATTTAGTTCCCTGCTGTTATGCAGACTTGCTCTATGACTTTGAGCAAGTACTTGAAACAGTTTTGTGTAAGTATTCAAGGCAGCTACAGGGAGCTTCAGAAATGCAAAGATAACCAAATTTTTATATGATTAATGCACTGTAACTAGCTTCTTTATTAGCACACAGTACTTCAGTAAGAGTGCCTCTTTCAAAGACTTTTTACTGTATATAGGTATTCTTACATTGTCCTTTGGTGTATTAGTAGTTTTTAAAGGGTTCAAAGGATTCTAATGTATGCACACAATCTGGAAAAATCAGAGAATCATAGACTATCCTGATAGTATCCCACAGGGATCACTGAGTCCAACTCCTGGCTCTACACAGGACCACTCAAAATTCAATCCCTGTGTCTGAGTATTGTCTAAAGGCTTCTTAAACTCTGTCTCTCTGGAGAACCTGTTCGAGGGCCCAACTATATCTGGTTGTTCCTCTCAGTAGGTGAACTGATAGGTGAGCTCTTCAGACCTTGTGTGTTTAGCATGTCTTCATTGGTTCTTAAGTTAGCAGGTGTCCCTTGTGGACTCTTAACATAATTGAGGGTTTGAAAGTAGTGCCTCTTACTTGATTTTGTTGGCCCTCAATGTCAGAGGTGGGGTGGTATGGCAGTAGAGGTTGAACCTTCCCACCAATGTTTTGTTAGATTTTGTGGCCATGTAACAGAAGGCATCAGAAGGGCAATCTCATGAAATGGCATCTGTCCTATGAAGGTGTATCACTGAATTCCTCCATTTGGAAAAGATGTCATCCACTGATATTCATTGACATTAATTGAATATTTCTAGAGTCCAAACAGTGGATGTGAGCACAGTGAGGCAGTGGGTGATGCGTTTCGTTAGTCATCTGCACTGGTGCAGATTTTTACAAACACAGCATGCAGGCTTTTATTTGCTGCTGGTGAAAATGCATAGCTAATGGTGGTGACTGGTGAAAAATAATAATTTTGCTATTCAAATAGGTTGCTAATCAAATAGTTTTGTTGTGCTGTTGCTTCCACTGAAAATTACTTTCAGAGTGACTTATATTAAGGCTGTGAAAATAAAAAATGATCACTTTAAAAGTGATTGAATAGCCCACTAACTCCCAGTGAGGGCTATTAAATTCAGAGACGCTTACCTATGTAAGAATGTCTCTCACCTAAACATTTTTGCAAGGTAAATAAAATATTTGGAAACAGTAGTAGTTCATTCATAGACCAGTTAACTAAACCTTTCAATAACCTCTTCATGAGGTATCCAGCCTGAATGCTAGACAGACCTCCAGCCTCATTATTTCAGGCAGCCAACTGCTACAAGTTACCTTGATCTTGTTCTTTGCTGTGGACAGCAGACAGGATTTCTAGCCAATTCAAGGAGTTCAGTCACTGTGTCCGTCACCGCAGACAGATAGATTGCACTTCGCTTCAGTTCATCAAGTCTAATGATCTTTGCAAAGCATGTGGCTGGAGGAAAATTCATCCTAGTGTGAGCTGATTGAAACTTTCCTTTTTTCTTGGACTGTGGCTCCTTTCTTTCCACAATAAGAGTCCATTAAGCTCTTCCAAACTTTATTTCTACAGATGAAAAAAAGAAATAAAAAAAGTGGTAGTCCACATGGCCCTTGTATTTGTCTCAGTTTTCTTGCATTTATGTTCTGATATCAATTCCAGGCAGTCTTTGTCTCGGACAGTGTTCAAATCTTGGCAGCCATTTAAGCACAGTTTTAGTATCAGATCTATAGTTGTTCATAATCCTGGATTGTGTCTTTGACATTTCTGTTGCAGGGTCATCAGCTGTGATCTTGACAGGCTGAGTTCCTTGTGCTTTCTTAGAATAACCTTGCAAGTGGATTCCTGCCCCATGATGCCTTCTACAAAGATATGACAAAAATTGGGACACATTGGGTAGAATGTTCTTGTTCTGTGACTTTTTTAATGACAGCCTGAAGTTGTCAAACCTTGAAAGATTTTACTGTACATCGCTATACTTTTGATCAAAGTCATCCAGGCTGTTATGGCTTTGTATTGCTGGGATTACAGTGCTGCTGGCTTTGCAATGCAGATGAAGATAGACAAGTTATTGATCTAATAACATGACTGTAAGCAATGCAGCTGAATGGCTTGTGGCTTCTTTTTTACTGCTGTGTGTATATTGCAGATCTCTTTATCTGTTTTAGACCCATTGAAGGTGCTCTCCTCTGCTGCAGGTCTACAGTCTCTGCTGCATATGTTGCTGTTTTTTCCATCTTCAGTGTCTTTTGACATTTTACTTAGTTGCTGAGCATTCTTACCTCTATGTTTTTATTTCCTTCTATGTTCTCGACTGTGTTATCCATCATCCCTCCCATATCCTTTACACTTGACCTTAACTTTATACTACAAGTAGATGGAAAGGCTTACACAGTATTGTAGTGTAGATATATTTGTACTATCTTTAAACTTGCCAACAATGAAACTGAACAGAATAGAGGTCATTCAGGCCTGAACAGTTGCTGAGATTCTCATGTCATTTTTCAAGAGTACACTGAGCTTTATGCTGCAGTATCTTTACTGCTATGACTTAAAAATAACATGACTTTGCCTGTTATTTTGATCTTGGCAAATTTGGTTGCACTTGTTTTTTGGAGGAACTTGTTTATTGTATCTAACAGCTTTGCTAGATTTCTTTGTCTGGGCTTTCACTCCTGTTTGCTCACATTACGACTCTTACCTAATTAAGGTAGCTGTACTGTCCCAGAAGTTCTTATGAAGGTCAGCTTTAACTAGCCTATTTCATCTTTTCCTTCTTAGTTTTAAATTAAAACTGTGCATCTCATTCTCTTGTAGCACTCACTAAACACCTTTACCAGCTGCAAGTATGTTTTGCAGGATTATTTCTGGCATCAGTCTCACTTAATTCTCATTGCTTCTTTATCAAATCAGAAAAGTCTCCTTTCATTAACTTATTTTTATCTTTCATGCTAAATTCTGGATGTAGACTCATTTCTTAGTCTCATTCATAATGTTTTGTTTCCTTTCTCTTTTTTTTTTTCCTTTTCGAAATCTATTTTATAGACCCTGGCCTCTATTCTCTAGTCAGAGTTTCTAGTTGCTGCATAGTTGGACTGTTTATTTTTTTTCTTTTAGTTGGTTTAGTCTCATTATTCATGGCTGCCAGTACCACCTATCATGGACCATGTGCTCATTAATAACCAAATGAACTTTTTCTTTTGTTTCATTCCTGTTATTTGAAGACCATCAAAAGTTAGCTGTCACATGTAGAACTGCATATTCACTCAGCTTTACTCTCTAGTCAATATTGATAAGAAAGAGAGAAAATTACTCAGTGGAGTAACTGTATTGGTGCTCACTTACTCCTTTGGCATCCTGGTATCAAAGCTTCAGCAAATGGGAATAGCAGTCAGTCTTTTGAACAAAGTTCTAAAGTATGGTATACTTATATTTTTTACAAGCTTCCAGAGCAGAATGTTTCTTTCAAGCTACTAGGTGTAGGTACTCTGTATATTGTTTTTCTTAAGATAAAATCCAAAAGAGAAATGCTAAGAAGAAATTGGCTGGAGAAAAAGCAAGAAACAAATAAATTTAATATAGCTCATAACCATAGTGCTTGATGCCTTAATTCAGGACAAAGCCTCAGTATCTTTATTGAGGTTTCAGTCTACTTTATTCTATCTTATCTTTCCATTGCATGGAAAATAATTTAATTTATTGCCTAGACAAGATGTTTCTAGCATGTCATATAAAAAATAAGTAATTATAGGAGGAGAGATTAAAAACAATCTTGAACAAAAACTGAAACTGAAAGACAGCCAACGTGTCTGGTCCTGCAGTTTCCTGAATAAAAAGTTCGATGCATATCTGTCTCATTCTTTTTTGTTTGCCTATTTTCTTGTCATTGCTTTTAATTCTTTCAGGTTCCGTCCAGACATGGCTTCTGTAAATCCGTCCAAACACTTGTTTTTTGTCAGTGTAAAAAAAAAAAGTAAATAATTTCATTTTTTATACTCTCTGAATAGAAACTTAATGCAATGTATCTTACATTCATGTTGGATTTTCTTCATATTAGATTCTATTCATTTTGAATTCATACTGAATTGATTCTTTCTGTACTCAAAGGTATCTTCAAAACATTAACTTCAAGGGAAAATTGTTATCACCATCTGCAGTGGACCCTGTTGCACATGGTATTGCAGTGAGTGATTTTCACCAGGCTTTTCTGATGGCACCTGCAGTATTTGGCACAAAAGACAACAGAAAAGAGACAGAATATGCATTTTAATCATTTTTTCTTTTGTGAGTATAAGACTTGTCTTTAAACAGCATTTATAAGGAGCCATTTTGATTACATTTCATGATTTTTTGATGAATCAGTTCACAAACAATGCAAGGATAGACACCTAAAATTGTGTTAATGCTTAGAATCCAAATTTATGTTAACCTCTTCTTAGTCTCTGAAAGCATTTATTTTCGGTCCTAATTTACAATTTGTTAGGACATGATGAAATGCACTTAAATAGGCTTGGAAAAATTTGATAGAATTATATCCAGACTTAGAACTCTTTAAGGACTTTATGCTTTAGTTTTCCACTTGCTCACGTTCCCTTTTATTTTGCATTGTCATATTGCTTGATATCTATCTTGGACTACCGTTCTGCTGATGGTTTCAGCCCTATCTTAATATGTCTCCTTTGAGTCAGTGCAAAGGGCTTTGTTCACAGAGTGTTCTGCTCAGGTATCTCTTAAAAGAAAAGTGCATTATGTACTATTATATGAAATACATTGTAAAAAAAAATATATATATTATATATTGTATATACTACAAAACATTACAATGATAGAATGTTGTAGACAGTACTAGAGTTACCAGATTTAGAATTGAAATTAAGTTGATAGTGTTAAGTATAGAGTAAAACATTTAATGCAAAGGTTTTTTTTTAATTAAAATTTCACAGCCTAATATGACTTCCTTAGATTATCTCTTCAGAGCTTTGTCATAATTAGTATATCCCTATGAAATATGTCATTTTCAACGAAACAGCATTTTCTGATAGAATGTATTTCACTAAAAAAAAAAAGAAATGATAATTAAACTTGCTTTAATTGTGACTGAATGGAAAACCCCAGTAAATTTAGTTTGTGTTAGCATTATACCAGTAAGTTGAGAACATAGGTCACACAGTTTAATAAGTGTTTAGAAGCAAGCTGGATTTGTATTTCCCTTTTCTTAGCTGTAATTTTAATCTAAGCAGACAAAACATACTGAAAATCATTTTGCCTTATATGTTTACTATTAGAAGAGATTCTGTTAATGTTTCTGCTGGAGTTGTTATATGAAGATATATGAATATGAAGTTATATGAATATGTAGATTGCTTTGAAAGTAATGCCTCCTATTTGTTTCTAAGGAAACTACAACAGATAAAAAGAGAACAATAAAACTATTTGATAGAGCAAATTCTCAGCTACAATAAAACTAATTTTCAACATAGTCACCACCATTAGCCGTGCATTTTTGCCAGTGATGAACAAGAGCCTGCATGCCATTCTCATAAATATCACCACTGCTGGAATGTACCACCCACCACCTCACTGTGCTCCCATCCACTGTTTGGTCTCCAGCAAACACAGATGCATGTCAGTGGGTTTAAATTTTTCTCATGGAATTCAATTACACACCTTTGCTTTGTACACATTTCTATGTTTGATGAGAGTACTCCTCTGCTGCCATCTGTCACAGAACAACAAAATGTAACGGAATATTGGTGACTAGATTCAACCTGTACTGCCATACTACCTCCATGGCTTTTTTTTTTTGTGCTAACATTACTGAGGTTTCACATCATACAATCCAGGCATCTAAATGTTGAACTTTGTCATTTAGCTTTCCATTTGCACAACTGAGAGAACCACAGACATGCCATTGCTTGCCCTTATTGTAAAGGCCAACTGTTTTTGGAAAGGTCCCACATAGTGTTTTTGGAGGGGCTTATTTAATTTTTATCTATTTTCTAATTTTCAAGCTTATGTCACATCCTTACAATGGCAGCCACTGCCACACATTATCAGTGTCTCTCCTTTTGATTAAGATAAAGCTCTACTAAGTTGTTTTATGTTGAACATTGTTGATACTACTTAAGTTTTTACCCAAAATGTTTGCCTTTGCATTTTCCATTCTTGCTATATGCTCAGCCCCAACCATTTAAAGGAGAAAGGAGAAAAGTGGTAAGAGCGGAATGGTGTTTTAGGAGAGAAATAAATCTATTTATTGTGAGCTGAAAATTCAGCAGTCACACTGCATTGTACTAATCTTAAGAATTAATATATGAAGTCAGTGGAAGTTTGACTTTTTTGCAACCTCAATAAAATAACTTCATGGCTTTTCTTTGCAGTAAAATATTTGTAAAGCTTTTTATATAAACACATTCTGAAAGGGCTTTTATGTCAATATTTATCATAGAGAGGTTTTAATATCAGCATAACTTTCAAAAGCTGTTAGAAACTATAAATCCCTTATCAATGTGGTTTCTAAATTTACTATGAGCTGTACAGCAGTGCTATAAAAAACAGCTGTAGCTGCTATATAAGAAAGGGCAAAGTGCAAAACAGAAAAGGTGTCACCATTCATAATGTCTGAAAGTTGGCCCAAACAGCAATAAATGACGTGTTAAAAACAGGTAGTGTTTCAGTGCAACCCATCGATTGCAATTTGGTTTGATTTCCCTGTGGTTCCCAAATTGATAGTTCTGCTCTTCCACTGAAGCTCTTAGCTAGGAAACACAACTGGCTCAGTGGCATTGTACATCATGATTCCCCTCAATTTTTGCAGTAAAGTATTTTCTTGTTCTTTTTATTTTTTTCATTGTAGAAAGTTTGTTTTGTACATCCTTCAGATAGAGATGCATTGCAGGCTGGGTCTAAGTAATATCTCTGTTTCCTCATAATTACATACCCAGCTCATGTTACAGAACTGAGATGATAGATATATGCAGCATACTGATATTCATCACTTCTCTCTGTTTTTTCCAGTGACAAAATGAACACAGAACAAACCGAACAACATGAAATCTACAATGGCCAATTGCTGTTTATTGTTTTTCCTTCCTTGCAGTATCTGAGAATATGAATGCCTAGATTTTCAGAATTTCTTGCTCTGAACTCTGTTCAACAACTGGTATATCCGAGAGTAGACAGGAGTCAGATCTGGAGCAGGCAAGGCTAGTTAAGTATGGAAAAGGGGCTCAGACCCTAGTACTGGAAGGGGAGAAGCAGTAAGAAAGGATAGAGAGAGGCCATGAAGGTGTAGTCAGAAACTGGAAAAAGAGTTTTTTGTGATTACTATGTAGAATACAATTCATGGATATAATAAAAGGTAAGCTTTATTGTTGCATGGTAAGTTAAAAAGCTTATGCTCACCTTCTACCTCTTGTACATACTGAAAATATTCTGCAAGTAAAGTTGCCATAAGGTTTTGTCCAGTGCTGCCATTATTTAACGAATCCCTTTCTTGGATCAGATCATTATCCTTAGAATGCCTTTTGGAGGCTCAGTGTGAACAGGGCCTCCTGTGGTATTGTAGCTCTTTTGAATCTCAAGCACAGTGTTGCCATGACATCCTCATTCCAAAGTGAAAAGATTGCTCTGCAGCTTTGATCCTCCAAATAAATTTTCAAGTTTAATTTTAATAATACTTTTCAGTAGGAAAATAAAGTGCTTTTCATTATGCATAAACTATTTAAGTGTTTGTTAATTGTAAAGCAGACCTTAAGTAAGCCTGAGAGCATAGAAGAGATAAATTAGTAAAGCATTAAGTTCAGTCAGTTCATTATATCAGGAGACAAAGAATGTAGATTTCTGACAATGTCCTTTAGTCATAATCTGTTGAAAATAATATAGTGTCATTTGAAAACTAGTTGAATTCTGCAAGCAGAACAGTGTGTTTTCATTTTCAGTTTTGATTCTAATTTCTCTTGATGATTTTTGGTTTTGCCTTTGGCTACTAGACTCCAGAGGCTTACAGTGTACTGCATGGCTTTCACTGTGAGGTCAGTAGAAGCTTTATGTCTACATACTTTTCTTTTTTAATCTATTTTTATTTTGTAATAAGCCAGATGTGCGGTTTTCCTAAACTACAAAATATTTCTTGCCAATCCATGAAGTGTTTTAAGCTTTTATCAGCTACCCTCATAATTTTCTGACTTTCCAGTTGATAAAGACATCAATAAAACATAGGCAGAGTTGGCTTTAATGATACTGCATAATGCAAAATTACTTTCTTGCTTAGCTTATTTAGAGCTTGTCCAATGTTTCTTTCAACAATAAACTTGGACTTTTCATTGAGTTGCCTACCTTCATAACTTTGGTTGTCTTAAATGTGTCATCTGATATGAGCTTATCAAACAAGTTAGAATCATCTTCTCCTTTTAATTCATCCCTCCACAAACTTTTGCATATATTAGCTCTGATATTTTTATGTTTACTCTATAATTAAAGAAAAAAAAATGTATAGCATGAGGTTCTTTAATGATCTGCATAGAATCTTCCTGGAAATGCATCAGTTTGATGGAGATGATTGCCGATGGATAATCAAAAATAGTTTATTGAGATGTCTTTTGGACGGTTGCTAATCTACTTAATTTTCACTTTAACCATATTTTATAGTTCTAATGTTGAAACAGATCCATGAGTCACATGGCTTATAAAAGTACATATCTTCTTATAGAGGATATGGATGCAGAACAGTTGTTTGAGGTAAGGCTGGCACTTATGTAAAGCTAATTTTTACCCAGCTTACGGCTGTTTTGTCCATGCAGGTAACTGATAAGGGATTTTCTCATTTTTAACTGGATCCTTGAGCATTTCCATCCTATTCTCATCTTGTTGAGGAAGGGCAGTGGGAGTGAATTAGCTTATGGCAGGCACCTGGTGGCCAACCCAGGTCAGCCTACTGCACTTAAGGTTGATGAAAAGCATTTCTGCAGCTTTTTACAGCACAATCTACAAAAAGCTTGCCAGACACAGATAACATATAGATGCACTTCAATACACTTTCTTGGAGTGGACCCAAGGGTGCCCTACTGTTGTTACTGGGGCAAGTACAAGTGTAAGGTTCTAGAAGAATTACTTCCAGATCTGATGCTCAGCTTATAAGTTTTATAGATAATAACTTGGTAAAATGTAACTTAGTTATATGTTGTTCCTTTTAAGCACGTGGTAAAATCATGAGTTGCAAAAAGATACATAATCATTTCTATGTAGGTCGCTCTGAAAGTAATGCCTCCTATTTATTCCCATGGAAACTACAACATGCACAGAGAGCACAATAGCACTATTTAATGGAAAAAATTCTCAGTTATAAAATGCTATTTTTCAACGTAGCTAACATCTAGTGCCTCACTGTGCCCACATTCACTGTTTGGTCTCCTGAAACATTCAGCAAATGTCAGTGAATGTTGGTGCAATTTTTTATGCATGGAGGAGTTCATTTACACACCTGTGCTTCCTATGCACTTCCATGTCAGACATCATTTTGCCCCTCTGCTGCCGTCTGTTGCATGTCAACAAAATGTAATGGAATATTTTTGGGATGGTTCAATCTCTACCTCCTTACCACGACCATATACCTCTAATATTGTGGGTCAACATAATGAAATTATAGGTATTGCTTTTCGGTCAGCTCATACTTAAGACCTCAAGATAAGGATCATAAGGGTTAGGTTCTTGAATATCCCTGTCAGTTATCATCTTTTACTTTTGTGCATTTATTCATATGTACTGTGCATACTTGCTGATCAGACTTTTTCTTTATATGGTTTTCAGTATTGTAAGCAGTATGAACAAGGTAGAATCTTATCAGAATTTCTCTTAAGATAAGAATAAATTAGTTACTTTTTTTATCAGGCCTCATGTCCATGTCCAAAATGCAGTCTGAAGGAAATAAGGAAAGTTTTTCCCTAGTGTGACTGCAAGGAAACTCTGCAAATCTTTTTCAAAGGAAGCTATACTCACACCATATCTGAACTGTGAATTGCATTTGAAAATAGCTGCTGCTTCTCCTTCTGCAGGAATCAGAACTTTTGTACATTTCTTGGTAGTCTGATCTGAGATTGTTACAACTTCCCTGTGAATCAGTGTCTAAACAGTGTCATGTGCAAATGAGTAAAGAGAGCATGCAAACTGCAAAATAACAGACTATTGCAGGTTGAAATCTGCTACCTGAAAGAGCAAGAGAGCCATAATGTTATTTGCAGTGACCAGCATTCACAGTAGTAGAGGCTTAGATAGCCCCTACTGTCCCAATTTTCAATTATTAATTCATACTGTTTATTTAGCAGCTCTCTGCAGGCAATCTAACTGGTATATTAATCTCTACCTCTCCCCCTCACACTGAGTCCTGAGTAGAGTCTAGGAAACCTCGAGTACTGTGTTCAGTTTTGGGCCCCTCACTACAAGAAGGACATTGAGGCCCTGGAGCGTGTTCAGAGAAGGGCAACAAAACTGGTGAGGGGTCTGGAGCACAAGTCTTATGAGGAGCGGCTGAGGGAGCTGGGATTGTTCAGTCTGGAGAAGAGGAGGCTCAGAGGAGACCTTATTGCACTCTACCACTTCCTGAAGGGGGGTTGTGGTGAGGAGGGGGTAGGCCTCTTCTCCCTGATAAATAATGACAGGACGAGAGGGAATGGCCACAAGTTGCACAGGGGAAGATTTAGATTAGACCTGAGGAAGCATTTCTTTTCTGAAAGAGTGGTCAGGCACTGGAATGGCCTGCCTAGGGAGGTGGTTGAGGCACCATCCCTAGCGCTGTTCAAGAAGCGTTTAGATGAGGTGCTAAAGGACTTAATTTAGTAGTTGGGTAGAGATAGTGATAGGAGGATGGTTGGACTAGATGATCTTATAGGTCCTTTCCAACCTTATGAACTTATGAACTTATGAAATTCTCCTATATATAGAATACTTAATTATGTAATACCCAGATGTAGATTTCTTTGATCTGTAAAAATATATATACAAACACCTCAGTTTTATTTTATTCCATTGCTTCTTTTGTGTGTTACAAAATGTAGGATTATGGCATAAATACTTTTCAAAGTTTGTGTCATCAACTATGATAGAGTTAAAAAGTCATACATCTAAAACTTAGTGCAAATTTTATAGAAACTCAGTTGGTCCTGAGGTCTTTTAAGTGATTTTGGGAAAAGGCAACAACACAACTCCTTTCTGAAAGTAATTACATGACAAGCAACTGCATAAAGAAAATACAAACTTGAGAGTTCTTTGCTGGTAAAGAAAAAATTTTTACTCTTGTATTATCGCTGAGGTTAGCATATTAATTCTGTAGCATTCTCAGTGTGCAGAGCACATAGATTGCATAAGGGCACAGTTATGATCTCCAGCGTTCTTCAAAGACAGTGGGAAAATAGAGGAAAAGTTTTGTACTGTTTTGTGAAGTCTGTCTGAATGTGGCCATGTCTAGAAAATTCTCAGAAAACAAACAAACCGAAACAACAACCAAACTGTGGGCAGACAGTGATGGCACACTGTCACAGTGATCCAGTCTTATATCAGCATAAGTGAATATTTCAGACTTCACTTAGACCTACCTTCTCTCCTGAGAATCAACGTGAGCAATAAAGACAATTAATACCACATTTAAGAAAAAAAATGAATTTCACTGGAAAACCCACCAGTACTGGAGTTGCTATACACCTTCCAGCTTTACTTACAGCTTGTTCTAAAAGATGATATTGTAAAAAGTAGATGATGATAGGCAGAGTGACAGTATTTTTGCTGTATATTTAAACTAGCTGGTAAGCCTGTCTGGCAAAAGAAAAGGAAAAAGGGAATTAGGGAATTTTATACGAAGCAATGTCATTTATGTGTTTTTTTTTAAACTGCTAAAATGGCTGCTTTTTGTTGTTGTTGTTGTTACAGCTGTCAAACCTGCAGAAAGAAGCCTATTATATTCCTATTCTTTATTTTTTCCTATTCTTCCTATTCTTTTCCATTTGTTAGTGTCTGTTTTCAGTTATCTTCTCCTTTAATTGCAACAGCTCTAGCATAAAGATACCTGGGAACTATGTAATAGTTTGGCTTAGATATTGGCCTTCTCAAGAACTTCTAAAACACTAATAGTTGCAATCGTTTTAGAAAAAGGAAACCTCCAGAAATGTGGCCCCTTTTGCCCTGTTCAAGCATTATGATTTGGCATATAGCATGTTGCCATATATACTTTGTCTTTTGTGAGCTCATCATTCTGTCTTACTAAAGTAATTGCAGTGCTCAAATTAGCATAGCTTAAATTAAATTTAAAATTCTACACCATGATAATTTGGGACTATAATTTTTTTTAATTATTTCTCAGGTATATCATTTTTTTATCATAATATCCAGTTTAGAGAGTATTGATTATGGCATGTATACATAAAGAAAAATTTAATGTAGAAATTCACTGCGGTTTTTTCCATACTTGAAATTCTTGAGCATC
The DNA here is from genome assembly GCF_038088225.1 of Cyrtonyx montezumae. Taxonomy (NCBI): domain Eukaryota; kingdom Metazoa; phylum Chordata; class Aves; order Galliformes; family Odontophoridae; genus Cyrtonyx; species Cyrtonyx montezumae. The sequence goes on along the minus strand of NW_027072089.1, from coordinate 72,585,629 downwards.
AGGTTCATTAGATGATGAATTACAAACACTTAACTATCTTGTTCGCACACGTATGCACACACACTCATGCACAGAAAGAAAGCTGAAATAGTAGGCATAGATAATTTGCTTTTATAAGTTGAGTATTAAATCATTGCAGAACAAAAAGACTGTGTTAATTTGAAGGGGTAAGCAGACAGTTAACAAAATTGATTTAATACTTATCAGTACAATTGTTCTTCTTTTTGACAGCAGAGCTTTTATTCATTTGAGCTTTTAAAATGTACAGTCAGAATATCTTAGATAACATATCTATGAAAGATTTCCAGAAACTATCATTGTTTGTTTCTGCTATTTCTATCTAATGTTAGGCCTTGTAAGTCCCATATATACCTGAGTATGAATGCAGTAAATACAAAATTCAGACTAGAAAAGCAAAGTGATTCACATCCAGACTTAGCTCACTGCATTAGTGCTTCAAAAAGCAGCCCTCTATAGTAAGTCCACAGTAATTTTTTACATGTTTAGAAAGGGATAATTCCCTGAAGTGAAGTGATTTTCTTTGGACTAATTCCTTTTGTCAGCAGCAGGGGAGTCTTGCAGGCCCTCTGATGAAGCTCTTACTGGATATGGAATGCCTTCCTGGAAGCTAAATACCTGTTGCTTCAAAATGAAAAGCATTTCTGCAAATAAGTTCTGCTTCCTCGCCTTTTATTAACCCAGCGTTAATAGGCATTTCAGTATATGTTGCTAAGCATGTGAATGTGTATATCAGTCAAAATATGTGGGACAGCTAATATAAAATTTATTCAAAACCTGCTTAACATTTGCAGAGACATTTCTGCATCGGTTTTGTTCAGAACCCTCCCTAATATGAAGTAATTTAACTAAAATAAAATAAATTTAAAAAGATAGTAATTACAGCTATACCCAGCAATGTAACGCTGCCAGAGTTCAAGAAAAGTTTAGACAGCAGAATCCAATCACATCCCGTTGACTTTCAAAGACAGTACAAAACCATGAGCTTGTTATTAGCCATGGTGATATTACAAGATGGCTTCGAGGCTAATAATATCCCCTTTTTGATATTCCACCACTGCTGAGTTTGACAGCACATTAATAAAAAATCCAAAAAATCAATTTTAAGTGTTGTTAATATTATAATATATGGACTCAAGGTCAGAATTTGTGCAGCTGTAGAAAAAATTCCAACGAGATCTGTGATGGGAAATGTGTTTGTTCTTTCATCATCCTCTGAGTCCAAAAGAGTGAGTCATACGCACCCGTAGCTTATTGTTTATTTCATTGTACTTGAATTATATTCAATATAATATAATATAGTTTCATTATATTTGAATTCCTCCACTTATCAAGGCCAGTACCTAATGATCGTAACTGATGATTAACTTCATTCTAAGAAATGATGTAAGGACTCTTCCAAACTGCTTTATTAGTTATCTTCTGTTTTTATGATAGTATAGCTCCCACTGTTTCTGGAATAGTTGTGAATTCCAAGAGAAGCCACTGGGCTGGATTACTAAATCCTAATGCAGACTGCTGTGCTAACCTGGTTTTCAGGACTGGCACGTCCAAATGCTGATTCAGTTTCCATTCCTGTTCCTGAGTTTTTTTTAGTAGATTGGTTAAGAGTTTACAGGTTTCATCTAACAGTGGCATAAAATCTTATAAAAAATAATTCCAAAAGAAAACTTAGCCCACGTACATTCACAGAGGCAGGAAATTGTCCTGTCAGTTTCTTTTGCTGCAGACTGGGAGACTGGTCAGCCTATTTGTTTTGAGCCTTGTTTTCACACTTGTAACTAAAACTCATCCAGTCTTTTATATCTGAGTGAGGTCGCGAATAAAGGCACCATCCAAGTATGAAACGAGATGAGCTTGATCACCTGATCAACTTCTGATAAGTTTTCCCACATTCACACAACATGACAGATAGTTGGAGCATTGTGAAATCCCTCAAGAAGTAATGTAGTACTTTTGTCCTCTGTAAAGGCAAACTTAAACCATGACTTTCCCACTGGTGGAATGACAGAGTGCCTTTCTTAAATCTGTTAAATGCTGAACCATTTTGCCCTGGCTCCTGTGGCTGTTTTTCTGGCACTTTTTCCTGCAACAGATGCTGTTTTTAACAGTATTTAATGTTCAAAAATAAACTGTTACCTGGTAGTCTTTGCCATTTTAGTTCAGGCCAGACCAGATTGGAGAGCTACAGAAATTTGGCCTTTGTTATATAATTGCTCTTTGATCTGTCAAGTTTCACATGGTGGTGTCTAAGATATTTTTTTTTCTGCATCCTGAGATTATAAACTCTTTGTTGTGGATGGTCAGGATCCATCATTGACAGTTCAGCCCATACTGTAATTTATTTTGGGAACATCACAGAGTGAAGATTTCTATCCATTTGTCATCCTTGGTTAGCTTAAGGACTTCAGAGTCTTTTAAGGCTGTGTAGTCATGTGTGACTGGGACAGTTTATGTGTGCTCTCTAGCTAAGCATTCCCAATTTCACAGGCTTGAGTTTGTTAAATCCTCAGACATGGATGCGCTAAATTCAGTGTTGATGCATTTCCCTGTAAAAAGAACACAGCCAGAATTCTTTTTTCTTTCTCATTTTGCAGATTGTTAGCTTTCAGCTTTGTACTGTTTCATTTCTTCTTGAAGTACTACTTTATACTTCAGTTGCATTAATTTCTTCTGCGTTAGTTGTGTATCCAGTAAAAAACTTCAGCATTAAAATTCTTCCTGTATTCCCACTTAATTACTTTAGTAATGGGGGATGTTGGATTATGTTAATGGCTGCATCAATGCTTAGTAGCATCCTAGGCGTCAGTTACTTTATCACATTACATATTTATTTTGCCAGTAGGCCTCCTTCACCAATTCAATTGTAATTTGACCACAAGCCCTAGGAAGGCAGATGTTGGGCCTTCCTGTTCTATAATTGATAAGTTGGAGATATATATTAATTAGTCATGTTAATTAATCAATTAATTAATTGAATAATTAATTTATGGTAGTCTGTATCAAGTGATCCATTAACACACATGCTGGAGCTTTGTCTTGGTGTCTAATATCCTCCTCCGATTTCTCTGTGTACTCATGTTTGATTCCACAGTTCCCTTGCTGCAGCGGTTTCTAATGTTGTTAGAGAAGTTCTATTATTTCAAACTTTTTTTTTACCCTATCACTGTACTTCCTTGTCTTTTCATAAAGAAGGATACCAAGGAGTTAACAGTAATGAAAGTAGCAGTTTGTGGAGGCTCTAAGCCATTTCCTCTCCCAGTGACTTCCTTTATAATTCTGTTCATTCTCCTGGAGATTTCCCCTGCCTCCCTTTTTCAGCTCTTTAACACATCCCATGCTGTTCCATGTCTGCAGACTGAGGAGCTAAACACACTCAAGCCATCTACTATATCTGTTTAATAATAATAATGATAATAATAATAAATAATAATATAAAATGACAATAATGATAATAATAATCTGTTATTTAGAATATCATGATCTCTCCTGGGAAAGGTTTAGCACCTTCATTGAGCAGCTAGTCTGTCATGGCCTAGTGGGTCCCTGGCTTTGTTGTCTCTGCCTTCTCCATTCTCACTTTGTGGGCTCAGGTCTGTTCCTTCAAGACTGTGGGGTCCCACATGATGGCCCAAACTGCTGTTGAGATTACCTCCACAATTAGCAGATTCCTTGCTTTTAATTATTGATTTTCTGTCATAAATGACCAATTTCATTTTCTTGATATTTTATAACCCTTCTAACTTCTTGTATAGCTTGCACATCCTCTAGGAATGCTTCTCTCTTAGTCTAGTTTGATTAGCATCATTTTAGTTACTAGTTTTTCATTTTTTGTTTTTGGATTCTGATTCCTCTCCTAGTCTTTTTGTTGCTAACCACCCTGCCCACACTCTCAAAGCAGTTTAAGGCATTTAGAGAGGAAAAAGAAAAGTAATCTTTATAGTTTTCTTAAATGTTGCATGCTCTTACTCACCTTTTTTGTCATTTCCAGAGTCTCAGAAGTTGGCTCTCTCATGACTTCTGAAGAGGATACTATGGGATATATGTGTGTTATTTGTTCTGGGATTAGTATGATACAATCTTACTCTTAATTGCAGTGTTTTGTTTTGCTTCATTGTACTGGCTTGGCTGGCTTATAAGCATAACTGCATTTTTGTTCTTTGTAAAATTCTGCCCCAGATCAACGTGTGAGAAGAAAAAAAACAAAAAACGTGGTTTCCCAGAGGTATTATACAAGTTTGGCCTTAGAGATGAATCTGTTTGGGATTGTAGCTCTTCTTACAGAAAGCTAAAGGGTTATTTAGTCCCCCCAAGCCATACTGGCCCCAGGGATTTCCTCCCTTCTCCAAAACTGAAATGCTTCTTTACCTAGGGCAAAGGAACAGAACATGATACCTCTGGTTTACTCTTTCCCGAAGTTTTTCTTTTATTTTTTTCTCAGATTTTCAGGAAGTTGTTAAAAATGTCTGCTTAGAATACATATAAATCAATTGTTTAAATGAAATACCTCCGAGGATCATACAAACACACATTTATTACATTACTGGTTTTCTGTGATTACTGAAGACTTTCCACACTGAAGACTATATATAGGGAACGTCCCCTAAATGGGATACAGTTTCACAGAAGGACTTCCTAAAATTTCTCCACTAAGTAATTATGCTCAAAAACATTGTTTATATCCAAAGAAGTGGCACACTTTCACATAAAGCCAGTAATTAATTCTAAATAAAGTTGAAATTTCAACAGCCTTATTCAATACTTATAATACAGATCTAACTATTGCAGGGAAATAAAAGGATATTTATGTGCAGAAGAAGTATCAGCAATAATTTAGTCAGAATAGTAATACACATTATTTTCAATTTCTTCCCTTTTCCCCGGTGTTATAGTTACCTTTCCTCTGCCCTTCTTGATCCTACCTGTAGAGTTATTTTATGCTAGTGTTAGTGCTAGGATGTTACAGTAAGCCATCATCATCTGGAATCCTTTTGCATGGCAAGTTCTGAATCCTGTGTATAGTGCTTTCATGAATGTCAGATGCTATTTCTGTATTCTCTTTGTTACATCTAGAGTCAGTTTGGTTTAGCTGTGGTCTGAATTCATTTAACTATGAGTCATCTTAAAACCAGGAGGAACCTCATCCAAGCAAGTGCTAGCATGTTAGTGTCTTAGAACAAGCTGGTTCTGTTCTACAAGATGAGGCAAGCAGTCATAAGGGTGACAACAAGGAAGGTAGGGTAGTGGCCTCACTAGGAGGATGCAGCAGCCATGATAGCCAGAGGAGCAGAGCAGCTGTGGTGGGGGATTGCACCCTAGAAAGACCTCAGCTTTTAACCTCTTTATCTGAGCATGCCCTTCCTGCAGGAAGTGGATGTAAGGGTTGTGAATAACCAGAGGTGGAATGACACAGAGGATGAGGTGTGCGAGGTGGACACAAGTGATCTTAGAAGCATCTAGGTGCTGCAGTCACCCCAAGGGGAACAGGCTCACTGCAAATGCTGGGCTTTGTAGGGCAGCCAGAGCTCTGGTAATTGATTGGGAAAGGTTAATCAGTGTTCAGCTGAAAATCTAGGAGTGTTTAAAATAAATTCACATAGGAAAAGCATTTGTGGAGATCCTAATTCCAATGTAAGGTGTTTACCTTGTCAGCAGGTAGTTTTGAATATCACGCTGTGCAAACTTCTAATCTCCCAACAATCTTATTTTTTTTTTCAGTTCTTTTTTTCATAATGCTCCCTTTCCTATGTTCATTCCAGACCTCAATTTTTCAATTTTTACTTGTGGAGCAATATTACTGAGAATGTTGTATTAACCTTACGATTTATGAAAATTCTACAGTAATATAGGTACTGTATCCCTTTTTACCTCGTTATCAAAAGGCAAACCATCTTACTGTGTTAGTCCTACATTTCTAAAGTACACGTGTAAGCAACTTACGCCATTAAGGAAAGCTAAGGATTTTGAATGGACACAAAGCTGATTGTAGTGATTATTGTGGTGAAATAGAGGAATTCAGAAAGTGACTATGTTTTATTTCTTCAGCTGGATTTTTTCGCCATTTTTTTCCTCTGATTTTCACATTGTGTTTCACCTTGAATGCTATCTGAATCCAAGACAACTTCTCATGTTAAAATAGACTCTGGATTGGGAAGAATGAATCCAAGTCAAAAGCCAAATTTATTCAGGTTTTATTTTCATTTAATTTTTTTGTAGTTGTTAGATATATACTTCACTATTATGCATTTTGTGAAGCCTTTGTGTTGTAAGTCCTTGATCAAACCATATAAGAAGGTGCTTAATATTTAGTTCTCATTACACATATTTCCTCAAGTGCATAAGGAATAGTAGCTCAATACGCTGAATAGTTTCAATGAAGCAAGATTTAGAAATTTTCTGTCTTCAATTTATAACTGAATACACTAAAGATGTAAACTGGAATATTTTAACCACTTTCCGAAGTTTTTTGTAAAAGAGTGGAATGCTTTATTATTGAAATTGGATGCATTTTTTTTGTAAGCTATTAGTAGGGGAAAAAAGTTGCACTTAAATATTACTTGTAATAAGGTAACATGATCTCAGTTTTTCTCACTGTTAATATTTCTGTCTCCTTTTTATTGTAGCACTGTAATAATCATATTTTTAATATGTTCCTTATTTAATTTGCTGAGCATTAACTAAATTCATTTCCTATTTTTAAGGCTACACATACATTTTTTATTATTGGTACTAGGATACCATAGAATGTGTATCTTGTGTGAGACACAGTGCCAGATGTAGTCTTTCACTCTGATGAGCAGTCTCAGAAGTGTCTAACTTTCATGGGAACATCCATGTCCAATCAAGTTGTATCTGTCATCTTCCTGTATTAGTACTGGTGATAAAACTACTTCGGTTACTCAATAATCTCAATGGGTTTACTAGTAAATTTCCTGATGTTAACTGCTAATGTGATCTGATGGTTTAAAGGCTTTTCAGCATTAATTGTCATTGCAAATGGGAAAAGCATTTTGTTTCATCTTCTCTGTTATGTGGAATGCAAGCTAATATAATGAATTTACATTTGTCTCCTTGACCCTCTTTTGTATAGAAGAAATAGGGAGAAAATATCACCAATATAATTAGTTTTTACAACAGTTATTAACAGGCTATTGTTTGGCTTCCTCATTAGAGTTCTTTTTTTTCCCTTCTTTGCATATTCATTCTTGTTCTCAGTGAAATGTCACTGTCATTGCTCTTAATTTACATTGGTAAATCAGAAGATTTTTGTAGTTTTGACTACCATGCGTAATACTACAGGCAAGATACTTACCATATTTCTACTAAAATGCCTTTGCTATGAGTTTAATCACGCTATTTAATTGCTAGGCTTAATTTGAAAATAATTGTTCACAGCAATTAAGTAAATGCCCCAATTTCATTAACAGACTTCGTAATTAGAAAGTACAACATAAAAGTGCTAATGTTGCTTCATTAGGCTTAAATTACTGTTTCTAATACTACATTTTTGCTTTCTATACCATTACTTTCTGCACTGGAATATCAGCATAATGACTGGTTCTAGATTAATAACAAGTTTTCTGGTGTAACACACTCATGTCCCAGTCAACTGTGCAACAATTTAGAAGAAGAGTCATATAAAACTGCACTGGTTTTTCTTCTAAATGTTAAATGTCTTCTGAATCTTAAAGAAGAACAAGACAACGCAGTTTCTAAACAAGTAGATAGAAGTTCATTGTTTTGAATAATAGTAAAACAGTTTTTCCAAAATTTAATATCTCAACATATGTTGGCCAATTCCCAAGTAAGAAATGAGATTGAGAAGTAAAAGGATAGTGTATTTGGCTGAGAATAAGATGCTGTAATGACAAATGTAAATATGGCAGTGTCACAAGATAACGAGGTGCCATTTATAGTCTTTAACTGTCAATGTCATTGTTTCTTTTGGAACACTGAGGGATCATTTCACTTTTTTACCACACAAATATAATTGTTTGCTAGAAGGAGGGTGTATGTCTGCATTTTGATCACAGCGTTCCAATCTTAGGTGTTATAACAATTGCTAAAAAACTTGAAGTATGGTGAGAAAAAAAAGTGGTTACATTCAGATGACAAAGGATAATAATGATAATACAACTGACTTCTTTTTTTTCTTTTTTTCTTTTTAATGTGTTAGATTCAAGTAATTAATGCATCCTTGTGCTTTTCTGTAGAAGTCACTGTATAGTACCTTCCTGCCCAGACCATCATCCCTCACTAGAGGTCATTGCATTCCTTTCTGCTTATAAAAATTTCAGTATTCAGCAGCTTCATTATGCCATGTAGTGGATAAAGAAAAACATAGGAAATAAATTTGAGCATAAAAACAATAAAGAGAAAATTAAAAGGATGTCACTGTACATAAAAACAAGAAATTAAATCGTCCTTTCTTGTTTCTGAATTAACTGCAAGATTTTCTCAGTTTCATTTATTTTTTTCTTTCACTTCCTTGCTTGAAATATAAGGATAAAAATAGATTAGCGAGAAAAAATGTGTTAGTGTTTTTCTTGTGAAAAACCAGTCAGTCATCTCTTGTGCTGATCACTGAATATATGTAACATGAATATATGTAGCTCTGTCAACTTTCATGTAATTATAGATTTTAATATCAGTAAAAATCTATACATTGTTAGAATCTGTGTCGTTTTTTGCTGTCAGTTTTTGATTGTATCCTCTTGTCTCATTTATGCATACAAATGGCACAAAAAAATGAATGATATTTTTTATAGATTCATAGGTTCATAAGGATGGAAAGGACCTACAAGATCATCTAGTCCAACCATCCTCCTATCACCATCCCTACCCAATTACTAAATCAAATCCCTTAGCACCTCATCTAAACGCTTCTTGAACAGCGCTAGGGATGGTGCCTCAACCACCTCCCTAGGCAGGCCGTTCCAGTGCCTGACCACTCTTTCAGAGAAAAAATGTTTCCTCAAATCTAATCTAAATCTTCCCCTGTGCAACTTGTGGCCATTCCCTCTCGTCCTGTCATTATTTATCAGGGAGAAGAGGCCCACACCCTCCTCACCACAACCCCCCTTCAGGAAGTGGTAGAGTGCAATAAGGTCTCCTCTGAGCCTCCTCTTCTCCAGACTAAACAATCCCAGCTCCCTCAGCCGCTCCTCATAAGACTTGTGCTCCAGACCCCTCATTATGTACTATCCAAAGATAGTAAATCCAGATTATATAGTGCAAGGTGGACAAAAATGTAGAAGTAGTTACAGACTTGCTGTGGTTGTTTATCTTGTGGGTAAATGTTTAGACCAAGATATTCTTGGTACTGGGAATCATACTGCAAAGGATCAAAGTCTCAAATCGATACTTGGCTGCTTTCTTTGGACAGTAGGAAAACTAATTGCAGTTAACAGAGTAGGGAAAGTTACCCATGGAAGATAAAGCTCATCCCTGATGAGCAGAGTGAGCTTCAAGGCTCATTTAGACAATAGTCCCGTTGACAGTAATCCCTCTTTGAAGAAGTTAGGCTAGATGGCCTCAAGAGATCACTGTCAACCAACATTTGTAGATCTTGTAATACTGGAATATATACAACATTATAGAAGAATTTAAATGATCTATCATGCAGATACAACTTCATTTTTGACAACTGATTTGTTCCTTGTATGCTCACAAATGACAAAATATCACAACAGTAAGTTGTGTTTATCTGATTACCTAATAGGACTCCATTGTTCTTTATAACCCTCCTGCATTTCAGCATGCAGCTTTAGAAGGCCTCTGCTACTTTTTTACCTGTTGTGCTAAATGACTTTGCATTTAACTCTTTTAAAACACTAGATTGCCCCAAAATTGTCTACTTGCTAAGCTGTGTTCTGATCTGCAGGCTGTCCTCTCTCCATCAGTTCATGCTTCTATAGCATTAAAAAAAACAAACAAACAAAAAACCAGCAACCAAACAAAAAACGAATCAAAATGATATTAAAATGTTTTCTCAAGCACATAATAAATTTTAATGTGATTGAATTGAAAGCTTTGCTGAAAGGCCTCAGTAAACTGGATAATGATTCTCCACTTAGAGTAAGTTTTTGAGAGCAACATCTATTAAGCTATTAGTTACAGCTTTTTTGGTAATACTGATTTTTCTTGTCCTACCTCAGGAATCTTACCATTACATTGCAAGTGTTTAGATTTATTGCTTCAGCATAGCTGTCTTTATTCTTGGTTTAATATTTTCATGTATGAATATCCATATCCCTCTTTCCCTTTATTCACATCAAATTATTTGACATTCATTGTCCCAACTCAGGACATAATAATCCCTAATGCCAGACTCTGAAAATATTGCTTATCTTCAATTCTGTTGCAACAGACTTACAACTTTTTTTTAGTTTTGGTTTTGTTTTGTTTTTGAATCTGTATAAATTCATGTGAACCTTCTGAAGTACTGGAAAGAAGTTATGGCATTGTGAAAATACATTAATTCCACCCCCCAGACTGAGGGGAAAAGGGAGAAGGAAAAAGGAAATTTTGAAATGAGAGTGATGTTTCACAGAACACAAATTCATCAGTTTTTCAACTAAGCCTCTAGGTACAATTTATGGTATGTATTTTGTTTTGGAAGACTTATTTGCCATAAAACTATCAATTTTGCTAATATTCTGTCATACTTTACTGATAATATCCTATATCATCCTTTCTGTATTTTAGTGTAGGACTAGTGTAAATCTTAATATAGTTAGGCTATAGTTCTGAGAGCAAATAAGACTATATTCACTTATAAAATGTACTAACAAAACTGGTTTTATGTGTGCATTCACATAACTTGTGAATGGGGTATTTCACAACTCAGTACTTCACAACTCAACAAAGTACTTCAGTATTTACTCTTATATTCAGTCTATTGGTCTATTGCATTTAGCCAGATTAAAAAAAAAAAAAAAAGAAAGAAATATGCATTCCTGTGAGCAATGGCTATACAGCAGGTTTATTTATACAATAACAATTAACCGTAGTTAAGTAGGATGTGTTTGCACCTTCGAGAAAGACCTGGGTTTGGAATAATTACAACCATGTAAGAAGATTCTTGTTTTTGCGCAGTAGATCCTTCATCCATCCTATGTTGTATATACATCCATCTGCTACTCCATCTACATCTCTCACCATCTCCCTTCAGATGCTTGGTATTTCATGCTGTTCATTAGCTGAGACTTTCACAATTTTTTTTTAATTCATTTTTTATTTACAGTCTTGTACAATAAAGAAAGATTAAAAGCTGTTCCTGTGCAGAACTTATAGCTTAGGACTGCAATGAAACCTCTATTCAAGTTTATTTGCCTCTGGGTTTGAATTTCTATGAACCGTACAATAACTTAGAGACATGACAGAAAAAAATAGAACATATCATGAAAAAAGAAAAAAAATCATACATTTTTATACTTGTTTTTCTACTCATGCTACTTCAACTCCTGATATAATCAATGCAAAACAGTAGTCTGTCACGTTTTTGAACAAGAATTAGCATCTTGAGTGATGTGGAAATGGGAAACATTTTAAGGCTCATACTGACAAATATGAACTGTGTTAGGAGTTCTACATTTGGAATTTCATTAGGGTGATGTTCCTCCTTTATAATAGTACAAGAATGTTAGAATTAGGATTGACTAAATTTATCTGAAAGTTCTTACAGAGATAGGTGACTGAAAAGTCTCCTGATCACACAACATTTGGTTCTGAACTTTGCACACCATTTTAGTAACTTGAAATGGCTTTGTCACTTCGTAGAGTTTGTGCATGGTATGTTCTATGAAATAAAAGAAGTAAAATAAACTCAGGATTTGTACTACTGTTGCTATTTAAAAATTCTTTCATCCTCAGAAGATACTAGATGGTAGGTGGGGTTGATGCTGTAAATACAGATCCTATAAGCATTCTCAGAAATGTGCTGTGTCAGAGTTTTACTTCAGATGGAAGTGCAGAAAGGAATGCATCTAGAATTAAGGATCCTATTTCCTCAAAAACTATATACCTGCCTTTTCTTCAGTATGTCATTTAAACTCTTCTCATCACTCCTCTGTGTAAAAAGGATATTTTGGAAGCGTTGATCTCTTTAACTTTATACCAGGGTAGCCTATTTGTGTTTTGTGTGCCATTACTGTTGTTATGAATATGTTCGTTTGTTCACAGAGCCTCAGCAACTAATATTACACTTTCTCTTAGAGCTTTCCTAATTTATATGCACAAGATATACACCAGACATGAATTATATATTAAAAAAACTTCAAAATAATTTCCTTGAGTATATGTTCTAGCTGTGGATTTCCTGTTCATTGCAGGGGAGTTAGAACAGATGATCTATAAAGGTCCCTTCCAATTCTAAGGATTCTGTTTTGGTCTCTTAAGAAGGATTACATATCAGTAATAACTGTATACACTACAGTTAAAAAATGGTTTTTATACATGGATAGCTTGTGTCTGGACTTTGTTGCCTGGAAATCTATACCATTAGCACACACTCTCATGGAAATTGTTTGTTTTTTTAATATGTAATTTAGAATGTCTGGTGTTTACCTTGTGCACCTAAATTAGGAAAGATCTAAGAGGAGCTGTAATATTAGTTGCTAAGGCTCTGAAGTATTTACTTCTGGGCTGCTAATGGGCAGCTGCAACAGGCTTGAGATATATGATGGATGATATCTGTTCTGTGTGTTTGTATATTAGATTCTTTAAAAAAATATATATAAAAATTGACCAGGCCACCAAGAAAGGGTGTACTGTATCTTTCCTTGCATGTTCTGCCTCTTTCAGGAGATAAAAGACTGTTAGGTGATTGAGACAGAAGAAAAGAGCATGCAAGATAATAGGAAAAAGAGAAATTACAAAGAGGAGTAGGGAACAGACACATTTTCAGGACTGAATAGTGATGGAAAGAGAAAATCTGTGAACCAGTGGCAACTAAAGAGTTTGTTACAATCCAGAAAGTCATTATCTTCACTCAATCCAACCCTGGGAGATCAAAAATAAAGGCAGGAAAAATTCTTAACTCTTTCTTCTCCATTTCCACCTCCATTCTTTCTATTTATGGCTATTCTACGCTATCTTGTGATTTCTAATAAATCGTTTTAGTTTGCTTCCTAATGAACCAGACTTTTTCAATTCAGAAATCCTTCTGGTGTTCTTGAAGAGGTCAGAACAGTGGCATTCAAACTGCTGGTTAGTATGGATCCAACAACATGTGACATTCTAGCCTATGTCAAAGTGTGTCCAATTTATATAGACTTTCTTGAGCAGTAGATGAGCACACTACACTATGAAAAATTAGTCCCTGAGAATCTTTGCCTTACACATCTGCTCTCTGGTAGTCCTCAAGAGAAACAAAGAGAACATCACTCTGACTCAGATTTTGCTCAGTTTATGTGACATTCTTTATCAGTATCTGTCTGAAATATGAGCTGATGTTTTCACTGGCATTAAAACTAGAATGGTTATTCAATAAATAAAGGCGTTGTTTATATACTACATTATTCCAATATCTTTTCAGTGTGAGTCTAACACAAATTATTTGTTAATTCTCTTAAATTATTAGTTAATTCTGCAGTATTCAAGACCAAATATCAGTGGGGGTACATACACCATTGCTTATATTTGAGAAAGGAAATAGATTTTTATTGTTTGCTTCCAGCAGAAAGCTGCCTGCTCATCAGCAGCTTGTTTCGATAGCTTTTTGTAGTTACAAATTTGCACTAATTATAATACAGAACACAAAAAATTATTCAACTCTTTCAGGCTAGGCTAAGAAAATTTTATATGATAAAGTTTGTGATGCTACTGTTCATCTATTGTAGCGTGTTTTATAAGAGGAAAATAAAGCTGCAAAACTTAATTCTTTCATGTTACTGAGTTTAGAAAGCCTTCAAGGTTTGATCTTTCTGGAGGTCTTACAGTGCTGCAAATCTTCTGTCTCTGTTGTTTTTTATAACAGGTAAGGCATTTCTTTTAGATGTACATCAGCCTCTTGCAGAGCTTAGTTTTATCCATATATTTGTAGAATTTCTTATATACTGACAGAAACACAGCCAGATCATAGCATAAATTGTTTATCTGTCTCTCATTCTGTGCATTTTCATTTACTTATTATTTTCTCATTCATTATTTTATCATCTTGAAATGTGTAAAATACGGGTCTTACTGTGTCTCTGTAGTTGGTCTACGATTACGGCTGAAGTTTAATGCCAGTGTCAGTGACCCAACATAAATAAAATTTCAGCCATTCTCTTTCTTCTAGGCAGTTTGCAATTGTTGTTTTCTACTTTCTTTTCTTAGGTCCAATCCCATAGAATTTTTTTTTTTAATATGATTAACATTTCACTGTGTAAGAGGGGAATTACAGAATCAGGCCTTGTGCAGGTGTACATGCTCTCATGCATGGAGATTAAATTGCTTTGTTCTCTGTGTTTGTTGGCAATTCAGTCAAGGTGAACAATAGTACAAGACAAAGAAAGGGAAATAAAAGTATGCCAGATGTTATTTCAATGTCGAATGGAAAATGTAGAGTTTAGTGTTTTCTTCTGTACATGAATAAAAGAGAAAGAAAAGAGAAAAAGGGTGCAAGTAGAATATTATATAGCATTTGAGAGTATATTCATAGGAAATGGATCAAAATGTAACCAGCTTTTTCGACTCCTCTTATTCGCATAAAAATTCAGTATTGGTACCAAGAAGATACTCTGTCGTTAGTATTTTTTTATGGATATGTCTTCTGACATTTATATTGCAGGGGGCTACTTATTTAGTTCTTTTATTTTTCATAAAATCCATACTGTTAAATGAGAAATTTTGGAGGGCAGGAGAACGTTCTAACCTTGGCAGATGACAATGTGGTTCAGTTTAAGGTTTGTTATGGAAGGGGAAGGAAAAGAAAATTAAAAAAAAAAATTGAGTTTTTACAGAAAAACCAATGGAAAGCTATTGAACATAAAAATGTGTTCTCCAAGGACTTTCTGAAGTTGCATGTAGTTCTATGCTAATTTGATCAAGTTATGATATGTAAATCTGTCATCCAATAGTTTGCACAATTTCCTTGAGGGCACAGTGCCTGTTGAAGTGGTGGATTTATTTTGTAGAGGCTTTAGACACACTTTTTGTCATTTCATTCACACTGATTTTATTATTATTGTAGGAAAGATTAAATAATCTACATCCTGAGAAGCTTCTCCATATGCTTGTGATGACTGTGGGTCTTATGAATGGATATCTCTTGATATCCATGTTGTTTTTCTATTTTTTTTTTTTTTTACTCTGAAGGCTCAGTGAAATTGTTGAGATTTAAACGAACCTCTGGTGTTCCTTTATGTGCATCTTTCAGGGAAGAATGATAATGATTTTAAATACTGTACATTTGAAACAAAATTTGGGGACAAACATTACAACATAAACTAAACATCTGTTTTGACATTTGTTTTTCCTTTATATATTTCCTCTTTATGTTTATTTAAATATGTAAATGTGGTGTTCTGCCTGCTTACTCTTCTTATGAGTAGATTGCTATGACTATTTAGAAGGACCCTATCTGGGACTCTGCTGATGGACTTCTAGAAATAGTTGTTCTCACACATCACTGTTCTGTGATGTGGGGGAGAATAATGTCATCTGTTCTGGGCTTGATGTTATGTCACTTTCAATGTGCTTTCCATCTGAATGTCGGTGTAGAATAGCTGGCTTTAGTGTAGAGTCTTTTTGTGCTATTAAGATGTTGCTAAGTTGGGTTTTGAAACCATACCCTTAACAAATCATATAAAGATTCCATTCAGTTATACAATTTAGATCATGTCATTTCTCTGTCCTTCTGCATTTTCAGAGCAAAAAACCCTTTCCAAACCTGCCTAGCCTCACCTGCCTTGCCTCACTTTAAATTCTCCAAATATAACCCCCTTTTTCTTTTCAGTTTCCTCTTCAGATATGGTAGGTGTTGATAGATTATGATTCTATTTTTAATCATCCTGGTAAAAAATCTGAGGCTGTGCAAAGAACAGAAGAAAAAGAAAAAAACAACAGTTATTTCTTTTTTTTTCTTTTCCTTTTGTTTCCATGGCAGCAAAGAACAATAAAAGTTTGTAATTTTGAGTTTCTTTCCTTTTGATTTTTACTGCTACTAAGGAAAATGTATTTAGGTTATCTCTCTAACTTAGCACTTCTGAATTTTTGTACCCTACTTTTTTGTATAATGTCCCAATTAACTTTTGGACTTTGTTGAGAGAGCCTGAATGCAGAATCTTTGAATGTTACAGAAGTGCACATAGGTAGCTTAGATGAGTCAGAGTGTCATGTGTCAGGCCACTTAGAACTAATTTTTGAGAATAGGAAGCAGAATATCTAACTTAAAAATGAGATTGCATTGAGAGGGCAAACAG
Source organism: Cyrtonyx montezumae (assembly GCF_038088225.1). NCBI lineage: Eukaryota > Metazoa > Chordata > Aves > Galliformes > Odontophoridae > Cyrtonyx > Cyrtonyx montezumae. The sequence continues at coordinate 72,569,205 of NW_027072089.1, read as the reverse complement.
CAACATAATACTATGTACTAATACTACTGGAACAGAAAGACGTGCAAGAAGGCAGCTCTATGCCTGAAATCCCATATTAGATTTCCTCGTATGAAAATCTGCTGTGAAATAAGTTGAGTTTTGCAATTGTTTTCTTCTGAACAGTAAGGGTTAGTATTGTTCTTCACCGCTTGTATCTCTGTTTCTGTGAATTTATGTTTGTAGGCAACTGTATGCCATGAAATGTCCCCTAGAAGTCTACTGCTAAAATGCTATTCATGCTATTTGGTAAAGTGGCTACATCAAATACTATCAAGTATATTTTATGAAATGCTACAGTAAAAAGCATGGAATATATCTCATGCAGTGCTGATACAACGCTGTGAAATGTACCTCATAAAGTGCTATGAAACCTGTAACTTCTAGGACACTGATCAAACTGTGAAGCAAATTAATTTGAATGGTACCTAGTTTTATAGTACTCTAATATATTTATTTAGAAAGTAGTGTAATTATGATCCCTCAGGTGAAAGTGAAAGAAAAACAGCAGCTCAAAAACATAATTTTGAGCACATTACAAGAAGAAAATGCATGACAAAGTGATTGCCTAGAAGTGAGGTGGACCAGGAACAAGATAGGCAGAGAGAGAAAGAGAGGACGTTACAAAGCACATTGTTCCTGTGACTGTATAAATCAGTTCCTCAGGGTGATCTAGATCCTATTCATCCTCTTCAAGTTAGAGAAAAATAATCTTAAAAATACTTGTGTCTATCAGCATATCATGAATGCTTCATTTGGAAAAAGCACAGTATAGCCAGCTCAGTTTTATTTTTAATATTACACATAAACAGAAAAATTATAGCTAACGACACAGAAGTGTTCCTTCTGAAAACACTGTGCCTGTATAGCTTCCCTACAGTCTGTTTTTAGACACAGGAGTTGGGAAAAATGATGGCTTTTAATAGGGACCTCATTATCAGAGTGGTAATAATATTGGAGTCTTTGGATTTGATTATTCCTGTGTCTACTGCTCACAGTAAAATACAACTTGACGGTTACATTCCAGGTCAGGATTCTCCTTTGCTTTTCTGTATGTGAACGTGTGAAATAAGCACTTCAGTGAGGTTTGGATTTTACTGTTAGCTTCTGAGAAGCTTTCACTCCCTTTCAGCATGATTTGTCAGCCAGATCTGATGGGGGAAGAGGGTGGAGGTCAGTAGGACTGAGAAGGGCTTGGGGATGTTGTCACTGTAGGAGATTGCAGGGAAATACATCCGGATCATCCTGTAGAATCTTGTGAGGACTCCTCAGAGAAGATACCATTGCAAATCCCCTGCCTGAAACCTCCTCACACCCCTTTAGGGATACCTGCACCTCTTGCTTCCCTAAAGTGTCTGTACACTAATACATGCAGCATGGGAAATAAACAGGAAGAGTTAAAGGACTGCATGTGGTCGCAAGGCCATGATCTCATAGCTATCACAGAGGCGTGGTGGGATGGCTCGCATGACTGGAATGCTGCCATGGATGGCAACATGCTATTTAGGATAGACAGGATAGTGAGAAGAGGTGGTGGAGTTGCTCTTTATCTGAGAGAGCAGCTAGAATCTTTGCCAAACTTTGCCTGAGGGAGTGTGGTGTAGCAGTGGAGATCTTGTGGATGAGAATTAAGGGCCAGGCTAGTGCAGGGGACACTGTTGCAGGGGTGCATTATAGGCCCCCTGCTCAAGAGGAGGAAGTTGATGAGGCCTTCTGCAAACAGCCACAAGAAGCCTCTTGTTCTTGAGGCGCTGGTTCTTATGGGGGACTTCAATTATCCAGACATTTGTTGGGAAAGCAACATGGCCAGGCTCACACGCTCCAGATGGTTCCTGCAATGTGTTGAAGATAACATTCTGATGCAGGTATGTCTCGGTGTTATCCATGACAGGGACACAAGGGAAACAAAGAAAGGAGAGAGAAAGAAAAAAAACCTACATCTTCAGTGGCCACACGGCTGCCTGAGCAGAGCTGGAGGATAGACAGTGTCACTTAGGTCTTTAAAAAGGGCAAGAAGGAGGATCTGGGGAAATACAGGCCAGTCAGCCTTGCCTCTGTCCCTGGAAAAGTGTTGGAACAATGCTGTCTCCAGGCAGTTGGAAAAGAGTTATCAGGAGAGATCAGCATGAGTTCACCAGGGGAAGGTCATGCTTGACCAACTTGGTAACCTTTATGATGTTGTTACTGGCTGGATGCATGGGGGGAGAGAGCAATGGGTGTAGTCTACCTTGATTTCACAAGTGCATCTGACACTGTCTCCCACAGCAACTTTATAACAAAGTTGAGGAAGTGTGGAGTAGTTGAGTGGATGGTGAGGTGGATTGAGAACTGGCTGACTGGCAGAGCTCAGAGGGTTATGATTGGTGGTTCATAGTCCATTTGGAGGCCTGTACTTAGTGATGTTCCTCAGGAGTAGGTGCTGGGTCCTGTCCTGTTCAACATCTTCATCGGGACCTTGATGAGGGGATAGAATCCACCCTCAGGAAGTTGGCTGATGATACAAAGCTGGGAGGAGTGGCTGACACACCGGAAGGCTGTGCTGCCATTCAGCGAGACCTGGACAGGCTGGAGAGTTGGACAGAAAGAAACCAGATGAGGTTTAACAAGAGCAAATGGAGAGTCTTGCACCTAGGGTGGAATAATTGTATGCACTGGTACAGGCTAGGGGATGACCTGCTGGAGGGGAGCTCTGTGGAGAAAGACCTGGGTATCCAGCAGTGTGCCCTGGTGACCAAGAAGGCCAAATGGGATCCTGAGGTGCATTAAAAAGAGTATAGCCAGCAGGTTGAAGGGGAGGTGATTCTCCCTCTGTACTCTGCCCTGGTCAGGCCTCACCTGGAGTACTGTGTCCAGTTCTGGGCTCTTCAATACAAAACAGACAGAAATCTCTTTGAAAAGTCCAGTGGAGGGGTACAAAGATGATAAAAGAACTGGAACACCTCTCTTATGAGGAAAGATTGAGAGACCTGGGTCTGTTCAGCCTTGAAAATGGAAGACTCAGAGTGGATCTGATCCATGTCTATAAATATCTAAGGAATGGGAGGCAAAGGGATGAGGCTGGACTCTTTCTGCAGTGTGTGGTGATAGGACAAGGGGAAATGGTCACATAGTGACGCTTAGGAAGTTCTGCACAAGTGTGCATGGGAACTTCTTCACAGGGTGACAGAGCACTGGCACAGGCTGTCCAGAGAGGTGGTGGAGTCTCCTTCTCTGGAGACATTCAAGACCCGCCTTGACACCTACCCGTGCAACCTGGGCTAGGGAACTAAAGAGGACTAAATGATTTCCAGAGGCCTCTTCCAACCCCTGCAATTCTGTGATTCTGTTACTGGTGCCCAAGGTGCCTGTCCATTGTAAGTGGCTTAATCATTTCTGCAGTTAGCTACAAAGACTTCCTGAATATTTTTATGTCCCCAGAAGGAAAAGTGATTCAGGAATTCTGCTCATCTCCAAGTTGCATGATGCATGTCATAAAATTGAATATTACATCTGTCACAAGGAAAAATTACTCAATTTATGTAATTTAAAATAATTTAGGATTGAAGTATTTATTAGCAACACATAATTGATTGTGTCAGTATTACAAAAGAAAGATCACAGTGTATTAGAAGAATGGTCAGAGTATTAGAAAAGAAAGATCACACTTATGAGGTGTTTAAGACTACCTACACATTTGTAAACATACTTCTATTGTTAATAATTTTCCATAGTATTGTCCCCCGTAGCATTACAGGTATATGTATCCCTGCATGCCGTGGGTAATTATCATCAATTAGCTTTGATGTTAGTTGGTTTCATGAACCTGTGTGCAGTGCTGAGCACCAGTTCAGTAACACCTGTTAGTAAAGACACCCATACTATGTTTTTTAGTTTATTATGTTTATTATAATCCCTGCAGAATCCCTGAGCTGTAGTAGACCTTAAGCTTGTTAGCCTTGGTAAGCAAATTGATTAACTGTCTGAATTAACCCAACAATATGGCCAAAAACCCTTTAGCTGGAAAGCCTATCTGAAGGCATAATTCAGTTAGATTCCCAAAGCTTTAAAGATGTGGGAAGCAGTATCCCTTCCAGTATTTCACACCGGGGACAAAAGACTATATTATATAGAGAAGTAGAAAGGTTGTAGGTAGTATCATGATATACATGAAATCAAATACTCAGAATACATTTACATGATACAAAGATTTAATTTGATGACTGTCTGGGTTATCTTAAAGGACCTATAGGTTTTGTTTCCTGTTCATTTAATTTACCATTTCAAAAGAGGCAGCTTTAAGAAAGCTGAAGAATGAAATCCCTTTATCTGTCCTCTGGCTTGGTTCAACTCTGGCAACATCTGTACTTATCTGTTGGGCTTTAACCAGAAGGAAAGAGCTATTGAAGGGAAAAGATGGTTCTGTGTGCTGAGAGCACTGACAAGAATGCCAACTGGGTTGCAACTTTCTGATGAGCCAGTAACATCAAAGGAAACTGTGCTTTCATTTCAGTGCAAGTCACGGATGTTTAGCCAGCAATTCTGCAAAGGTCTGTGCCTTGGCAGTACCCTAACCTAGTTTATGCCAAGTTTTGTCAGCAGCAAAAAGGTTCAAATGTGTAAGGGGTTCTTTAAGGGATTAAGAGACGTTTCTGGCACAGATTTCCACCCAGAAATCTGAAAAGGCTATAGATATCCCTTGAGGGTCTGTAGGAGGCTAGATTTCGAGACTTGTAAGTGCTGAACAGAACTTACAAAAAACAAATAGAACACCAGAAAACAAGCTTCTATCAGAAAAGGTACGGAATATATGAGAATAAGCTAATAATATGTTCTTGAAACTGCCACCTGAAAACAAGGAGAGGACGCATCTCAGCAAAGAAATGTGTACTTTGTGGGATTGTGGTGTGCAACTACAGCCCTTCTAAAACAATGGACAACTTAGATTTAAGGCTGTCCAGCGTGAGTAGATGAGAGTGGTACCAGGCAATAGAACGTGTCTGCAGGTAATTTCCTTGCAGTGGATGAGGTTCTTAATTTTTTTTTGACCCTAAACTCTTCCTTTACTTATTTGTTGAGGCACTGAGGAAGAAGGCAGAAAAACTTAGTTGTGGGGCTTTTTTCAGCTATATCATTGTGTCTGTCTAAAAGGCACTTGTCTCTCAAACAACCTTGTACTTTCTATCATAGTTATACTTAAAGGATCAATCAGGGATTGAGACACCATTGTGCCAGACAAAAGGTTGAAGACAATCCATGCCCTAAGGAGCAATTCTGTGGAAATGACAGTGGTCTTATTCTATAACAGAACACGAGGAACCACTTTCAGTATTATAATTGCTATACACAGCAGCAGCTGAAAAAAGTAAAAAATAATAAAAAAAATACTGTTTTAACCATGTCTGAGCTCTTCAGCTTGTTGTCCTCTCTCCCCAGAGAACGTGAGATTTAGATCAAATAATCTTTACAGACTCTATGCATGTGGGCTCAGGAGATTGTCTGTGGATGTGCTCATCATGGGAAGAGCATAAGCAAGGGTGGAAAAAATTGTGCTAAATGTGTAACTGACTTGTTTTAAAAGTGCTGAGTGAGTATCATAAGATATTCAGGCATTAAAACATTTTTAAGCTTTGAAATTAAAATATATATTTCAGAACATTACACTTGAAAAAAAATGTGGTAGACCATGAAGGAGAAAAAGAGTTTCAGATGAGAAAAGGCTGTGTGCCTGAGATATCTTGGAAGCTGAACGTTTCTGAAGCCAGATGAAACAGAGGTCAAGGCATATGCTGTTGGTTTTTGTGTTTCTACATCAGAATAGCTAGTTATACGAGTTACAAAATTATTGTATTGATAAGTGGTGGAAATATTTAACTCAATGAAAAGTAAGAACAAGAAGGAAAATAGGACAGTTAATATTCTATAATAGTTGCTCATCTTCATTATTATTATTTTTATTGTTAATAACTACAGCTTCATGAATTCGGTATGAAAAAGATTTATATAAATTAGGTGAAAAATTATTGTTAATTTGCCAGTTCTTGACTAAATATCTGTATTTATAGAAGATATTTATATAGGAAAGTATAATTTTGTGATATATTATTGCAAGAAAATCCATGGAGTCTGAAGGGCGTTCTCATGCCTTGGCAAAAGTGCATATATGAGCCTGGAGCTCTGACTCAAATGAATTCATGAGTGTAGTGGAAGTAAATCTAGCAGTTAGAATATTGGCAAAAAAATCTCTGAAGTTACTGACCAAATGTACAAGCATAAGTACGCTGTCAATAGTTTCTGTCACACAAGTTGAAAATGATTAGTGATGAAGAGACATGGAAGAAATTATAGCTGCATGATGTTTTAAAAGCAAACATTTGTTGCCGTAGAAGACAACATTCACGTTCCTGGATAAAATTACTAGTTATTACTTATATAAATTGATTTATACACAATCTAATATCGAAGTGGAACATATTTGATCCCACCTGACAGTGAAGTTAGTGTCTGGGCAATCTTCTGACTTCAGTCCTCAGAAGACTACTAGATAAACTACATGTACTTTGAGTTGGCTCACTTCAGTGATTCAAAACTTCAGCACTTGAGTGTCAGAGGGAAAGTTAATGACTGTTTCCAGTAGCTCTGGGACTCAAGACTGTAATGAGTAGTAAAAGGAATGGACATAAAAAAAAAACAGGATTTCAGAAGAAATCCTGAAGTGACACCTAGGAAATGTAGATCTTGCCTAAAGTGCTGTGAAAAATGGATTTCACTGAAATAGGGCTGCAGAATGCAAATGTATTAAAAGCAAGAAAACTATTGAGAATTCTACACTGTTTAAAACTATATAACATGAAAGGCATAATATTGTTTCTAGGAGTATAAATTATCTTTCTTTCACTGCTACACCTGCTTTTGCAAATGCAATTCTCATGTCATTCATAATGGACATTGGAAACTTAGGAATGCTGATTCAATAAGAATTCTTACCCGCTTACCCACACTGTCTTGTCTCATACCCACCTACTCACTCCAGCTGGGAAGTGCAATTGTCAACGGTTTACGGGCAGGTTCGGCCCGGTTCCGTGATGATTGGTGCGGGGGACCCACGGACCCACGCCCCAGGAAAGGGGAAGGGGGAAAGGGAAAAGGGAAAAGGCAGATGGGCCTAGGAACAAAACAACGACAATGATCTGAGGAGGAAAGCTAATTTACTAAATAAGATATCGGAAAGCAAAATAACACAATATAATACAATATAATTGGAATTAAAGCTAATAAATCAAATAAAATGAGCAAAAGTGAGTGTCCGATAAACCAAAGGCCGTATGCTAACACTGAAGGCGGACGGCAGCGAGCACCCACTGCTGAGTCGATCCCAAAGGAAAGAGAGTGTCCCGTGACCGCAGACAGTTTTTATCTTTCCCTCTGAGCGTAAACACGTAAGAACGCAAAGCATCGCAAAGTCCTCTGGGGAATGGAGTTCTTCTCTTGTGAGACAGGCATACCTGGAACTATCGGTGATCCACAGAGCTGGAGCATTAACTCTTTAACTCCAAATGCACTACATGATGTTATGATGTGGAATACCAGTAACAAAAATCATAAAACCATGAAAGCAATGTGACGTGGGGCATTAGTTAACTGCTTGGCTACTCTATTGTACACCTTCATCTTCAGAATCTCAGAGTGTGATGTTTTTATGTCCTTGTGTATTCCTGCCAAGCCCACAGTAAAACTAAGGGAAGCATTTGATCCAGTATATGGGGAAAGGTGATAGATAAATCAGACAGAAGCAAGGCATTAAAGAAACTTTAGCAGCTTAAGAAATAGTATATTTTGAAATAACTTTGTAGCTGATGTTGTCAGCAGCTATTAAGAAATTCAAAGCTATCAACAATCCTTTCAATTTAATCACCCTTATAGTAAAATACACAGCCACCACCATCAAAGCAGTTGTCTGTGAATCCTAATTTTGAATGACAGACCAATGAAAACAGATACCAAAATTTATTTAGGTCAAGTAACTGTGTCAGGGTCTATCCCCAAATCCCTAGGAGCAATTAATCCTGGCACCAGTGAAAAGAGGAACTTAGCCCATCTGATCCAGTCTATGTGGTGGGAGATCCATCCTGTTTTCTTTTGTACCAATTCCTAAACTTAACCAACCAAAATGTCATCACTCTATTCTTCCTAAAGTCACATCAAGATTCCCAGAAATAGAAGGAAACACAGAGTTTCAAATTCTAGAAGGAAATGTATTTTGGATGAGAAAATGAGTACACAAGGTAGATGTCTCTGAAAATGCAAAGAAAAGAAAGAGTTTGAAACTAAAAATGGCTTGTGTGTCTGAGATATATTGGAATCTGAATGTTTCTGAAGCCAGTTAGTTTTGCTTGAGGCAAATACAGCTTTCTCATTTCAAGCAAATGAAATCTGGTCATCTAATATGTGGGTAAGGGACCCTGTTTAAAGAAACAAACTTCCTTAAGAATCCCTGCAATTTAAAATCTGATTCCTGAGTAAAAGAAACACAGAATATACATATTTGGGTACATTTCATATTATCAGTAATTAAATATATATAAGATTTCATCAGAAAGGAACAGAGAGTTAGGTGAAAACATGCCATGGCCTCTGGGAAAGCTGAGCATGCTCAGAAACCTAATTAAAGTGTCAGCATAGGTTCCAAAGCTGCATGAAGTAGTCCCTCTGTAGAACTATCTATGGTATTGTAATGATTCTGAATAATTTTCATCTTAATATTTTTCACTTAAATAAATAAGAAATGTGTGGGTGCAATAGTTAAATTTTTGTAAATTTTTGCCCTCTTACATTAACTTTTAAAATCCAATATTAATCCTGGTTTTCACTTATTAAAGTATTTTATTATGACACTGTACCCATTACTAAACCATTATTCAAATGCTTTGTGTGCAGTTTTCCTTTTTATTTGAATCTAGAAGTTCGTGCCCCGCTTTTTTACTGTCTGTGCAAATGGTCTAAGTAATTAACTTCTTTTTTTCCTTCTTCAGAAGGGCCTTCTGTATTCTTTATTCTGTTTCACTGTAAGACTTTGTCTCATGACAACATTTGTCTCCAGGTTTTTCCCCTGCATTTCTTACCCACTATTAACTAACTGTCTTTTAGAAGCTGCTGAATCTTGATCGTGAAGTGGGTCAATACTTGCACACATCAAAAGCTGAGACTACAGATATACTACAGCCTAGATCATTCTGTGCTGTCTTTAAAGATGCACTTGCTTTTCTGGAAAGCAGTATATCCAGATTTGTGGATAACCAGATTTAGGTGCTCCAGTCTAATTAGGTACCATGCAGAATATGAAGTGTTTGAAGACAACTTTGAGTGCGTGCTTAGAGTTATTTGCACTCTGTCCCTAGACTGCTGGGTGGACTTCCAAGATAACTGTGACTAATGTATACCTGTTTTATTTTAACGGAGGGAAATGTTTTGCTACAGGATGGAGGCTTCAGTTCTGCTTGAAGACCTATGACAAGTGGACTTCATGTCCCATGTTAAACACAACTTGAATAAAGTAGCATTTCAAATACTTGTTAACTACATTTTTTAAGAGATCGCTTCCTAAATCTTATTTTTTTTATACCAGTATGGAAAGAATAACAAATGCCTGCAGTCAGGGCAACAGTTATTGCTTCAGCTTTCACACAGCTGTAAGATAAGGTAAGATAGGGACCCACACCTGTGTCCAGTCAGGCATGTTTAGGAGAATTTTTTATCTATCTATCTATCTATCTATCTATCTATCTATCTATCTATCTATTTTATTTATTTATTTATTTATTTTGCGTGGGAGGAAGAGAGGAGAAAGAGAAGAAGGGTGTAAGTTTTTAATTGTGGGTTGTTGGTTTTGTTTGTTTGGTGATGTAACTGTATACCGAGGCTTTTGCAAAGATGAAAAGAAGTTCATAGTTAACAGTATGTTATATGCAAGGTGTGCACTGGATGTATTTGATCTCTCAAAAGACAGTGGATATCTAAATTTGCTTTGGAATGCCACCGACTTAACCTTTTTGTAAAGGGTAATCTTGCAACAAACTATATGAAAATATGATCTTATTTTCAATATGCTTTGTTAGCGTATGTAAGAGTTGAAGTTGACTGAAACTTCTTTTGACAGCTATGAAAGCTCTGTATTACAATCGATAATGAAACTGGAGCACTGAACGTAGAAGAAAATGTCTTGTGACCTACATAAACAAATTCTTGAAGGCTTAGATGAAACAAAGACAGATGAGGGAAATGCCTTAGTAAGGTGAGTTATTTCCTTTCACTGATTTCCTTGTCAATATTTTTAGTTAATTGACATTCTCAGATCTGTATTAATTTGACAAAAGGCAAGTGAGGGTTTCTTAGGGAAAAGGTGATACTTACAGTGTGTGGATCACACAGTTTGGTGTGTGGGTTTCATTTTGTGGCATATTTAGATACCTAGAATTTAGTTTTAATAACATATATGTATCTGCGTGGAAGAGACTTCTTGTGAGGGCATCTAATGACAGGACAAGTGGAAACAGCTTTAAACAGTAAAAGAGTAGATTTTGACTAGATATCAGGAAGAAATTCTTTACTGTGAGAGTGGTGAGACACTGGAACAGGTTGCCCAGAGAAGCTGTAGATGTGGTTGTGGATGCCGCCTCCCTGGAAGCATTCAAAGCCAGGCTAGACAGGGTTTTGAGCAACCTAGTCTAGTGGGAGGTATCTGTGCTTATGGGGGGGGGGGGGGGGTTGGAACTACATGATCATAAAAGTTTCTTCCAACCCAAACAATTCCATGATTAGACTTTCAGATTTGTTTTAGCACTTACGTAGGCCTTGTTTGTATTTCTAAGCATTAAAATATATTTTAGTAACCTGAGGAGATCATCTCCTTGGTATAAGAAGGAAATGAAGCAGGGTCCTGAAGAGTGTGAGAGATAGCTTATATGTAGTTGTAGCCATTTTCTTTAGTAAATATTTCTGGAACAAAACCTCAGTTCTGTAGAATAACATAAGTACTGTGCCCTATCATGTTATGGAGGTGCCGTAGGTGTGCTCTGTTCTCAAGTTGATTTGAGCTCCCTGTGTTGTGAAGCACTCCCTATCACCAATGTAGCTGTTGCCTAGAAACGCAGTTATACTCAGGTAACTTCAGAAACCTGAAATGATATCTGATACTAAGGCAATTGTGTCTGTACTATGCTTACTCATGAGCACTGAAAGATGATAGTGTTTAAGTATGTAGTGTATGTTGCATTTATTCTTTTGCTATGTGGTTCAATGCAGTGAGTAATTGCTAATCAGTGTATGAAAATTTCTATTTACTTTTTTTTTTCTTTCTAAGAAATAGTTTCCCCTTTGATTTGTACTGTCTGTAATGGTAGCTATTTTCTGCTCTGCTTCTAAAGAAAAAAATTAATAATTACCCACCTTCCTCCTGAAGTTTAAGATGTTCATGCTTTGTGCTTTTCTTTCTTGAAGCAGAAAAGGCATTAAGATGCTCTGGAGTTGTTTAAGGAGGTGTGGACAAATGGCAAGTGAAAAGTTGAGACACAAAAAATTTCTGCACTGTAAATCACTAGTGGTGTAACACTTTTTATTATATTAATACACACTGTTTGCAACCCCAGAATACAGGAGACCATCTTCAAGGGCCTGCTTGGAGGTAGAATGGGTTAGAATGGGTTAGAATATTGGAAAGTAAGGGAGCCCAAGCAGAGTTGATTGACATCCAAGCACTACTTCGTTCTTGTCCAAGATTGGTGCATGCCTTGGAGAAAAAAACAAAAAACAAAAACAGAAGTGGCACCAATTCCTGGAAAAACCCACATGGAAGAAGAAAATTTGGGTGTACAGGCTGTATTTTTGTCTATCCTTCAGTAGCAGGGAAGGATACTGGGAGGAGCAGTATCTCATAAGGATGAAGCAATCCGATTCACAAGTGGGAGTTAAGTGGATGGGATTAAGCTCTTTTTTGGTGGTGCCTAGTGGCAGGACAGGGGGAAAAAGGGCATAAACTGAACACAGGAAGTTCCATACAAACATAAGGAGAAACTTATTATTTGAGGGTGACAGAGCACTGGAAAATGCTACCTAGAGAGGTGGTGGAGCCTCCTTCTCAGAAGGTGTTCAAAATCTGACTGCATGTTTTCCTTTATCAATCTACTACAGAGAACTTTATTTAGCAGGTTGCTGAACTTGATGATCTCCTGAGGTCCCTTTCCAGCCCCCATCAATTGCTTGATTCTATGTGGAAGTGACAATCTATAGTTAATTTTTATTTGGAGGAAGAGGCTTTTGTGATCTCTAATGAAGAGTGCTATACTTTTATAGCACCACTTAGAAACTTCGATTTATAATGACCAAAAAAAGTGTTATGCTGTCAACTTTTTCCTTTTTGAACTGATAGCATTTTCTGTTTCTCTGGGTCAAGTGGAAAAATATTTGGTATGTAATGTACTGTGCTCTTTAAACAGGCTAGAATTCGCATTAAAATAAGCTATAAAGAACTGTTTTCTTGTTAGTTATCTTTCACTTTTCCATATTTTAGTACTTGCAGTAGCCTAACAAGTTGATAATATTGGTCGGCCTACTGTTCTCTGGTGTGTGCAACTGATAATGGTAATACCATACTGTTTCTTTGCTGTAAGTGGCTGCCTGATATCATCCACAAGGGTGATTTTGCAGTCATTGTGCCGTTGAATAATAATGCTCTACGTATACAGAGAAACAACATTAAGTGTGGTAACCAGACACTTAGGAAACTTTTGTTGCTTTAAATTCAATTGGAAGTAAAGATGAATGTTCTGTAATAAATATGACCAGGCTGTGTTGTACTTTTATGACAGGCTGCTCAGTCATGACTGAAGGTGACTAGAGATGCTCTAGATCCTGGTTGAAGTGATGGTATACTGCATTTGGAATCAAGTAGGCTTAGAGTACTAAAGTAGTGTTTCCAGTATTTGGGGTGGATGTAAGAGTGATAATGTGAACATCCTTTAGATGCTGTTGCTGTGAAGCAGCTATTGCAGAAGCTCTAAGGAATCTTTTGTGTGGTAAGGGATAATTTTTTAAGTTAGATGTCACTTATGCAGACACTATTTCAAGAATTAAGCTTCCATTTGCTTAAGTAAGTGCATGCCAATTTTGTGTGTGGTACTGCACTATTGGCTGTACTACTTTGCAGCCTAATTAGTAAGCTGAAGAATCTAGGTGTGTTTTTGTTGTTGTTGTTTTTATTTTGTAGTTATGACTCCGAAAACATACCTTGGTAGTAATACTGAAAACCTTGGCTTTAATAAGTTTATTGGTAGCTCTGACTGCCTTCGTCACTTCTTTAATGTGGTATGGGTCACATGAGTTGAGTTTTTGTTTTAAGTTAACGCATTGGGATTTATTATTATTTTTTTTTAATGATTCTTTTTCTCTATTTACATTGTCTCTTGAAAGGAAAAAAAATAACTTGCAAGGTAGTTATATCAACACATAAAAAATAGAAATTTTTCCTTCCCTGCTAACTTTCTTTACAGTCCATATAACTACCATGATACATTAAAAACAATAATGTAGCTTTCAGAAATCAGTATAGGTGTATGTTGGAAATTTGTACATTCTTTGTCTATGTTTTCGAGTTGCAAGATTCTGACTGTTCTCATGTAGTTGTTATTGCAGTGACTCCCTCTTTATTCAGGTGGGGAATAAATCCTCTTACTCTCTTTAAAATATTGTATTACTTACCCTTAGTAATACTACATGATTTATTTGCAGTGCAGCAAGCACTTGCTTATGCAGTGTTTTGCAGAGCCTCTCTGGTAGTATCTTTTTATTTTTCTCATGCTGTTCATCCTGGACTGCTGACCTCATGCTCTGTACCTGCAACTCCAGTAGTGCTGCTGGGGCAGGATCATGAGGCAAGTGATTACCACTGGCATGAGAACTGTCTCTTGCTGTACTCCTTTTTCTTGTTTTGTAGTTTTGCTTTTGTATTTTAGGAAGGCAAACCTAGTGAGCAATAAAATAGATGGTGCTTTAAATAACTAATCATTATATAATATTCAAGTCTCTTTGTGTGTCGATTAATATGCAGCACTTACAGCAGATCAGTGTGCTTCAACCAGGTTCAGCAGAATCATTAAACACAATATCCAACAGGAATCTTGCACACTTGGAGAAGAAAAGTGTATGGTAGCAGGACAGAAGAGTGTAGTAAAAAATGACCCTTTTCCATTACTGGAATCTGAAGCTTAATAATTGCCGTTTGAGGCAGTGGATGTGAATGTAGGTAAATTCAAGATTAACTGAGAATTAACTGTTTCCCTGTTCTCACTACTGCAATGTTCTTGAAAAAACACACTTTCTTGGTAGAATCTATAATCATTATCTGAAATAACTCTTACAAGGGAAATATGACTCCCTGCAGAGGAGAAAGGGAGGGAAATTTATCTGTGTCTTGTCTGAGCCTGCAATTCTCCATATCACTTTTTTAGTCACTTGTTTGAATTTGAAATAGAAACTACTTCTTACTTCAAGTACAAATGTGATGTTTAATGTGCTATATTAAACCATCCTATCAAAGTGCTTGCAGAAGTTTAACAAGTAAGGTCTGTCCGTCTTTGTGGCTGTGTACAAATGTTTAATGTTCTAAATATCTAATTGCAACAGTAGGTGGATGGAACACTAAGATTATCAACTTAAAGAAAACCAATTGGGGATTGAAGGGAAAATTTTGTCTCTGTCTCTGCTGTCTGTAGTGGAAAAACAGGTGAGAGTTAGACTGACTTTGTAGTGAACTGATGTTGCTACACTACTGTGCTGCTACAATGACACTATTACTATGTCCCTAATGAATGTGGGGCTTCTTATTGTACAAATGAGGAAGAAGCACAGTCTTGGCCAAGGTACCTTACTTATCCTGTGTGGTAGACATCTGTAGTTCATGTTGTGGGTCCCGTGAGTGTGCTATTGCTGTCTGTAGCTGAACTATCTCTGAGTATTTCTTCAGCTGCAAGTCAACATATATTATAGTTGCATGTATTTATAACTGAAGTATTGAGTAAATATAGCATCTTTTGCCTTCTCAAGAAATACAAGTGTGTGAATGTGGTGAATACTACTATACGTTCTGAAAACAGCCAAGCATGCAGGTGATCTTTCTGTAAAATGTAATGAATTTGTACCTGTTGGTTTCTTAGTCCTATATTCATGTGTATTTTCTCAGGTTTATTTTAAAAGTATGATTTTCTTATTATAGTTTGTTCCTTTGCATATGATTTTTTATTAGCTTATAGCACTCTGGAACAAAGTTAATTATAATACTTATGGTGGTATGAAAAAAAATCTCACTGTGTCCTAAAATTCTGACTAATTAGATGAACAAAAATAAAGCAGTGGATGTCTTTAGACATTGTAGGCGTTGATGTGTGCTTTTACAGAAAGGGGTGTTTGGAGGAAACCATTAACAGAAGAAAGAAGTATGAATTACAGAATGGGCTCTTTAGTTGAAACAACCCTTGGGCAATCTATTGCTTATATATACATATATGCTCGTAACTTTGTGCAATCCACTTTTTAATATCTTAATCTCTACTGTCATATACCTTTGTATTTAAGGCATCAAGACTCATATTCCAAAATAGTACTCCTTTCATGAAAACATTTTTCTTATTGAACTGGAGCAAAAAATTCCTGTCAAGGTTAGTGGTAGATATCTAAAAGGAGCTAAAATTAATTCTTATGACTGTTGTAGCATCAAATACTGTTATTGTTATTTCTCGATTAAAAAATGTGGGAAGATAGGAAGGCTCTTAACCTAGGTGTTATAAATACACACTAGATTTATTTAAGAAAACTTAACTGTGATCTCTTTTTTTTTTAAACAGGCATAAATAAATGGGGCATAAAGCACTGAAGTCAATAAACAGTAATTTCCTACTCCTTCTTTCAGAAGTTCTCATCTGTGCAGTTACTCCAGAAAGGAAAATGACTTTCTCTTAGTCAACCTACTTCTATCATCTATCCTGAAAAGGCTGCACTGTCATTTTTTTAGTACTAATCAATATGTATCTTACACAGCTCTGAAGGGTCACCTCTTTCCTAGGTAGAATGAAATACAACTTTTGCAAGCATTTATAGTTTTTTCCCTTGCTGCAGACGAAAAATAGGAACGAATCTAAAGTTGAGATTATTTTTGTGGTTAGAGCAGGTCTGAAATTCTGGCTTCTGTCCTTCATTTTTTAATCTGCTTATGTATAGCAAACTTATTTAAGTTATAAATGTGAGTTATAAGGATTTAGTCATCTGAGTGAATCCTAACTCTTTCAGAATCTGATTTTTTTATTTTATTTATTTTATTTTTATTTTTTGTGCTCTGAGATGTATGGTTTTGGCTGTGCCCTGGAATTTTGTGCTTATGCTTACGTTGATAAATTTATCACCAAGGACTAGATCACTAATACACTCATAGTGGACTTAGTGCCAGAATTTTAACCTGTAGAAATAAAATTATGTCAAAGTGGCCTTTTGGGAGTAGCTTCTGGACTTTGCCAGCTTCTGAATCATGTCCAAGAGTCATTTGGGAGAACACTAGCTGTTCCAGGCCTGTCTAGGCCAAAAATATCCAGATGGGGATACTCTAACAATTAAAAGGACACATAATTGAATTCCAGGGCTGGGGAGCACTTCCTAATGCTACTTAATTAAAGTACAGAACAAGCCAATTTAATAACAAAACAAAGTGCTTCCTAGCTTGGCACTAAACTTCAACTTGTCAGTTAACTTAAAAATTGGTGCTCAGGGCCACAGAAACTTTTTTTAAAGAAAAAATACAATGAACTTGCTTTAAACTGTAGACAGCATAATTAATTGGCACAGCTTTGAACAGCCCAACACATCTTTTCTCTTTCAAATTAACCAATTATTTTATAAAGTAATTTCCTTTTTATTAGCCTGTATCTATTTGGTTTAAGCTAAAGCTCTATTTTTCTGCCTTAACTGCTGGATAATAAAAACAGTTTCAAGTATCAGAGCGTAAGACTTCAGAGATGCAGATGAGTAGCCTTTGCCTTTGGAAGGAACTGATAAAGATGGCATTGCAGGTCTTTATTCTTTTGTATAAAATATATTTTGAGGTTTTTTGGTGAGATCAGAAACTGAAATTGGAACTTCTGGCTTTCACATAGTCTAGGAGGTATTGTGGTAGAAGTAACTTCCTTGCTTTTCAAGATAAGAAACAAAAAGACCTGACTGTAACTGATACTATCAGAACAGGAAAAAACAGAAATTATTATTCCTACCATGGAACTTAATTGCTCTCGTAAGTTTGCAGTGTAGAAGCTTGTTGTCCCACCCCTGCATACTATACAGGCATTGTTGTGTCCAGTTCTGGGCTCCCTGGTACAAAAGAGACAGGAATCTCCTGGAAAGAGTCCAGTGGGGGGCCACAGTGATGATAAAGGGTGTGGAACACCTCTCCTATGAAAAGAGGCTGAGCGACCTGGGTCTGTTCAGGCTTGAGAAGACTCATAGGGTATCTGATCCATGTCTATAAATAGGTAAGGTGCAGGAGGTAAAGAGATGAAGCCAGACTCTTCTTTGCAGTGCATGGCAATAGGACAAGGGGAAATGATCACAAACTGATGCATAGGAAGTTCTGCACAAGTGTGCATGGGAACCTCTTCACAGTAATTGATGGAGTACTAGAACAGGCTGCACAGAGAGGTTGTGGAATCTTCTCTGGAGATATTCAAGACCTACCTGGATGTCTACCTGTGCAGCTACCAGTTTTCTTTTTTAACAAAATTTCTGAAGAACGTTGAGAACGCTACTTTTTTTGGTAAGTGATTTGTGTATGGTTTTATGAATGATTTAACTTTGCTGTTACAGGAGATAGTTAGTTGCAGTTTGTCTCAGCACTGGTATCCCCTGATCAGATTGTTTATTTTATATAGTTTGCTTTCATAAGTTATCTGCTTCAGTTGGCCAAGAGCGACTGTACAAGGAGTAGTGTTATGAATCTCCTTTGCACGAGGAGGAAGATCAGAAAGTGAGGTCACCAGTGAGCTGAAGGGGAGAAGTTGGGCCTCTGTTTCTGACAGCAATCCTATAATTGGCTTATGAAACACCTTTTTTTTTGTTTGTTTTGTTTTTTGACAGAGCTTTGAAAAGCATGGAATCTGCCAGAAACATGCTTCTGCTGCACAGCTCTTTCTTACAAAGCGATGAAAATAAACAAAGAAACCCTCAGGCTGTTCAGAGGGGAAAAAACAAAATAAAACTAATTTACATATACAGACCCATCTATATATCTGCAGTGGTTCTCTGTAATGCATATGTACTTGTCATGTACTAGTCTTTTCTTGATACTCTTAAAATCTGTTTAAGCTTAAAATCTGTTTAAGCCCTTGATGTCTTGACTCGAGCTTTCTTGGCTTCTGTATTCAAAATGCATAGGCAACGTGTAAAAATGACCAAAAGAGAGCTGTTAACCTCTCCAGAGACTAATGGGAAAGGTGAGGGGAGGACAGTTAACAAACAGATCTTCCTGGCATGTAGGATCCCCAGCTTACTGCTACATGAAAGCTGCTGTGAGAACTGGCTGGGCAGAGAGTTCAAGGAGGTACTGCTCTAGAACATTTCTGGGAATAGCT